>NC_090941.1:1158958709-1159324131 GCF_040938575.1 Ambystoma mexicanum | reverse complement strand
TTTGCATGGAAGAAAAGAAAGAAAGAAAGAAAGAAAGAAAGAAAGAAAGAAAGAAAGAAAGAAAGAAAGAAAGAAAGAAAGAAAGAAAGAAAGAAAGAAAGAAAGAAAGAAAGAAAGAAAGAAAGAAAGAAAGAAAGAAAGAAAGAAAGCTGGCTCATATCAGAAAACCTTTGTACCATGAAAAATGCAGTTTGGCATGTTATTAGCAGCAGAGCAAAAATTGTCCCGAGTGCAAGGATGTGGCGGTAACTGTGCCGTTGATACCGGTGGGTTGCCGCTGAACCCGAAATGATGTACCAGCGCCGGACTTCCCGGTGCCACCAGGGGATTACAAACCCCGTGGCCCGGAAAATCAGGCGCCTGTACATTGTAAGTCTGTGGTCCCCACTCTATGGCAGTGGGGACCACGGAAGCACCCTTCCGTGAAAACTGGCAGGTCTGACCTCCTGTGCGGGATGGCACCCACCTACAGAGTTTTAATGTGCCGGTCCAGAAACAGCGTTGCCAGTTAGTTTACCGGCACCGTTGTTTCCGGACTGGCTCACTTGGAATGAGGCCCAAAGTCATTTCATTTTACCAACAGTGCAAACTTTGCCCTAGTGCTAATACCATGCAACCTTGCACTTGCTGTGGTGCAAGGTTTCTGTAATCTGGCCCCTGGAGTGGGTAATGCATGTGTGCAACAGGCATAATCAGCAGAAGTGGGCACATTTTCCTGATGTCACACTGTTTTCCTGTTTTGCAATTTCTCATCTACGGGTATTAGCATCTATTAGACAATTGAAGGGACATGATGACCGCCCACAGAGATTGAACGGGGCATCTCATTGTCCTGAGCTTAGATCGCGCCTGGGCAAGGCAGGAAGTGTTGTGTCTACTTCCCGATGGCCTTATAGTGCCATCGAGCCTGTTTTCTTTGGAGGTCTTGAGGCAGTGAGGCAAGCAACTTTGCAGTTTTTCAAATGTTAATAGAATTTACAGGGCTTAAGGAGAAACCTTAGTTCCGGAACGGTTTCCTTTTAAAATAAAAGTGTAGGAAGAAGTTGAAGGTTGCATTTCAGTGCAATGCACTGAACATTCGCTTAAATAATAGGTGTGTTTGTTTGGGGGTTTGGACTGTGTGTGGGAGGGGCACAGCGATGGGGTTTGTGGAGAGTGGAGCAGACTGGCAAGAAACATAGCTCCACTACTTCTTTTCGTACACTTCGACCACTGACTGTCCAGCTTCTATGGGTGACTCCCCTCCCCCTCCATTCTTCTGACTCCCCTACAACATCTCTTTCTACAAACATTTTGTCCTTAATCCTCGAGGGGCTTTGGACGTCCGCCCCGGCTCCCTGACTAAGACTTAAAGACTCATAACAAATGGTAATGCGTGAAAGATTATCTGTTTGTGTTTCAATGTTTGACAAAGGCATGCTTCATATGCAATGGCAGGAACACATTCTTTTCTGCCTAAAATACACGTGTTTTGGTCTATTTAATATGAACATGTAAAAATAAGGCAGTTAGTTTAAAACTGTTTTCTTTGATATAGTTAAATGTCATTTAGGAAACATAGATTTATGCTGTTAACTGCCACTTTGCAGTCCAACACAGACACGTTAATAACATATTGTCCAAACCAATGGTCTCTTAAGTGAGCCATCATTTGTTGTGGGCTGTAATCAAAGGTCCCAAACCAACGGAACTGAAGGGCCCACTGGGGAAATGGCCTGCCTGCATTCAGACGCCTGATTGTGAACGCTATTATTGGGCGGCACCGGCACACACTTTGTGAGACCGCATGTCCAAGTTGAACAGGCTTTGATGACAGCCAGCTTGCTAAGAGCAGTAATTGTGGGAGAGCTCTGGGTCCCACCGGACATGCTAAATGTGGTGCTGATCACATATATGATATGGAAAAGGATGGCCGGGAGGTGCAGCATCCCCGGCCTGAACTCACCCCTCCTGTCAGCGAAGCACATCGCTGGGTTACTCATAACGATTGAGCAGGTTATATTTGCAATGGACAGATACGCTAAGAATGTAGACCTTGGGTGACTTGTTTGTAGATTTTATTTTTGTTTACAATTTGATAAGCAAAAGAACAGGGAGCCGTCTCGGCCCTTGACATATTCCTGTATTTTCGGCTCTGATACACTTTCAAGACATTCTTTCCCACATTCCCAGCACAGCCACTAGTATGGCATCTACTACGGGGTGATCGAAGACACAAGGGGAAGGTCGGTTGATTTAATGGATCTATAGTGATCTGATGAAAGATGGGACCGGAGGGATGGAGATCCCGAAGAGGAGGTGGGAAACAACCACAGGAGATACCGCTGATGAAGAAGAGAGGGCCTATATTATGTGGCAAATCCAGACGGTTTCCCTCAATTCTAAGTATAAACATATCCATTTCAATGTTGTACACTAGGTGTACCACACCCCAGCCAGACTACACAGACACTTCCCTTCCATCCCAGATGCATGCATTAGATGCGGCTACATCCCAACAGGCTTCCTCCACCTGGCGTGGGAGTGCCCGAGGGTAGGTCAGTTCTGGTCCGAGGTGCTGCCCAAGATTTCACTGATCGTTGGGCAACCTCTGGAGATTGAGCCCACTCACTGCACGATTGGGATGTACAAAACCTCTATAGTCTGCTGTGAGGCGACTAGCGGGATTGCTTTTAGCACTAGTGTGCAGGTGAGTTGCCATGGCATGGGGGAGGGGTCACCCCCCCCACTCAGTATTCAGTTGTGGCTCCAGGATGTTGTCTACTGTCATGACATGGAAACTGCCTTCATCAGGACTCTTCCCGTACATGCATGTCCCCCAGACGTTTGGGGTCCTTATGTTCAGTATATGATAACTGTTGCAGATTGATAAAAAGGTACAAGCTGATAATGTTAAGTAATGCTTTGTATCCTCACCAATGTGACTCATATGTGCTGCTGTCATTGTGTATACATCGAGGACACAGGGCGGAGGGGGAATTGGACTTCATGTTGTGTTGTTTGTTGATGTTGACAAATGCAAAAAGAAAGTATTAAAAAATATATCGAAAGCCCACTAGGAGATGTAAACAAACGGTTTGTGGGTGCCATGAGGCCACAGCGCAGAGCTATGGGTAAAGGTTGAGCTAGTGCCTCCTCTTGATCATTTACAGTACTGTTGAAGTCATGAGATAGGCATATTGGCCGTCCTTCAAGATGTTGTTAGTTGCTTCTTTTTAACGGCTTCCAAGATCTGAGCTACCTGAGTGTGTCAGAATAAACATGCTGTTAGTGGCTTGGGCTTCAGCTCATGGATGGGTGGTCTAGAGCCATCCCTGTGTACACTTTGTAAATCCAGAGCGGGAGAGAAAGTAATTTTCTACAGTGATGGGAGACACTTTTCCAACCAAGACGCTGGGCTGATCCTTCAACTTTTTCCAGCATTCCGAACAGTCTGATTTTATTTAGTCTATTTCTTTCCTCCTATTCAGTGACGCGGCTTCCAGCTCCGACGGTCTGCCTTAGAGCCTGTCTTAGAGTTGCTCCCTGCCCTCAGGTCTGTCTTTCAAAGGGGGCATTCTCTCTTTCTCTCTTCTGAATGTCCAAACTGCTCCATAAATAGGCTAATTTTATAGGCAATCAATTTCCTCATGGACCACTTGGGTGTGCCCATCGATTGATGACCTGGTTTTTTGAATGATAGGAAATTGATCCAAGACAATACTGTGGCGGTTCTGTGAGTGTACATTCATCTTGGAGGAGGATATTGAACCTTGGCTGGGAGATGAAGCTTTCCTCTTCCTGTCATCATGTTGTAGTGCTTTCTTCAATTACATATTGTCAACAGTTACTTACAGGTTGTCTAGTACAGTAGTGTACATTCTTTCACAGCAATCTGCTTAAATACATTTTTTATCAACAGCATTTAGACATTCCTAAAGGTAGGTACTACATATACTCTTTATGCGCCGTGTCTGTTCCAAGATGGCCGCAGACTTTACTATAGAGGAGGCAGCAAAGTAATGGAATAGGGACTACTTCAGTGTGGTTTCGTTATCTCCTTCTCTTATCGGTGCAGCAGATAAAGGGCTAACAGCTTTCACGACTTGGCTCCTCGCCTCTCCTGATCCACGGTGCCTACGCTGTCCACACAAGGACTCTATCACCTCCCTCATCAATTCACTTGTGCAGCCAATGCTGGTGCACCACGTCGACCCTTTGCTTTGGCTCCTCTGGTCACGGCAGGCTTCAATAGTCCTCCTTCCTCTGGAACGCCACACCACCAAATCACTGTGGCTCCAGGGGACCTCCGCCTCCTCCCTGCTCTGGAACGCCACCCCTCCACATCACTGTGGCTCCCGGAGACCTCCGCCTCCTTCCTCCTCTGTAATGCCAAACCACCACATCACTGTGGCTCCCGGAGACCTCCGCCTCCTCCCTCCTCTGGAACGCCGCACCTCCACATCACTGTGGCTCCCGGAGACCTCTGCCTCCTCCCTGCTCTGGAACGCCGCACCTCCACATCACTGTGGCTCCCGGAGACCTCTGCCTCCTCCCTGCTCTGGAACGCCGCACCTCCACATCACTGTGGCTCCCGGAGACCTCCGCCTCCTCCCCCCTCTGGAATGCCACACCACCACATCACTGTGGCTCCCGGAGACCTCCGCCTCCTCCCTCCTCTGGAACGCCACACCGCCACATCACTGTGGCTCCCGGAGACCTCCGCCTCCTCCCTCCTCTGGAACGCCACACCGCCACATCACTGTGGCTCCCGGAGACCTCCGCCTCCTCCTTCCTCTGGAACGCCACACCACAAAATCACTATGGCTCCAGGGGACCTCCGCCTCCTCCCTGCTCTGGAACACCACACTACCACATCACTGTGGCTCCCGGAGACCTCTGCCTCCTCCCTGCTCTGGAACGCCGCACCTCCACATCACTGTGGCTCCCGGAGACCTCCGCCTCCTTCCTCCTCTGTAATGCCAAACCACCACATCACTGTGGCTCCCGGAGACCTCCGCCTCCTCCCCCCTCTGGAATGCCACACCACCACATCACTGTGGCTCCCGGAGACCTCCGCCTCCTCCCTCCTCTGGAACGCCACACCACCACATCACTGTGGCTCCCGGAGACCTCTGCCTCCTCCCCCCTCTGGAACGCCACACCGCCACATCACTGTGGCTCCCGGAGACCTCCGCCTCCTCCCTCCTCTGGAACGCCACACCGCCACATCACTGTGGCTCCCGGAGACCTCCGCCTCCTCCCTCCTCTGGAGCGCCACACCACCACATCACTGTGGCTCCCGGAGACCTCCGCCTCCTCCCTCCTCTGGAATGCCACACCACCACATCTCTGTGGCTCCCGGAGACCTCCGCCTCCTTCTTCCTCTGTAATGCCAAACCGCCACATCACTGTGGCTCCCGAAGACCTCCGCCTCCTCCCCCCTCTGGAATGCCACACCGCCACATCACTGTGGCTCCCGGAGACCTCCGCCTCCTCCCTCCTCTGGAGCGCCACACCACCACATCACTGTGGCTCCCGGAGACCTCTGTCTCCTCCCTCCTCTGGAATGCCACACCGCCACATCACTGTGGCTCCCGGAGACCTCTGCCTCCTCCCTCCTCTGGAACGCCACACCGCCACATCACTGTGGCTCCTGGAGACCTCTGCCTCCTCCCCCCTCTGGAACGCCACACCGCCACATCACTGTGGCTCCCGGAGACCTCCGCCTCCTCCCTCCTCTGGAACGCCACACCGCCACATCACTGTGGCTCCCGGAGACCTCTGCCTCCTCCTTCCTCTGGAACGCCACACCGCCACATCACTGTGGCTCCTGGAGACCTCTGCCTCCTCCCCCCTCTGGAATGCCACACCGCCACATCACTGTGGCTCCCGGAGACCTCTGCCTCCTCCCTCCTCTGGAGCGCCACACCGCCACATCACTGTGGCTCCCGGAGACCTCTGCCTCCTCCCTCCTCATCGTCCATTATGGAGCACCTATAAAGGTAGGTGAGCTCTCTTAAAGAGGGGCATCCACTGAGATATGGAGCAGATGTAAGTTTGGCGTACAGTTCCCTGGGCATAACTGGCCATCTTGTGGGCAATGGACCAAGCCTGCAAAGCTCTCGTCCTAGTTTAGGCCTCATGTTATACCACTTGGTGTGCAAAATGGGTCTGTTGGTTCAGCTCTTTCTATTAAATGTGATTGAAGGGAACCCCAAGAATGTAGAGGATTTTAGCATGTTGCTTGGCATGTTATGTTGCGTGCGGTTGAACATGCTACCGGGTGTTCCGAGTTTGATGCATTCCTAAATAAGTAGCGACTTCAGCAGTTTTAGTGATTTTGATGTATGTTCACAAGTGACCAGAAATAGGTTGTATACTTTGTTCTGAACAAGGTGCCGTTCTTTTAGCTGCTGTTTTGGCAGCCCCAGATAAAGGGTCTTGCATAAATCCGATTTGCTTGGCTTTAGGGACTACAGGATGCAAAGTGCTTGAATTAGAAATGTCAAAGAAAAAAAGGTGTGACGAGTCAGTATGTATCATTACTTCTGTGGACCATAGACACATGCTAAAGTCACTCTTTTGAGTTGATGGATTCACTGGCAGCAGCGAACATAGTCTTGCACATGTAAGAGAGGATGGAGGCAGAAGGAAGACAGCAAGAAGGCAAGATGGGGAGCTATCAGCAGACGCAGGGCAGCAGGATTGCTGGAGGTTCTGGAACACCCCCTCCGGTGATGCGGGCACAGCTCTCTCTCTCGGTCGCATTCCTCACCCAGCAACTATGGAAATGTGGGTACTCTTTGCAGGCTGCAGGTTAATAGGATGATGTTGGCGAAACAAAATCCACACTTTTCTTTGGAACTACACCTTTGTTCATTCTTAGTACTTATTTGATACTGTCTTGTCTTAAACTTCTCCCAGGTGGTAAGTGGTTAATCTTTGTATAAGAATGCCAGATAGCTCAATGGCTCAATGCACCACCTGCGTGGAGATTTGCTCAGCCTCTCCATTACCGGCTTGAATTTGGCAGGCCAGCTATGCTAATGCCCACATTCTGTATGTGTCTGGCTCTGAAACATGGTCAGATGGCATTGGCATAGTGCCATAACAGTTTGCATCAAGATATTTGTATCTGAACTTAAGAACTTGGAAGCAAGGTTATATATGTACCTCGAGACATTTGCACAGGTCAGATCCACAGTGCTTTCTCCTCGCCTGCACTGACTGCTAGAGGGCACTTGCACAGTGCAAATAAACCCAGAGAGGTCTCCAGAAGCAGCTTCTGAAGGATCAGGCCGACTCTAATCCTTAGTAATTGAACGATGTTGCTTGGTGCTGTGTCACATGATCGCACGCAGTTACGCTACACATCTCCCCATGCTGTGTTCAGAGCACAGCGGGACCTGTCAGACTAACATCAGTGAACACATCCTCATTGTCGCGCGGTGCTGTGCTACCAGGCCTCCATCCACACGCTCCATAACACCGGCAACGAGGACGTCCAGGACGCGCATCTGCCAGTCCAGCAGACCTGCAGTGTCTGGACTTCCGATTACCACAGCCTGCTGTCACTCAGCCCGCCACTAGCATGCACTGTGTTCTACATGAGCCAGTAAGAGGCTCCTCAGGCATTCAGTTGATGGCCTCTGCCTTAATTATTGGGACATCCCAGCCTACTCCTGCCCCCACAGTCCCAAACAAGGCCACCACAAAACAAGGGAAGGTGAAGCTCTCCCCGCAGAGAGCTCGTGCTCCACCCTCATCCGCTGTTCACAGCGGGTTGTGGCGCCCCTCTCCAGGAGTGCCTGTGCACCGGATGTGCAGCAACAGCGGATCCACCACCACCGCCTGTGCACCCATCCTCGTCAGCCCACTCCCTTGACAGGTCCCACATCCCACAGGGAAGATGTCTGCCGATGACGCTGCCGCGCCTGCACCACAACCAGAGGGGGGAACATCTCATCAACGGCGGTCACTCGCGCCTCTGTGTGAGTTCAACGTAGACAGGCAGCCAGCCAACTTGAGGCTGTGGTGGGAATGCCTGGACATGTACTTTAAGGCCACTGGGAAAAAGGATGACCTAACGAAGAAATGCACGCCGATATATTCAGCAGGCCCAGTGGCCCACAAGCTATTTGAGACTCTGCACTCCTCCGATGACTCAGACGGTGCTGCTGTCATATTACTTAGCTCCCATGGTTAAAAACAATTACGAAAAAGAGTAATGAGAGCCTTGACAAATACCACAGTCGCCTGAGGCAGCTAGCCTCAACCTGTGCCTGGGAAAATGAGGCGGAAGAGGTGAGGCTCCAAATCATCATTGAATGCCGTTCTGTTCAACTGCAGAGGCAAATCCTTCGCAAACCAGGACTGACCCTCCCCAGGATCATTGAAATTGGAAGGTCTCATGCGGTGGCAGAATCAGGGCCTCCAAAATGGAGTCTGCGTTGAAGTCAGTCAAGCTAGAAGAGGAAAAACAGTCGCCGAAAAGCCAAGGATCAAGAGGCGCCTGGCGACAAAGGAATCACTGGAACCCCTCTATCCAAGCACTCTGCCCATAATGTGGGTATGACCTCCCCGGCACAGAGCTCGAAAGGCGGTACCCCACCCCTGAACTGAGAGGGCCCCCAGATACGCCTACAGGACTACGACCTAGGCACTAGAAATCAGACATCAGAAGAAGTCAAAGACCGTAGCCTTTGAGTGGCTTTGAGGTCAGTACAATAATTTGGCGTTTCTAATACATGTGTTCTGTTTGCCAGGTCACCAGGTAAAAGTTTGTTGTTATATGAATTGGGAGGAGTGTTGCTAGACTAGTTCAGTAGGGCGTAGGATCGGGGAGGCAGCGAGCGACTGGGCAATCAGAGTAGTAGATTCTGCGCACACAGTACTGTGTGACACGTTCAGTTATTAGAAAGTGGGGCACCACCCGCAACAGGTCACTGAATCCGGCCACAGTTTCTGGCGCTACTTGCATCAGTTGTGTAGACATAATGGAGACAGGGTGTTTTGGCATGGCATGCTTGGTGTTGCCACTATATTGCATCCTAGCCCTGTGAAGTGCTGTGATAGCTTCCCTCCCCTGCACCGCTGCTGGAGGGGGTGGTGGTTGCAGCTAGTTTGCTAGCAGGTTCCGCACGAGAAGGGGCCCCATTTGCTGGTAAATATTCTTGTGCCAGTAGCAGACATTAGCCTGAGGCTGTCATTCCAAGGGCACAGCAGTTGCCTTTTACTTTCTGCACACAGTTTACCCTCTTCCGACCAAGCTCTCCCCCCCATATCAGCCTTTCTCTGATGGCAGGGTAAAATAGTCCCTCACCCAGGCCCATGTGGACTGTCTAGTGGGGTGGAGGTCACTGCTTTGTGGGACCCCTCATGTGTTTGGCTTGCCACCTCTGCAATGGCAGGTGCAGACATATTCTCTGTGTATACCATCTACTTCTCCCCCTACTCCTTCTCAGGTAGTTCCACCACGTGCAGGGGCATGTCCCCAACCTGATCCTCTCCCAGGTCCTCCTGATGGACCTTCCCCTTGTCTTGAATGAACTGGCTCTGCTGGTTGGGGACCGCTTCCTCCTAAATATCCATCACCCAGATAGGAGCTGCCTCATAACATTCCTTTCAGTAGCTTGCTGCAAACACCCCCACCCCGATATGGGGAACACGCCCTACATAACCTTCCCTGGCATGCCTCTGTGGGGGCCTCAGGGTGTGCAAGAAGGGCACATAAAAGGGAAAAGACAGGGGAGTAGAGGATACATTTATGTTATATTGGGGAAATTAGCATCACACTGAACAAGCACTAAAACAAAGGGGCACAAATAAGTCCAACAAACTAGACAAACACATTCACACCAGACAGTTATAACTCGCAAACCTGTGTGAAAATGTGCTACAATTATCCAAAACCCCTCACACCATGCTCCAAGTGTAAGCATTTTCTGTGCCCCTCTTCACTAACAGTCTAGCCAATACCATTACAGAATATTCCCCACAGTGGGAATCACAGATTACATTTAGACAGATGTATAAACATACAATTATTTATTTTTGAACAAAACACAATATATAAAAATGACTACTAGTAGGTATCTTTTCACACAACACTATAAAACTAAATGCATACATGCATTCACTTTGTTATAGGGTATGATACACATCAGAAGCTCCTGCAAAGGAAAGGTTAAAACAATATTATGTACAAAAAGGTCCACAGAGCAGAGATGGCCCCTAACTAATATTGTCCAGCCTTACGTAGTTTGGGGCCTTTTGCCCAATAGTTCAGGTTAAAGTTCCACAGAAGGTAGGAGGCAGAAGAAAAATGCAGGTAGGGGCTCTGGGGTCCAGTGAAGGGTTCTTATGGTTAGGGTTCAAGTTGGACTAATGCCTTAAAGTAACCCCAATGGTCAGATGTCTTGTGCAAGCAAGCAATTGCTAAGACAAAAGTGTTATAATTAAGCTGTACTATAAGCCCATTGATTTATAATGGGAGTATAGGGGTAGGTTAGAAACTCTGTAACTTACCCTCGTATTCTGATTCGTCCCCAAACTTGGCAGGACAAAAAAGAGGCTCCGAAGTTGCTTTTCCCGCCGAAAGTCACAGTCCATGATTCACAGGGGTTTCAGGTTTGAGCCGATCTCCGTTTGTTGTATTTTACTATTGCAAGGACTCTTCCTCAAAGAATGCAGAAAGACCAAATGCAGCACCTCTCTCAGGACTGGACTTGGGTCACATAAGCTATTTTGGATGGTGGTCATCTCAGTAGGGAGACGCAAAAAGACTCTGCACCCGCTGTCAGACTTTCCCTCCTATCTCGGGTCCCATCCTTGATGCTATGGTGCAGGAATTTCGCAGGAGGTAGTCTCATAGGGCCAGCTGCGGATCCCCCATATTTCAGGCCAAAACTTGGTACGGTGACGCCAGCAGCACGGCAGCTCAAAAGCAAAGCTGGTCAGCCACAGGGCAGTTCCAGGGCACTTCCAAAGGCTTCCTTTGGCGGGGCGCCGAGCAGATATAGGGAATAGATGGTCCCTCCACTTCAAGGGTCGCAGCTCCTTCCCAGGACTACTAAAGATCACAAGTGAGACTGGGCTCCTCCAGGACAGCAGCAGAAGTTGTTCACCAGGCCTCCTTCAGTCAGGTCTCAAGTTTCTTCGCATGTCTCACAGCTGGACAGGATACTTGGCGCTTTCAGGTTTCTCCAGGTTCTCTGAAGAATCGCTGCAGGGGTCTTCTCTTTTCTTATCCTAAAAGCCAGGTAAGATCTGAAACTCCCACTAGCCAATAGCAGGACTAGCCCACATACACCCCAGCAGTGGTCCAATCATGGGTCAAAGAGTCATTGTCCAGAAGATTAGGAGGAATATATGTGCAGCAAGAGCTGTCTATGTTCTGTCGCCACCCCTGCCCCCCTCCCCGCCCCCCTGCAGCCAATGCTGTGCTGGAAGGAGGTCCAAAATATACCTTTTTTGACAAGGTCAATTATCTCTGTGTTACTTGGATCCCCAAATGGAGCTTAGTTGACCAAGTTAATAATCGTCCTTCTTCTGCCGCCACATCATGAGATGCATGTTCCCTTACATCCCAGACACAGCAGATGCTGTGGTGGTTGGTCAATGGGCATTCATGACCAGAGTATGCCAATGGATTGTTTGCTGGATTTTCAAACTATCTGTTGAACTATCCCAGAACAACACAAATGTGGCTGTTCATCTTATGTTCACACTGACCAGATGAGCTTTTCAGCAACTGCCTATACAATACATCACTTTTAAGATTCTGTGTCCCATTTTTAAGTGCATTCCCAAAAAATATCCCCTTTAGCAGCCTGTCTGCCTACTTTGCACTACACCTTTACATTTGCCTCTTGCTATATAAACAGAGGAGACAGACACGCTTTCACACTGGGCCTTCGCCTGCAGAACAAGTGTTCCGCTCCTCCTTCAGTCCGTGAAGTCCTTCTGAGTCTTTCAAAAAGATTTGAAAAGCTATTTCTTCTCATAAACATATCCTGTTCCTCAGCTACAATTATTCACAGCTAGCTTCTTCTTGGAATTGTATTCCATCTGTGCACAGATGCAGTTATTAGTGTCTGGTAACTTGTAGTGTTGCACCCAATACATTCCCAATCAATCAATCAATTCATCAAATAACAATCCAATGGCTAGAAAAAAATACAATACTGTTATCTATGCCAATGATTGCTCTACTTGCCTGTGTCTCCGCTATGCTTTTTCATTGTGTTGGTTCTATAGAGTCTTATCTGTGCACCCCCCTCCACCGTGCAGCTTGTAAGGGCCTACCCTCTGATAGTAGGGGCTGCCATTCACTATGCTTCCCATCCCCCTTTCACCCATGGCATGCCTTTCCCCCCTGTCAGCCTGTCCAGCTGGGCAGCACATCCATCTAAAGTGGGGTAATGAAATGTCCCAGAGCAGAGGTAGTGAGTAGTGTCAGGCACGAGGCAAAAGTGAGCTGGACAATTCCATGTCACCACGTATTGGGCCTCATTACAAGTCTGGTGGTATCTGGGTGCTAAATCCGCCCAGATACCACCAAACTGAATTACCGTTACCGCCACTTGGTCCAGCGGAATTTCCGCCGGATTACAAGTGGCGGTGGCGGTGTAATTCCCCATTGGACTCAATGGGGCTTTTTTGGTGGAATTACCGTGGCGGAATTACCACTGAGTTAATTTAGCCGATTCGGCCAATTTTTCTGCAGTTATGTGGAGTCTTTACCTCTGGGAATCCTCCACTTCAGGCCAAAATTCGGAAATTCGGAAATTTGGTGTAGTGTTAAAGTTGGCGGTAAGCCCGACTGTCTGGCTCTAAGTAGGAGGTGATCCTCTAGTAATTGATGCACACGTACATATGCAATGCGGCCTGGTATCTTGAGGAGGAAGGGCACGGTATTGATGGGGCGGTAGTTAGTAGGCATAGCTGGGTCTAGAGAGGGTTTTTTAAGGACTGGCGTGGCCCAGGCTGATTTGATACTGCTGGGGACGTGGCATGCTTTGAAGGAAGCAGTGAAAAAAGTCTGTAATAATGGCGGTCACGGTGGAGGGGCAGTGCTTGCTGATATGCGCGGGCAGGCATCTCCCTTGCAGTGGGAGGGTTTTAGTGTTTGGATGGTCCCCAAGGCCATCATCTGAGATACTTGGGAGAAGGAGAAGGGGACAGTAGTAGCTGGTATAGCTGGGGCTAATCCTCTTTGGGTGGCCAGAGTGGTGAGTTTGGCTGCAAGTTGCATTTTCTGGAGGTTGATTTTATTGGAAAGTATGTCGATGTTATTAGCAAAGGCATCTTGAACTGTGGAGCACCAGTGATGATCAAGTCTAGTGTGGGTATTGGGTACCACAGGAGTCTCCGATTCTCTTAGTATGGTGAAGAGCTCTTTAGTATCGGAACTCGCGTTTGAGGGTCATAGGTAGGTCCCCGATGATTACTCCTACCTTGGTCTATGAGGATTAAGTGTGACCAAGAGAGAGGCTCACTCCCTTCTGAACGGAAATGAGAACATTTAAAAGAAAACAAGCACAGTCAGAGGACCCACAGTGGTATCTTTGTGAACTCGGAAGCACTGCATCACAGTGCAAAAGGGACCCCCAATGGCTCTCCAGGCCCCCTGTCAGTGTATGCCAAAATAGGGAATAATTATATATTTTCTTTACCTGCCCTACTCTGAGGAGATCAAGCAAACATTAAACGGTATCTTGAATATTATTTTACTTAGAATTCTGCAGGTGTTTTTTTGGCATGTTAGTACTCATTCCAAATTAAAGGTGCACAAGCAAACAGGGCGGTTCCACTTTTTGACTGAAGTGATGCATGTGTTTGCACAGCCAGCACTCACACTCAGACAGGGAAGTACACGGCGTCTTGGATGTGTTTGTCTGCCCATACACAGGGTGGGGAGGCATTGCAAATCCTTCCACTTCTCTTGCCAGGGCACTGCGACCTTTCGCAATCCCAGACACTTCCAGCCCATTTTAATACAAAGGGTCAACAATCATTCTTGGGCTGTTTTAGGAATTGTATCCACTTGATTGTAGACCCAGGCAAACATATTAGTGCACACTCTGACCAAATCGTGTATTTCTGCGGAACTTTCTAAGCCTATCAGGGGAGCTGCTTCTGCGAGTTTAGCCTTGCAGTCTATAGAAGGCTCCAACAGTGAGCAGTCTTGTAGACAGAAGCCGGAGGTTGCTGGCGGTTCGACTGACGTAGCTAGACAGAGAAAACACACATGAATTGTTGTGTATCTTTTACAATTCCAGAGTTAGTTAGAAGCACATTACCTTCGGAGGCTGTGTAACACGCATGTCTTCTATTAGGGACTAGAGAGTAGACGTGCCTACCTTGAGTGTCCACAGCCTCATAGACCATGGACATGCAAGAGGATGGGCAGCTGCTCTGTGCCCTGGAGAGGTTAGACCTGTCTGCTAAATGACAGGCATCCATCTTGCATGTAGCCTCGTCTGCCAGCCTTTCCCTCTAGGTACTACAGTATTGCAGCCAGAGGGTTAGAAGGCACTTCACCCCGCTATCTCTTGGACAGAAGAGGGGGAGATGTAGATTGCATCAGTGCAGAGTAGGAAGACATGGGAGGCATCTGGTCCCCACCCACTGATGCTCACAAGGCAGACGATGCCACAGATCCATAGGAAAGGGTGCTACATACAAGCCTGGAAGCCTGAAAGTGCAAGACAGAGTGGGTGGTTTCATAGTGTCAGACTTGGGCTCAGACTGTTGTGCTTGTGGGTCTTGCCAGGTTTGAAAGCGACGAATCGCAATGATCCCTGCAGCGAGTCAGTGTCGTCAGTGTTGTGTCGGGTGCTTCATGCGGTTCGAAGGCAGCGTCATGCTCCCTTGTGTGATTGCCTCGAGGCCCAGTTTGGGTCTTGAGCACTCCATTGCCAGGCCCATCCTGGGCTGTCCCTTGCCTGGACCTTCCTCCTCTCCCCCTCCTGCTCCCTCCTACTGTCTGACTACTAGGTCACATGATCAGAGCATATATCTTCAGGGGATCCTCCATGGCAGCCTTGGCCAATGGCACCTCCATCACCTGTGTTCCTGTTTGCCCTGGGCACCCAGCAAGCCTTTAAAAGCTGTCTGCAGCAACCTCCAGGTAAGAGAAAACAATTTGATCTCATATTCACTGTTGTGTTTTGTGACCTCTTGACACTCCCTTGTATCTACCTGAACTATAGCGTTACCACGGTTAATGTCTTGTTGCAATCTTGAGTTTTTGCCATTATGTTACATCTCACTGCACTCTGAGTACCCCCTTGTGTTGAAATGAGCCACGTCTGAAGATAGCCACTGTTCAATATTTTTTAACATAGCCTTTGCTTCATACATAGCTGCATTTTTAGTATGGCCGCTGTGTATTTTAGAGATCACCCATGTGTCATAGTTAGCTGCATTATAGAGTACATCCACTGTGCATTTTAGAGATCACCCATGTGTCATATTTAACTGCAGTTTAGAGTGCATCCACTGTGTTATATTTAGTTCCTTTTTTGAGTATAGACACTAGTACATTTCATCTGGAATAGCGAGTACATCCACTGTGTCATATTTGTCCACTTTTTTGCGTTTACCCACTATTATATTTAGCTGCATTTTGAGTATAGTCTCGGAGTATAATCTAGCCTGGCTTAAAGCTCACCCCGATGTATACATATCTGACTTTGAGTATAGCCACTGTAGACTATTCAGATTCAGTTTAGAGCACACCCTCTCTGTTATATTTATATGCATTTTGAGTACAGCCACAGTGTTATACTTAGCTGCTTTTTTGAGTATATCTGCTGAGTATTATTTAGTTGCATTCCTGAGTATAGCAACTGAGAAATGTAGCTGCATTTCTGAGTATAGCCACCAAGTTTAATTCAGCTGCAGTTTGAATACAGCCGTACATTTGATTCACCCACTTCTAAACCCAGCTTCATCTACAAAACTTAGAAACCAGCCAAGACACACGGGTATGTATCACAGTCCATGGAAGATAGCAGAAGGCACGGCCACTCACACGCACACATCTGTTATCATACAATACTCTAAGACACATCACCCAACACCTCTGCCACAGGAATGCAGCTATCCCCATGGCAGCAACCCAGTCTAGCTGCACATATAATGAGATGTCTGCTCTCACATATTCTCCAGACTACCTCACATCAACCATCCACATGCCAGCTTGACATGGGTAGCTAGCAGGGGGTAGCTAGCAGGGGGTAGCTAGCAGGGACTTGGCCACCTCTACTTATTTTCGTATTGGCTAAAATTCACATAAACATTCCAAAGCTATCTGTCAATGTACAAGGGAACCACATTATTTATTTTGCAAAACATGGTCAGCTATTGAATGACAAATTAGACTGCATCATAAAACAGGTTAACGGATGTGATCTGGAAAGGTTATATTCCCCAGATGACTTTGTGAATTCTATTTGGCATCACAATCCACCTCGATCTAAACCAATAAATAATGTTAAAATCCACATCCACGCATTCCATCTACTGACTCATGCCAAAAACAAGTTTTTTTAAAAACTTGCACTCCCTAAAATCAGCACATCTTGATTCAAAGTCCTTTCTTGCGAAAATGTCAAGGCTAATCAATAGTTACAAACACTGTTTGCGTGAGAATAGAATGCGGAAGAACATTCAAGAGGGGAAAAATATGTTAAATTCCCTCTTACATTCTCATGTAAAAAATATTTGGGCTTTAATACGTTCCACAAATGGGTAAAATATTTCACTGACCATAACTGTGCCTCCTCGTGTCTCGACTTGATCATTGAGGACTAAACACCATGGTCTCTCAATATTTGTTAAGATGATTTATTGAACACAATTGTACACTCTTCTAAATCTCGTGTGGCCGGTCCGAATGCATAAACAAATAACAACTCAGGATCAGAACCAGAAATCTGGGCAGGAATATTAGGCAATCTCTTCGAACAAATAATCAAAAACCAAAAATTCCCGGCCTCTTGGAAACGAGCAATAGTCATCCCCATCTATAAGAAGGGTCTCAGATCAGATCCTGCAAACTATCGGCCTATTGCCTTGATGGATTGAGAAAGCAAGATCTTCGCTAGATTATTATTGCTGGACCTCGAAGCATGGGTTGACAGCAAGGGAATCCTGTCCAGATTTGAAGTTAGTTTCCGTAAAGGCCTCTCCACATTATGGAATGACACAATACTTAACACCATAAAGGATCAGTCATATAAGACCAGTGCTCATCCTACTTACATAGCACTAATTGATCTATCTGAAGCCTTTGACCTTGTCAACAGATCCAAACTTTGGTACAAATTGAGATCCTGGGGCATCCCAGAAAACTCGTTGCAACTTCTCATTGCTATGCATTTTAACACTACTATTAGGATCTGTCTAAATGAAGCTTGCGATCTATCCTCCACTATTCCCATAACTAAAGGAGTTAGGCAAGGCTGCCTCTGAGCCGCCCTTCTTTTTAGCTTATATTTGTCTGATTTGGTCCCCTTTCTTTCACTTTTGTTTCCCCTCTCATTGGGGATACCAAAATCCATCTGTTGGCATATGCAGGTGACATTGACATTATTGGCTAGGGAAAGTAGGGTATTTTCATCTTTATTTTGAATAAACACTTTTAGAAATGAGGAACCCTGGTCTGTCTCATCCTTCTGACCAGCCACAGCATCTTGGTCTCCTGTTTTGGCGAGTGGGTGTGCACTCCTTGCATGCAAGATGGTGAGCAGGTGCAAGTGGATCTTGGTCACCTGGCCAAAGCCCCGCCCACCTGGCGCATTCCTGGTTACCTCTCTTTTTCCCCACTTAGCAAACCCCGCCCAACTGGTGCCTTCCTGGTTGCCACTCTTTTTCCCCACTTAGCAAGCCCCGCCCACCTGGTGCCTTCCTGGTTGCCACTCTTTTTCCCCACTTAGCAAGCCCCGCCCACCTGGTGCCTTCCTGGTTGCTGCTCTTTTTCCCCACTTAGCAAGCCCCGCCCACCTGGTGCCTTCCTGGTTGCTGCTCTTTTTCCCCACTTAGCAAGCCCCGCCCACCTGGTGCCTTCCTGGTTGCTGCTCTTTTTCCCTACTTAAGGAGTCCTCCAGCCTCTTTTCCTTTGCAGATGGGGAGTAGGTGCAAGTGGATCTTGGTCACCTGGCCTAAGCACCGCCCACCTTCTTAACCCTGCCTCTTCCTTCCTTCTCTTAACTTTTAGGTCAAGGGCGTCTCTCGCCTGGGCGTCCAAAGCGAAGGGCAGTCGAAGAAAAGGGGAATTTCTGTTTGGACCTGTTCAGCCCAGGAGGATCCAGGGACCGAACCTCTGCACAAACAGCAGGTAAGCATGCACCCATTTGTGTTTACTCCTTCTGTCCCCACAGGCAATCCCCACCCATCTGGTCCCCCCGTGATGTTCCCTTGAGCCCCCCTTCTCGCACACAGGTGTTGTCTGTTTTGCTTGATTCTTCTACCCTGCTCCCCACTCTGCAGGAATCTGTCCTGATACATTCTGGTTTCACCATCACTGTCTCGGGGCCAATGCTGGATTTGACTTTTATGGACTTCATTGATTCACGGTGTGTCACCCTTCTCATGGTGGCCCTGAATCATGCTGTTCCCATCTTCATCTTGTATCCTGGCTTGCAACATTATGTGTTACTACTGACTTCTGCAATTATATCCGCTCTCCTCTCTTGCTTCTCCACTCTTTTTGACTGCTTACTCTCTGTTCTCTTCTCCTCTCCCTTTCTCCCTTTTCCTATCTCCTCCCCTCCGCCCCTTACTTTCCTCTTTGCACTTACTCTATCAGAATTGTCCCTGGACCTAGTATGATAGCAACTTCGTCTGTCTCGTCCACCCTCCCCTTCCTTGTCACCCCCCCTGCACTAACTGAAATGCCACTTGTTTTGTTCCTCCCCTACCTTTCTGTACCCCTCCCCCTCATCTCTTGTTTTTCTTTGCCTCTACCAGAAATGTCGTCAGGCCTCATACTGTAGTCGATTGTCTGTTTCCATTTCCTTCCCACTCTCCCCCTCCCTTCCTTGTCTTAGCTCTTGCACTATCTGAAATGTCGTCAGGCTGAGCATGATAGCTAATTTCACATCCTTACTGTTCATGGCCTGTAAGAATGTCATTGGGCCTGATCACGAGCTCGGCGGTAATGCTAACGCTATTAGCGCGGGGGCTACTAGCGCGACAGCCATAGCTCCCGGCGCTAATAGCGCAGGATCACGAGTTGGGCGGACTTGGAAGTCCCCATTCCCCATTGAGCCCATTCCCCATTGGGCTCAATGGGGAAAATTCACGCTCTTACCGCCGGCGGATTTCCCGCCGGCGTTAATAGCGCAAATTTTGGGCGGATTTCCCTCCAGCCAAGAGCTGGGGCGAAATCTGCCAAAGTCCTGATTCGGCGGACCCTTAAATCCGGCGGTAATAGTGCTACTGCCGGATTTAAAGGTTACCGCCGAGGTTGTGATCAGGCCCATTGTCTTTTCCCTTATTCCCTCCCTTGCCTTTAAGCGCTTTGAAACACATTGTGTATAGGTGCTATATAAATAAACTATCATATCATATCATCTGCTCATCAACCAGAAACCTGGGGTGATAATGGCCAACAGCTCAAGGTACGAGCAACGTGCAGAGGCACGATCACTTGCTTAACACTTTAGGTCAACATAAATGATCATTTTAAAATGTTTTCAGCAATATTCATGTACCGCTGGCGTATTCATTTAATAAAGACATCCAAACGATACAACCTTTGAAATATTTACAACATTTGAAAGATTTGTAGCAGGAGGTCACATGCATTGGCAACGCCAATTCTTTTTGTCGCATGCATTTGTTTTTTGCATTTTACATGCAGAGGCATGCATTTGTGTAGAATCCATAGCAAAAGGGTCCAGCTCAAAGAAGATGAAAGCAACCTAAAGAACCGGCCACCACTTGACTCAATGAGCTGTTATCATCTGCTGGCAGATTAGAACTTCTGGGATTTTACATCAGCAGCTGAGGCACGAAGCCTGCAGGTTACACAGCCTTCAACGGATCCCCATAACATGCTATTAATTTCTGAACCATCTTGCCACACGTCTTCGATAGTGCTAAAATGCAAATTCAAATCCCAATTTTATCAACTATTAATGATGTCCAACAGAACAGTATTGCCCCTAACAATCCATTAACTATGGTGATAAAAAGTAGGGGCGTACTACTCCGAAATAGAATAAAGACATAGGGCCTCATTACGAGAATGGAGGTAATGAAAAAAGGAAGGCGGAATGGAAATAGCGGCATTGTTAACGGGTCCGGGTCATTACGACCCGACAACCCACCAATACCGGCAGGGACGCGAACACGTGCCCCTTCGGGGAGCAAATACCGGCATGCCGGTAATTGGAGGACATCACAAACCACGCGGGCATGCAAATAGCGGCATCCCGAAGGCGGTAATCAGGGGCTGCACCATGGCGGTCATGCAGGCATCACGGACTACCCGTAAACAGCAACCAGCAATCAAGTCAACTGCCACAGGTGCATACAATCACCACAGGTGGACTCAATGGAGATTGGCCCAGTGTAAAAGGAGTACACCCACACACCACACTGCTTCCTACAGCAAAATGATACCACTTGCTGTTGCAATCATGGCACTGGAGGACATGCCTATGCTGCTACAACTACAGCAACAACAGCAACTACAACAACAACTACAGCAGCAACAACAGGCAGCACAGAGGAGACGCAGGAGGAGAAGGAGGGCGAGACAGGCCCAGCAATTACCACCAGTGCAGCCAGTAGTTCCTCATAGGCAGCCACCAATCCCTCGCATCAGACCCAGGCCATTCAATCTAACCCCTGAGCAGATCCACACCCTGTACCGGTTGGACCGGGACACCATCACCACCACAGTGCACATGATAGGCAATGACATTGCCAGCCTCATAGAAACATGCACTGCCACCCCCCGCTACTAAAGGGGGTGTCTGTGCTCCACTTCCTGGCCACAGGCACTACCAGCACACAGTGGGCCAGCTGCATGGCATTTTGCAACCACTATTTTCACGCATGCTGAACCAAGTGCTGGATGCCCTCCTGAAGCACGCTAGCACCCACATATCCCTACCATGGACTGGCCAGGAGATAGCTGACACCAAAGTAGGCTTCCATGCACTGGCAGGCATGCCCAATTGTGTTGGTGCGTTGGACTGCACCCATGTAGAATTGGTAGTCCCCCATGCCGTAGAGGCGGTGTAGCGCAATCACAAGCTATACCCCTCCATCAATGTGCAGATGGTATGTGACTCTAGCAAGATCATCACACATTGCTGCGCCCGATTTCCCGGATCAACACATGATTCCATGGTTTGCGTAACTCCACACTACCTTGCTACATGGAGCGACATGCTGGACCACGTGCCTGGCTGCTTGGTGAGTTGCCTGACTGGCTCATGGCAATGCTTTGGGGTAGTGATGTGTGGGGATGCATACCCCACCTGGGTGGGAATGGGTGGATGCATACACCACCTGGGTGGGAATGGTGGGGGTGCATACTCCACCTGGGTGGGAAAGGGGGGGTGCATACTCCACCTGGGTGGGAATGGGTCGGGTGCATACTCCACCTGGGTGGGAAAGGGGGGGTGCATACTCCACCTGGGTGGGAATGGGCCGGGTGCATACTCCACCTGTGTGGGAATGGGGGGGTGCATACTCCACCTGGGTGGAAGGGGGGGGTGAATACTCCACCTGGGTGGGAATGGGGGGTGCATACTGCACCTGGGTGGGAATGGGAGGATGCATACTCCACCTGGGTGGGAAGGGGGGGGGTGAATACTCCACCTGGGTGGGAATGGGGCGGGTGCATACTCCACCTGGGTGGGAATGGGGGGATGCATACTCCACCTGGGTGGGAATGGGGGGGATGCATACTCCACCTGGGTGGGAATGGGGGGGATGCATACTCCACCTGGGTAGGAATGGGGGGATGCATACTCCACCTGGGTGGGAATGGGGGGGATGCATACTCCACCTGGATGGGAAAGGGGGGTTCATACTCCACCTGGGTAGGAATGGGGGGATGCATACTCCACCTGGGTGGGAATGGGGGGGATGCATACTCCACCTGGGTGAGAAAGGGGGGTGCATACTCCACCTGGGTGGGAATGGACAGTGAGTGGAGTATGCACGCAGAGCTAAACACTCCTGGCCTGTACCTCCCAACCCCAACATTACACATCACTGGCACACATTTGACCATTTACGTATATCAATGACAACATGTAAGACGCACAACCTGCCCACCATGTGATGTGTATGTCAAGCAATGCATGACTAAGCAGGATCGCAACTGTGCCAATGTGGCTAGTGTGACCATGCACAGTGTAGTATACACAGCATAAATGGGAGGCTAAACATTATCGTACAACCACAGTACATCCGCCACAGCATGCATTATTTCACCCTTCATCGTCTATTGAATGCCATCCAGACTACCACACCACATAGCAGTATAGTATGCATCTAGATTACATTTGCGCATACGTACAGAGACATGTGCATATCCACACTAAATAGCTGTGGGCATGACTGTGAATCCTGAAGTTGCAGCTCAGAGTGACACACACCTATTTGTATTTGCTTGCAGGTGATGGAGGATATCCCTTGAAGCCGTGGCTAATTACCCCTGTGCGGAAACCGCGGAACAGCCATGAAGAGGAGTACAATCGGGTTCACACCCGTACCCGTGTTGTGATTGAGCAGACCTTTGGCCTGTTGAAGGCGTGGCTCCACTGCCTAAGCAGGTCTGGTGGAGCACTCCTTTATAGGCCTGAGAAGGTGGCCTGTGTCATGCTGCACAACCTGTGCGTCCGGAGAAATGTACCACTGCCACCTGACATTGACACCGGGTGAGGATGATGAGGATGGAGATGGAGGAGAAGCAGCACCTCTGCCAGTACGTGATGCACAGGATGGCTATACAGTACGCTAATCACTGATTCATGAATACTTCTGAACCACAGGGACTCTGATAGATATGTGTCAGTGACACACTGGGTCCATGTGGACATGAACACAGGGAATGTTTGGAGTTGGGCACTGAACACTGTCATACATTAAATGGATACACATGAAATGAACTCCTTCTCGTAGTATGCGCAGGGCTGGGGGGTCCAGAGGAAGTGGGGACAGAGAAAGCAGGTGTGTTGGCTGGTGAGGAGTAGGTGGGGATGTCCACTCCTGCTGCAAGTCGTGGCTGCTGCATGTGCAGCAAGATGGATGTCAGGACCTGTGTGATGGCCCCCAGACAGTCTCTCATCAACACTGCCAAGGCATTGACTGCGGCTGTGTTGGCCGTTATGGTGGCTGTGGTCCCCGCTATGGCTGTGGCTATCTCCCGCCTGGTGTCCTCGCTATCTGCAATGTATTGGTGCAGCTGGTCCAACATTGACTCCTGTCGGGCCTCCACCCTCACCAGCTGTACCTCAAGGCTGTTGGTGGGAGCAGCAGTGGTCGAGGTTGCTGTCACGGGGCCTGCATTATCAGGGATGGGGCTCAGGTCGGAATCGTGCAGGCAGGGATCGGCACTGCTGTAGGTGGATGAGGGCTCAGTTTAGGGTGGGGGGTGGACACGGGGCTTAGGGTGTGTGCACATGCCACATGCGTGACTCCTTCCTGGTCCACATACTCCTCCACGTCATCTTCGGTGGTGGCCAGTGGTTCTAGGGCCTCATCTTCCACTGATGTAGGTGTGGGCAGCTGGGTGTCCACAGTGTTAGGTCCACTGGGTGTAGGTGTGGGCTGCAAGGCTGCCCTGGAGGTGGTGGTGTCGGTTGCCGTTTTCTGTGGCCGGGACGTGGATGCCCTTGTGGTGGTATCCTGGCTGGCATCTTCTCCATCGGTGCTTGAGGGGGTAGAAGAGACGCAGGGCATCAGTGATGGTGTTACATGCTAGATGCATCATATGGTGCTGTGGAGTATTTCATTTATCATGCATTCATGTCTTACAGGTGTATCACACAGGGTAGTATGAGGGGGCATTTTGGCATTTGCTGCCTTGTATTGGGGTTTGTGTGATGTATTACGTGTGTGTTGGCTGTGTGTTGGTAATGGGATTGGCACTCATCATGCTTTTCAGTGTGGCAGGGTTTGGCCCTCCATCTGCATAAGGATATGTTAATGTGTGTGTTGGCACATGCATTGCCTTGCCTTTGCATTGGGGTTTGTGTGATGTATTACATGGGCACGGTCCGTGTGTGTTGGCTGTGTGTTGGTAATGGGATTGGCACTCAGCATGCATTTCAGTGTGGCAGGGTTTGGCCCTCCATCTGCATAAGGATATGTTCATGTGGGTGTTGGGACATGCATTGCCTTGCCTAGACTCTCTTCCACATCACTGGTGCTACGTCATGGTTTCCCCTGCAGAGATCTGCAGGGTCACTCACCTCCTTCTGCTGATGTTGCCACACCTGTCTCCATCTCCCCAAATCCCTCGATGGACTCCATATTGATGAAGGTGCTTGCCGTCTCCTCCCAGGTTGTCAGTTTGGCAGGAGAGTGGGGACCCCCGCCTGTAGCTATGGCCTCACTCCTGTTGCTTGCAAGGATATTACAGACCCTGAGGCGGAGGTCATCCCAACTCTTCTTGCAATCCCTCACTGTCTGTGGGGTGGTTCCAACAGCGGAGACCTTGCAGGCTACCTCCTGCCAGATCTCCTTCTTGCGCTGCTGCACCTCACGCTTCAGGTTCTGATCTTTTATCACATCAGCATGTGCGGCAAGGGTATCCGCAAGCATGTTCAATTCTGCATCAGAAAAGTGTTTTTTCCACAGGCGGGGGATAGTCTTCAGGGTTGCCTTGGACATGGTGTAAGTTTTGCCACTGGTCTCTCCTGTAAACTACTGTTGGTTTGGGAGGATTTCAATGGATTGTGTTTTTAAAGATGGCCGCCGGCGCATTTCCCGTTCCGACGCAATGATGTTACTTCCAGGTCCGGTATTACGAGCCCGGTATTAGCATGTTGTTATTACCGGGTCGGTATTAAGGGTTCCTCCTAGGCGGAGGCGGTGTCTGCGGGTCCCGTGATGGCACTATCGGGGGGTTGGAGGGTCTTTAGTGGCTTGCTGGTATGGCCATTACCGGCATGGGGGTGCCGTGGGTGCTCGAGCACTCGTAATCACCCGCTATTAGCGGTGTCATACAAGCACGGACCCGCTCGTATCTCCATGCCGGTAATGACCCCGTTTTTACCGCGCTATTCGTAATGAGGCCCATACACATATGAGACCATGTACAGGGAGGCATGTACTGCTTAGTAA
The DNA here is from genome assembly GCF_040938575.1 of Ambystoma mexicanum. Lineage (NCBI taxonomy): Eukaryota > Metazoa > Chordata > Amphibia > Caudata > Ambystomatidae > Ambystoma > Ambystoma mexicanum. The sequence continues at coordinate 1,159,298,826 of NC_090941.1, read as the reverse complement.
CTAATATTAAGGAGAAGGACTGGGAATAAAGAAAAGGGAAAAGACTGGGACGATGGAGAAAATGACTGCAGAGGAGTACTGTGGTAAAAGGAGGTGTGTGATAAAAGAAAAGAAGGAAAATGAAGATTGATTGGGATGAAGAAGACATTAAATGACTAAGGTAAAGGAGAAGGAGAAGGAGTGGGGAAAAGGAGAATGAGAGGGATCAAGGAGTCAAATAAGTACTTGGGTAAGGGAGAAGGTCTTGATAAAACAGAAGGGCTGTGACAATGAGAAGGACCTAGACGAAGGAGAATGAGAAGGCCTGAGGCAGAGGAGAAGTATTGGGGTACGAGAGAAGGAGAAAGAATGAACAAGTAAAAACTGCAAAACATGAGAGGATAGACTGGGAGGAATGATGATTGAACTACAAGGAAGTATAAGGACTGAGATGAAGGAGAAGGACTTGGATGAAGGAGAAAAGGAAGGACCTGTTTAAATAAAGAAGAAGAAGTATGACTGGAGGAAAATGGACTTGGACAAGTGAGAAAGACAATGATGGAAGGAAAATGTAATGCACTCAGACAGAGAAGAAGGAGAAGGTTTGGAGCAAATGAGAAGGAGTAAGAATATGAGAAAAAAAGAGGGACAGTGAAGAAAGAGAAGGAGAAGGACGGGGGCAAATAATAAGTAGAACGCATAGAATGTAGGTGATGGAGAAGGTTTGGGATGAAGGAGAAGAAGTTGGATGAAAGAGAGGGACTGGGATGAATGACTAGAAAGGCTCATGTGAAGAGGAAAGAAGGTGAAAGACTTGGAAGAAGGAACAAGGTGAAGGACTTGGACAATGGATGAAGAGTGCGACAGAGGAGAAGGATTATTACAATAAAGGAGAATTAGGTGTGGAATAAAAAGAAGAAGTGAGACAAAGGAGAAGGAGAGGTGCTGGGATGAAGGGGAGGGATAACAACTGTGGCAACTGAGAAAAAGTGGGACAAAGGAGAAAGAGAAGGGATGGAACAATTAAAAGGAAGAACCGGAAAAAGTCTGAGACAGGCTTTGGTGTAGGGCAACGATTTTAACAAATGAAAAGGACACGTGGGGTAACGAAAAAGTAGAAGGAATATGATGAAGCAAAAGTAGGAGTGGGATAAAGAAAAATGACTGCAACGAAGGAAAAGAAGTACTTGGATGAAGGAAAATGACTTAAGAGAATGACTGAGGCAAAGGAGAAAGAGAAGGACTGGTACAAAGCTGAACAGCTGGGATAAGAGAGAATGAGAAGGTATAGGATAAAATGATGATAATAATAATAATAATAATAATAATAATAATAATAATAATAATAATAATAATAATAATAATAATAATAATAATAATAGAGAAGGGCTGTGACAAAGCAGAAGGAGCTATGGGTGGAAGGAGCAGAATGACTCTGACGGGGAAAGGGCTACGATGAATGGAAGGACTGGGACAAAGGAGTATTAGAAAGTATGTGAAGAAGGAAAAGTAGAATAAAGGAGTAGAACTGGGATGAAGGATACAAATTACAGGGATAAAGGAGAAGAACTGGTAGCAAGGTGAAGCGCGGGCAGGAAGGAGAAGCAGGACTAGGATGAATGTGAAGGTATTGGACAAAGGAGAAGACTCACAGTGAAGGAGGAAAGGGAAAGCAGAGAAAGACTGGGGTGAATGAGAAGGATTGTAATGAAGGAAACTGAGCAGGGGTGTGTTACATGAGAAGAAGGGGAATGTATTAGAATTATTCAGATGAAGAATAAGTCAAATGACTGAAGTAAAGTAGAAGTAAAAAAAGGAGGAAGGAGAAAATGGAGGAAGGAGAAGCAATGGGACAGCGGAGGGATAGAACAAACAAGGAGATAGATTGGGAGAAAGGAGAATGAGAAATACTTGGCCAAACAAGACATGGATCACTAAAAACAGGCTTGCTGTGGGCCAATCCACTGTAGTAGTTTGCCATTATAAAGAGGGGGGTGGGGGGCTTAACTAGTTCTGATTCATGTATGTACGCTCAGAAGGAAAAAGATCACTGGAACTCTGTTGGGAAAACAGTCTGTTCCGAAGCGTTCTACTAGAGAGTTGAAGACAGAAGGCTCCAAGGCTTAGGAAATATCTGTTACCCGCACTTCCGAAAGGGCACAATTGGGGTGACCATGTGGGTGCACCAGGCAGACTGTAACTGAGACACAGCCCAGGATCCGGCTCACTGGAGGTTTCAGAACCCTGTAAGTATGCTCTAGAAACCTAGTGGTTGGGAAGTGCAGTAAGAAAGGACTCACCTGGCCCGGGGAGATCCTGGAATGGATCTTCCCGTCACCCAGAAGTCGTGGACAAGCTCTATATCCTATTTCCCAGCGTTGATACATTTTGAGCTAGCCTGGCCACTTTGAGACTATTTTAGAGCTTCTGTGAACATCAGCAGCTGTTTTTGACACTCAACAATTTCTGATCTGCTGTTGATCGGCCCAGCTGCTGACTCGTCCCATAACCTATCTGCGCTCCAGCACCTTTGGGCTCATCACTGTGAAATTACTGCAGCTTGCTGTTGGACCTCCTTGACTGACTCAACTGATTGAGATGCAAACTCAACCCATTGCTTACCCGTGCATCCCCGAGCTAGACAATTATCACTGCAGAGACTGCACCAGACCATGAGACAGCTTTAAGCAACTCGTGCTCGCTCAACGGCGCCATCTGCTCAGAAACACAGATTTGAAAGTCTTTGATGATTAATCAAGCCAGTAAAAGGCCCAAGAATCCTTTCTCATAGTGTTGAACCACCAAGACAATCAATGATAGTGTTTCCAGTGGTCTGGCGCCACTGGGCTCCCTTGAAGAGCCAGCGGAGGCTAATAATACCGCGGCCCCCAGCCTGTTCTAGATACCTTTAAGTACTTGTGACCTTTTCCCTCAAAGTCTGCCTTCTCTGTATTTCCTTCAGATGGATGTCTCTTTAGTGTTTTATTTTCTGATGCACATTCCTCCTATTCTTGCAGAACCTTACTGGGGCATTCTTGTATTTTTGGACCACTGCACCTTTATTTTCTGTTTTTCATCTGTACCAGCTCACCCACCTCCTGAAGAGTGTAGCCTTCCCACTGACAACATTCCCCTTTATGATTGATAGCAATGCAGGTTTAGCAGTAGTGGGGGGTGAGTAGGCATTTTAGACACTACTCATCCCTGTTCTCCTGCAGCAGATGCCATTTCATCTTTCACACACATGCACACACACAACCCCCCCCACACACACACACACACAACCCCCCCCCACACACACACACACGGTATGACACATACTACATGTCTGCCACGACAAGGAACACGATTGCAAATAATTAAGCATGAGAAAGAGAAAGCCACTTTGCAAAGCCAATGACTGTATTTTAATAGCCAATGTTTAAATAATTGTGAATATCCTTAAACTGAGCCAGAAAAAGTGTTACAAAGGATTAAAAACAGATATATTCCAAGCAGGCAGGCATGGGGTGGTGGTTTTATGTCGAAAGTCATCAGAAAATGGTCACCCACCGTGAGGCATCATAGAATTGATCAGAAAATGGCCACTTCTCCAGACTGAGACATCGGGAAAGGGGCACTCAACACAGTGTCAAACATCTGGAGGTAGCATTATGAATCCCTCTGGGTACAGTGGTCCGGCATCTGGAGGTGGCACTATTGGTCCATCTGGGTACGGTGGTCTGGCATCTGGAGGTGGCACTATTGGTCTGCCTGGGTACGGTGGTCCGGCATCTGGAGGTGGCACTATTGGTACTTTTGGGTACGGTGGCTTGGTAGCTGGACGTGGAAATATTGGTCCGTCTGGGTACGGTGGTTTATAGGGAGAGATACCTGCACACAGAAACACATAAGGTTAACAAGGACATAAGGAAATGGTTTATTTGTCTAGTGTCACAGATGTGTGCCGCAATGCTAAGAAGCACTTGTTCATTTAGTGAATGACACAGGATTAGGGCATGCAAATATCCACAGCAAACATGGTGATTATGTAAATACTTAAATAAACATATATAACCAATGTCAGTCAGTCAGCTATGTTTATCTCGGAAAATGAACCAAATTCCATAAAAGTACAACACACGAATATAAATATTATAACATTAAAATAATCACATACAAAATAAATGTTCCAATAATGAATACATTCTTATAAATCAAGTAACAATGAAAAGCTTGTTCTTCATAAGGCGGGTCCATACTGTGTACTGTCACTTATTAATGATGAACCTTTTGCTCCTTACACAATGTGCACGTTCAATTTAGAGATAACCTACATTTGCTGAGTATTGGTCAGGGAGAAAGAGTAGAGTATGGAGCTCAAGATTGGTCAGGGGGTACGAGTAGAGTATGGAACTCAAGATTGGTCAGAGGGTACGAGTAGAGTATGGAACTCAAGATTGGTCAGAGGGTACGAGTGGAGTATGGAACTCAAGATTGGTCAGAGGGTACGAGTGGAGTATGGAACTCAAGATTGGTCAGAGGGTACGAGTAGAGTATGGAACTCAAGATTGGTCAGAGAGTACGAGTAGAGTATGGAACTCAAGATGGGTCAGAGGGTACGAGTAGAGTATGGAACTCAAGATTGGTCAGAGGGTACGAGTAGAGTATGGAACTCAAGATTGGTCAGAGGGTACGAGTAGAGTATGGAACTCAAGATTGGTCAGAGGGTACGAGTAGAGTATGGAACTCAAGATTGGTCAGAGGGTACGAGTAGAGTATGGAACTCAAGATTGGTCAGGGGGTACGAGTGGAGTATGGAACTCAAGGCCATCTCTACGCAGATAGTACTTACATTTCTAAAAAAAAGGGAATTAAGCACCTTCTTGCTGAGCTGTAAAATGTGCAGAACAGATAAAAAGTGAATTAAGTCTTCATTTGAAATATTGTTATGAAGACGATTGCCATTACACCCTGGCCTGGTATTCCATCGTCTATTGGATGTGGCTCAGGGTAGGATTGGCCCCTCAGCCTTTCCGTGGCCGGGCCGAAATAGTCGTGGGGAGTGGGGGCTGGTTTGGGAGAAAATAAATTGATTTTTTTTTGTTCAATTCTTTTTTTCACAAAGCCTTCTTAGGTCGATAAATGAGTACCAACACAGGTTGGGTGATTTTGTATGCATATTTGTTCTATAAAAAAGAGCTTAAGCAAAAGTGCTATACAATACCATATCATCATTTGGCCTTGGACGTCTGCTTGAATTCACAGTAATTTAATGTACTTAGGAACAATGCTATTTGATGCCACTTCCTGTTTTGTCAAGAGGTGAAGGGTTGTGTTTCATCGCTTCCCGGGATGTCACTTTGGGGTAGGGTGAAATGACATCACTTCCGGTGATGTCATCAGAGGTCAAGGGTCGCGAGGCGAGGGGTGGGCCACTTTTCTTTTTTAGGTGACCGGGCCTATTTCTTGTCCCAGTCCGACATTTTTAGTTTTGTGCAAAGTGCTCTGTGCCTTAACTTGACCAACCAGTCCATATATGTATTGTCATTCAATATCACTGTAGGTTAAACAGGCTGGACCTGTTCTCTCGGCTTCCCCATAGCCAATAACATTTGCTGTCGCATCTCCCTGTGTGTTACTCTCATGCCTGCCTCATTAAGAGCCTCGTCTTAACAAGAGCAGCTGGAAGAAGATACCATGTTTCAAACAAGCTGCCGTGTTCATTTTAGATTGGTGTGTTCCCATAGTTTAGCCCAACATTAAAGAGGGCCGAGGGCAGTCATGTCTGTAATGCAACTAAGGGTTAGTTCTCGGTGAAGTGGGCAGGCAGGGCACTGGAGGGTGTCATAGGGTGCGAAAGGACTCTCCTGGGTGAGATGATGATTCTGGCATGAAGGCCACATGTGAGAACTGTAGCTAGCAATTCAGTATAAATCACATGATACTTCCTAAGGTGATCTGAAGTGGATATATTGTTTGGGTGCTTGCTCAGGTCTGCCTTTGTGCTGGCCATTTTGCGCCCAACAAAGGTCACTTGGTTCCTCCACGTTAACCTTTCTGCCACCCAAACACCTGTTAAGAGAAACGTCAGCTGCACAAACTAATGTTTTGTTATTAATTATTTGCTTAGTACGTTTTATTCAGTCTGCTCTTTCCTCGCTTAAGAATTACACATTGGAAGTTCTTTACGTTTCATTACAATTGCAGTATTAAACACCCTGTTTCTTGCAGTATTCCTATCATCTGTAAAGCCTGTTGGATTGCCACGGCATCCTGAACACCTGGCTCTGCAAATTAGATGCTTTGCATATGACCCAGCTTCAGAGAAAGCACAATTCGGAAGGGTGCCCATTGCCTTCCCAAAAAACGTAATTCTTACAAGTCCTACATTTAGAAAGGAAATATCAATATGGGATTGATTTAACACACATATCCAAATTTAATCCAGATGATTGATTTCTTGCAAAAATCATTAATTAGTGAAATCTAAGGATTATGTTGTGTGCAGCACCCAAATACAGAAGCTAATCCTCATTACTCTTAACCCGCACATTCGTCGCAGTCCTGATGAAATGACGGCTCTGTGCTTTCCCAGACTAAAACCATTCCAGAATGTCCCCCTGCTCTCTTAGCGGATTATAAAGCCCCGCCCATTATGGTCCTCTTCCTGTGTTCTTAGTATTCCCAGATAAGGAGGCAGAAGAAGGCTGGAGGGAGAGACAAAACGGACTAGGAAGAGAGGGGTGACGATTACATGTCCTTCTGCCCACCCATGTCTCATTGCAGTCCTGACTTAAGGAAGACATACACAGCAGGCCATGATGGCTTTGGGCAACCGTGCGCTATGCAAGTACTCATAACATAACATAACGTGTCCACGGTCGCTGGAGGAAGCCATTTATGAAAAAGCCCTTTAGGAAGGATCCGCGCGATGCACAAGTGACCCGAGCATTTGAGAGAGAGTCTTCACATGACATCTCAACTACTCTTGGAATAAACATGGATCTACGCAGACATACTGGTAGCTGTGTTTGTAAGTGTGCTATGAGCATTGTCTAGGAGGTAGCGCTACCTGTGGCAAATGAGTCTGGTGACACTTGGGATGATGAACAGATTTCCATTCAACCAATGCCACTAAAATGCCCGCCTTGACATGCTGAGAGAAGCCCTGAACATTTCAAGGTACCTGCCCTGTGCAGGATATTATATTATAGTGATCGACAAATAATATCCTTACCGCTGAGGAGCCGTTGTTGAAAGCTACTCACCCATGAGTTGCTTCACTGATCTCTGGAGGATAGCTCAGGGAGCTACGTGCTTGCCTTGGAAGCAAGACGACATGGAGCACCAAAGGGTCGATCCATGGGTCCGCGCTTAGAAACCTCTGGGTATTAAGCGCGTTATAAATAACCCATCATATCATAAGTACGCCCCGTATCCCACCGAAGCAAAATGTGCCTTGGACTGGCCACCCCATGAGCGTGGCTACCAGATCTTATCAGGCAATACCTGAAGTTAATATCTGCCCCTGATAGTTGGTATGGACTTGTATTGATGGGTAGTCATGGACCATGAAGCAACACATTCAGAATGACCCTCCACGAGCAAGTATTTACAGCATGAAAACAGTCAAGGAATATGAGTCATTAGACTTCCCTGCAGACACCGCAAACATTCAGAAATATATTTTCAATGAAAAAACCTTGGTTAAGCGACAGTTCAATGTGATTAGATTTAAGGTAACACAACCCCAGAAATTCAGCAATCACATTTCGAGCAAGTCCACCTTAGCTGTGTGCCCCCTGTTGTGCAGACTATAACCACAATGATGACATTTCAGGGGTTATTGCATTGAATCTGGTCACCATTATCTCTTCCTTAACCAAGGTGTTTTTCACTGAATTTCAAAGGTTTTGTTGATAGGTATTTTTCATGTGAAATGAGATCACCTTAGCTCTCTTCTAACTAATTTTTTTTCACTGGATTTCAAGGGTTTTATTATACAATAGTTTCTTCGTGGCCCATTAGCCATGGCCTTCGGCTGTGGCCACTGAACATTTGCACCAATAGGTTTCTTTAGGGCCCATTAGCCAAGGCCTTTGGCTGGAAGATTTCCGCATCACCTACCTCGATGACGTTGTTGTATTCAGCAATACCAGGGAAAACCATCTACCTGACTTGGAACAGGTGCTTCAAGCCATGCGGATGGGTGTGCAATCACCAGATAGCATAGGGTACTGTAACTTACCTCAGACACTAGGTTGGTGGTGGTAAGAAAGAGCCTCTTCAGGCCAAAGTCCAGGCAGTGATGGACTGGGACGTCCCAACAACCCAGACTCACGTGAGGGTCTTATTGGGCATCATGGGCTATTACCAGCCATTTATAAAGGGGAACAGGAATCTAGCCCTTCCCGTGAACGATGCATATTCCAAGAAGCTGCGGAAAAAGGTCACTTGGACCCCTGCCTGTCAGTAATCCATCCACATCTTGAAGGCTGTCTTGTGCAAGGCCCTGGTTCTTGAGATTAGCAGATTTCGACAAAGAGGTTGCAAATTTGGAATTGGTGCGGTGCTAGCACAACTGAACTCTGTGGGAGGAGAACAATCTTGTGCATACCTGAATAGGCACTTGCCCATGCGAGGGCGCGACAAGGCCACCATTGGAAAAGAGGTGTCTGTGGTAGTTTGGGTGGTATAGAAGCTGAAAACCTACATCTTTGGGTCTCACTTCACTGTCCAAACCGACCACAGATCTCCGAGGTGGCTTGTGGCCATGCATGGCAAGAACACCAAGTTACTGCTTTGGGCCATTTCCCTACAAGGATCAGACATGTACATCCACCACAAATCGAGGGTGCAGCACTCCAATGGGTACCTATGTGGCTGGGGAATGGGGGGGCATGTTGAGTAATCACCAGCTGGCACTGGTGCAAATCCAGGGCTTTTTTGATTGTTAGTACCTAAATTGATGCAGCTGGTTTCTTCTCCAGATAACATGCTAACCAGATCCCTCTGTGTCACAATTCCCTGCCAAAAGCTAGTGCACTTGTGCCCGGCTTCATCAGTAGCCTGGTCCACAGTACGCGCTCGGCTAGTGGTGTAGAGCAGGCTCAAAGTTCACAAGATGCCCATCCGACTGCCACAGTGACGGCAAAGTCACTGCAGCAGAGGGGCAACATTTAAGATATGCCCCCTGGATCCAAACTATGACAATCATGAGGTCCCCATGCTGGTGGCAGGGTCATTCTGAGAATAAGCTATGCCTGAGTTTAGGCATAGTTCATGGCAGAACTTGTGATCATTGCCACCACAAACCAATTAATATTGCACAGCCCTCAGCTCTTGTGAGTCAGCTCTGCGGTGAAAGGGAATGTATATTAGGGTCAGACTGGCCAATAATGCCACCCGGCAGGACAGAAACCAAGAGGATTTGATTCTTTGATTGAATCAATTCTCTTTGTGAAGGCCGGTAACCCACTTCCCTAGAAACTACCACACAGAAGGCAGCAACCCTGTGTCCAGGTATAAAGGGGGCACACCCATTCAGGAGGAGTCATCACATACCAGGGTACTGCATATCTAAAGGTCTTTTGTTGTCAATACCAGGTAACTCAGGCGAGAGTAGGATAAGCAGCAGTGCTCTGGGCAATGAAAGAAGCCTTCCACCATCTTGTTTCTCCCTTTCTCTCATGCTCTTTCCTGTCTCCTCCGCTTCCCCTGGAGCAAAGCACTTTGGATGCAAGATCAAGAGAGCAAAGTTCACTCCCGCCAGGAGCAGGGATCGGTCCCCTAAAGCAGGCTAACTTTAGAAAAATCAATTGAAGACTTATGCCCTTAAAAGAAGGAGTTGCAAATGCTTCCAAGAGAATACCTTCCATTCCTTGAGGATCCTTTAAGGCTGAAGAGATATTCTGTGGACTCTCGCCTGGACTTCCTTTGGGACAGATGCAATGTTCAAAGCTCTCTGCCAAGTTGAAGAAGGGGCCGTCCAAGACAAAATGATTATCTTATCCTAACCACTCCCACAGACGATCAAGAGTGACCAGTGCTGTGGACTAGGACCAACCTATCCGCAACAGATCTTAAATGCCAGAAGAGCAGACTCTGAAGTGGAGTATCCTGTCCCTTAGTCATTTCTAAAGGCCTCACAGCAACCCAGAGGGCCAGACCAGCCAAAGCTCCCTGTTCATCTGCACCAAACCAGTCAGTGTTCCCGGGATTCTGAACGAGATGGTAGGAGCAGGTGCTGGTGTCTGTGTTCCTCCAACCTTCCAAATGATTGCTCTGCATCTCGATCAGCCTGACACTAGACCTTGTCCTAGCAGAGTCCGTCAACTGCCAAGCCTGCAGAATCTGCTCAATGCTGGAAATGGGACCGAATCTCTGGAGTGGCACTCGTTGGTCCTAACTGGAGGTTACTACATGGCTCGGCCCAGCTAGCCCGTCACCACCGCCTCATTGCTTGTACCTCAATTCCCCCTTGATCCCCAATTTAGAAATGCCGCCCGCTGACTTGTCCTTCTGGAGTGTCACTCCCCACTCTCTGGCTGTGGCCAAAGCCTGACTCTGCCTGGCCAACACAGAATCATTCTTGGGACTGCCACAACCTGCAGTACTTGTAACACTGCCGTTCGACCACATCAAGCACACGCATTTGACCCGACTCAGTGCTTGCGTGCAGCCAGGGACTCTGCGATCCTACATGCCCAACTGAACCTGACCAGTTCGCATTAGTGTCCAACCTGGGTCTGATGTGGCAGCCCACCAAGAACCGAATTCAGGTACTGTGACACTGAACTGTCCCTCCTCCACCCTCTATATTCCTCCCCCGGTCCAACTGGGCCCTAGAGATCGGTGCGGTCACGACCGTCCCTGTCTTCCCCAAGATATCCTTTTTGGTAGTAACTTACCTACCATCACTGGGACTAAACTGAAGTGCTACTTCCTCCAGTCGGATGCATCCTATCTGTTCTTCATTTGGTGTGGGTTTTTGTACAGTTTTTTTTATTCACTCTACATGCAGATGGTGTGTTTAATTGAAGTATATATATTGTTATAGAGCACTGGCAAGAGAGAACATGGCGTACGAGAGGTTATTCAAAAAATGAAACAGAGCAGAGGCAAGAGGTGGCATTAATAACTTAATTGCAATGAACATTCACTTAATAAATGATATTTCTCATACTAGTGGGGTCTATTTCCTGACATGGGAATGTGCCAAGAAGCCATTTCCACTGTGTATTTAGAATACCTGGCCATTGGTCGACACATCTCAGGACACAGTTTTCCGGACAGCACTTCTTATTCCATGAACATTGTTCTTCATTAGAACACTGGTGTGGGAACGATGGCTGGAGTAAAGGACCTCGCGATCTACATCCTGGATCTGGTGGACACCTGCCAGAGGGGGGCCCTGTCATAAAACATGAAATAGATGGTCAAGCCACGTGCATGGACACACTTGTATGATGCAAGCTACTGAGGACAAACATGGACACAGTCATATGATGCAAGCCAATGAGGACTAACCGATGCTTTATAGTTTTGTAAAGCAACAATTTGTAACATCGCACTTTGAGCACTCAGAAATAACACAGTAGGGACAGTAATAACAGTGTGGGGGGGGGGTCAGACAAACAATAATAGGGACATTGAAGTTCAACAATAACAGTGCAACAATGTTCATGTCTAGTTAACATAAAGGTAAACCACATATGAGGAGCGCTACAATGGGGGTCCGGCTCCCAGAACATTTTGATCCCACCCCACCTAATCCAGAAATTAAAATAAACTGTGTGAAAAGTCATAAGGTTAAGCCCACATGTAATCACGTGCTGGACGTCAGTTCTCCATTCAAATAATGTTGCCGGACAGTTAAATTTCACCTTTGTGATAGAAACGTCTTCAAGACATTTTTGGATCTAATAAATGAGGGTTCCTGGCTGAAAGGCCGAAGGAAGAGCGTTACATCTATTCCTTCTATTGTATTTATTTATTTATTTATGTATTTATTTATTTATTTACATTTTTATAGCGCACCCAATGCCCATGGGCATCAGGGCGCACACAGAAAAACAACAAGGCAAGGTCAAAGAATCAGTGGCCAGGAGGTAGGATCAAGTAGACCCATCCTTAACCTGGATTAAGATTGAATAGATGATGTTGAACTGGGCGAGGGTGTTGACCAAGTGTATAGGGGAGGGCATTCCAGAGCAAGAGAGCATGAATATCAAAGGTTGTCCCACCAAACTGAGCTATCTTCTATCTAGGCTGAACAAGCGTTGGATATGCAGAGGATTGGAGTTGGGTTCCTGAGGTGAGGACAGGTGTTGGGTGGGCAGAGGATTGGAGTTGTGTTCCTGAGGTGTGGACAGGTGTTGGGTGGGCAAAGGATCAGAGTTGTCTCCCTGAGGTGTGGAAAGGTGTTGGATGGGCAGAGGATTGGAGTTGGGTTCCTGAGGTGTGGACAGTTGTTGGATGGGCAGAGGATTGGAGTTGTCTCCCTGAGGTGTGGACAGGTGTTGGATGGGCAGAGGATTGGAGTTGTCTCCCTGAGTTGTGGACAGGTGTTGGATGGGCAGAGGATTGGAGTTGTCTCCCTGAGGTGTGGACAGGTGTTGGATGGACAGAGGATTGGAGTTGGGTTCCTGAGGTGTGGACAGGTGTTGGATGGGCAGAGGATTGGAGTTGGGTTCCTGAGGTGTGGACAGCTGTTGGATGGGCAGAGGATTGGAGTTGGGTTCCTGAATTGTGGACAGGTGTTCGGTGGGCAGAGGATTGGAGTTGGGTTACTGAGGTGTGGACACGTGTTTGATGGGCAGAGGATTGGAGTTGGGTTCCTGAGGTGTGGACAGGTGTTGGATGGGCAGAGGATTTGAGTTGTTTCCCTGAGGTGTGGACAGGTGTTGGATATGCAGAGGTTTGGAGTTGGGTTCCTGAGGTGAGGACAGATGTTGGATGGGCAGAGGATTGGAGTTGGGTTCTTGAGGTGTGAACAGGTGTTGGATGGGCAGATGATTGGAGTTGGCTCCCTGAGGTGTGGACAGGTGTTGGATGGGCAGAGGATTGGAGTTGAGTTCCTGAGGTGTGGACAGGTGTTGGATGGGCAGAGGATTGGAGTTGAGTTCCTGAGGTGTGGACAGGTGTTGGATGGGCAGAGGATTGGAGTTGGGTTCCTGAGGTGTGAACAGGTGTTGGATGGGCAGAGGATTGGAGTTGTCTCCCTGAAGTGTGGACAGGTGTTGGATTGACAGAGGATTGGAGTTGGGTTCCTGAGGTGTGGACAGGTGTTGGATGGGCAGAGGATTGGAGTTGGGTTCCTGAGGTGTGAACAGGTGTTGGATGGGCAGAGGATTGGAGTTGTCTCCCTGAAGTGTGGACAGGTGTTGGATTGACAGAGGATTGGAGTTGGGTTCCTGAGGTGTGGACAGGTGTTGGATGGGCAGAGGATTGGAGTTGGGTTCCTGAGGTGTGGACAGGTGTTGGATGGGCAGAGGATTGGTGTTGGGTTCCTGAGGTATGGACAGGTGTTGCATAGGCAGAGGATTGGAGTTGTGTTCCTGAGGTGTGGACAGGTGTTGGATATGAAGAGGATTGGTATTGTCTCCCTGTGGTGTGGACAGGTGTTGTATGGGCAGAGGATTTGGAGTTGTCTCCCTGAGGTGTGGACAGGAGTTGGATGGGCAGAGGATTGGAGTTGGGTTCCTGAGGTGTGTACAGGTGTTGGATGGGCAGAGGATTTGAGTTGTCTCACTGAGGTTGTGGGATGTATTTACCCATGCATCCTAGCCCTACCTCAAAACTGTGCAGTACTGACATGAAAACATCATGATGGCCAGAGCTTCCCAGAAAATGCACAGGGAAATGCATGAAGAATAGGCTGCCACTCATTTTTGCCGATGTTATGGGCACAGAAGGACACTGCCTAAAACCACCATTGGACTACCCGCACAGTAGTCTGAAACCATTGGGAATGGCAATGCTGATTGCCAAATGCAACCTAGAATTGTGGGGAATTCATTTCTTAAATCCCAAAAATGGGTGCAGTACCAGTACTCACCACTATCCAAAAGCCGGCGTTTTAAAACCACTCTGTTTCCCTGAAGGCAAGTCAAAATGCCTATTTTCAAACATTGCAATATGTGCAAAATATTTACTGAACACCAGCAGACATTTGGCAGAATGGAGTTTTGTGTGCCTACAAAATCTGGGAAATGAAGATCATAAGACAAGGTTTATAACAAGACTGGCTGCGCTGTGGATTTCAGCAGTTTAAGTTGCACTGGATTGAAAGACACTAAAAAAAAAAATCTAAATGTTTAAATTGACTGAGTGACCTACTTTTGAGTGTCACATAGGTTGCAATTGTTTAAATGTCATAGTTTTGCACTTAGAATCAGCATTCTAGCTGCATGTGTAAAATTGCAAGTTAATTTAAAAAGCAACAAATAACATGACAGTAGCTGAAAGTCTGGCTTAAGGAACTTGATTCTGCCTGGCAACTACCCCCATCAGCAGTGAAACTTGAGTCACCACTGTGTTCCCAGGCCAACCTTCCTTTTGCTGCCCACACTAAGGATATGCCATCTATCTGATAACTGAATTACCTGGGCTCTGCAAGAGAGTGGACAAAGCCCTCTTCACTCAGGCAAAGGTTTTTATTACCGCAGTCGTAAAATGTAGCTTCCTCTTGGCAAGAGCTGGGAGGGGCACTGCCTGTGAGAGCAAGCTGGCTTGGCAGAAACTGGAAAGACTGGTTTCTATACCATGTGACCTGGGAAACCACACCCCTTTGGAGCCAGAACATAACTTTAAAAAGATGAATAACTCATAGAGCGGACATGTGAAAATTTTATAAATGACACCATAATTCTTGTGATTTTTCTGCCCACATTTTAAGAGGTTTTTCGACCCGGTGGCGTGTTCAGGGGGGTTTTAGCGGAAAAGTGGATATAACTCTAAATGTATGCATGTTAAAAATCTGAAACTTCATCAGTTAATGTCCGTACTCCCGGCACACATGTATGTAAAGTTGGGTCAATGTCAGAAATTGCAAAATCAGTTAAAAAGTGAAATATGTGCCAGTTCTGAATGCAAGCTCCCAGGAAGAGCAGAGTTTGAACAGGGGATACCTCCTGTAATGCATGATGGGTGCATATGATTTTAAAACAATATGTACCTCTGCAAATATGTATTTGTTTCAAATCTAGATTTGTGTGTAAGTTGACAGGAGGAGTGGACTTTCTGCAGGCTGTAAAATGACATCACTCTGACTCACAGTTCATTCCCCAATCAAATGATAAATGGAAGTTTGACCAATTAGAAGCTGAGAGAGAGGTAGGGTCAGTGATGCTAGAACACACCCACATTCTAAACACATAAAAGCAGACACATAAGGACAGATAGGACCTTCCAAATCCATCTGCAGCGGGACGCTCTGCCGGAAAAATCCATACTTACCTCCATACAACATCCAGAGATCCAGACTTCAAATTCATCAATCTATCCAGAACTAAGAGACCAGACCAAAGAGAAAGCAGTGCTGTACCCAGAGAGACCCAGACCAGCAGAGAGAGTGACCAGAGCCCAGTCTAAAACCCTGACCAGATCCGTGATGAGGCCCATTTAATTCAAGAATATAGTGTGAGTACCCAGCAGAACTGTGTAGAACCAATCTCTTAGTTTAAATTCATCTAATTCAATCTATTTAACCTAAGTAGAACTGCCTCCTAGCTGTCACCTGTCATTTCTAGTTGCAAGCTGCACTTGTCATTTTGAGCTTTTGAAATTTGCAAACCCAAAAACGACCTTTATTAAATCGCTCATATCTCCGCGACCGTTTGGGCTAGAGACTTGCAGTAACTTTCCTCTGATAGCTTAGAATCGTAGCTTTGAATCGCACCAAGAACCGCATTCCTACCCCTGATAGTTTTACCGCAATCGCGGAACACGCATCCGCGAATTTTACCGCGATTTGCAATTTCTTCACAGGTAAAAACTGCTGCTGCTTGCCTTCAATTTGGCAGAAATTCGTTTAACCTGCTAACTATCCCTGCATCATTGCTAGTGTGAGCCTGGACTAATATTAACTAGATACCACTCACCCTGAACCTCTGAAAGGGAATCAAAAAGCATTTCCAGCATATTTCTCATCCATTGCTAGCACATATCAAAGCATTTGGGCCTGTGTTTTCAAAACTCCTATCTGTGTTTTAAACTTCGGTTGTCTAAGCTTGGGGGGGGATTGAACTGATTACATTGATTGCATTTCTGAGAACTGTGTGCTTTCCTCCCATTCCCTTGCATTGCATAAAGAGGGGGGGAGTGAATAGCCAGAGAAAAGTGATTACATTGTTTTGTTGAAATCATATTGAGTATTTTCTATACTGCATTTCATTCATTCAACCTTGCATTTCCTTGAACCCTATAAAGCATTTTCTACCACATTATACTTCTGTACCTATTTACCAGTGTGCTACCTTATCCATTTCATCTCCACTCCTTAGTAATTATAAAGAAGTGTGCTAGTGCCAGACTATCCATTATTGATCTTTATCATATCAGATTAAGTGTGCTATTCAATTATTAATTTATTATAAAGTATCATATATATATCTATTGTTTAAATCATCAAATAAACCCTTTTAACTTGCAAAACAGAACTACTTCTTGGCTCAGTGGGGTCAGGGGGATTCCAAGAGAGGGGTGTTATATAAGGGTAGTCATCCAGAACGCATGAACTGGACCTAAAGATATATCAATAAGGGTTTTCATTCAGTATTATAGACTAGGCGTTGACTTAGCTGTAGGGTTGAATTGAATCCTCTTACAAATTGGGGGCTCGAGCCGAGACGTTGGGTTAGATTTACCACTTGTGCAGCTTAATACAGTGTGCTAACTGACGGGATACATACATCCGGTCGGATCACCACGCTGCATTACGCTGTGAAGCATTCCTCAAAAGGGACACTCCAAGAAAAGTTCTGTTCTGCAAAAATAAAATACAAACTTCTGTAAGTCAGGACAGAGACCAATCTCTAGAATGACGACCTTAGTAGACATGAAAATGGCCAGAGAGCACCTCTTGCATAAGCTATTTGTGAGAGGTGAATGGACCGAACAGGGCCAGGATGCGTGGTTGCAGGCCATCACACAACAGGTCACTGAAACAGGGTCAGATATATATAGAGATCAGGGTCCCTTACATGTGGCCCTGAGTGAACTATACATGGCTCCTAAAGCCAAAGATGAACACAATAAGATTGCCAGGATAGCAGCATACCTGTTCCTATACATGGGAGACATGCAGGATAGATGTGCTGAAAGCCAAAATCTGGCAAAATAGGCAACAGATGGCATTACAGAAGGCCCAATCTGATCTGGACTCTTCTGAGCAAAGGCTGCACAGAAGCCAGGAGTCAGAAAATGAGACCAGACAGTACATCACTAAAATAAAGGAGGATATGGATGTGCTGCAAAAGGAAAAGTCAGAACAGGATACCAGATTTCTGGCCCTGCAGAAGGAGCACCAAGACAGTTTGGACTCCTTACTGCAGAGCCAGAAAAAGCTGGAGCAACAATTAGACTTTAACAGGGCATGCACGGAGCAGGTAGCCACCCTGCAAAGTCATCTAGATAGAGTGAAGGTAGAGAGCAACAAGCTGATTTTGAAAGACCTGGATACCCAGGCAGAGTTTGATGAAGAACGCCAGAAAGCTGGTGCCTTCCAAAGGCAAAGGGACGACCTGGCGGCACAAATGCAGGCTCTTAGTCAGGAAAGAGACGCCTTAGGCCAGGAAGTCTGCCATTTAAAAAGAAAAATGGAAGAAAATCACCCTGCCCACCAGGGACTGGGTGATCTCCAAAAAGAACACCAGAACTTGTTAGAGCACACCAGGAGGGTGGAGGATGCTCTAGCAAGAAAGGAGCAGGCCAATAGGGACACAGCTCAGGAGGTAACCCTCCTGCAGCAAAGACTGGCCCAGTTCTCCAGGACCAACCAGGAAGCACAGAGGGAAAACGAGGCCCTCTGTGAACACAATGATAGGCTCCAGCAACAGGTAGCGATGCAGGAGAAACTGATAGAGTCCAGTAAGGCCTTAACTGAAGAACTGAAGGCACAAATGCAGGCTCTTGCATTGCAACAGGGAGCAGGGGCGGATAGAGATGAGGTTCGCTGGGAAAGGGAAACCCCGGAGCATAACCTCAGGAGCCCTAGTACCAGAGGCCCTCATACCTCTCAGTCCCTGGACTCTGCCACCCCCATGTTCCCTGGCGCACATGAGCACAGGGCCACAGGGATGGCAGATTACTATCCAGCTAAGAGTATGGGGCTCATAGGCCAGAACCACTCAGGAATGGAGGGGTGGGCATCCGGGTATGGGCACCCAAGTACAGTACAGTTCAATGGGGAACCCCAGGAGAGTAGGCCCATTAAGGGCATCCTGAAAACCTCTGCCCAGTTAGGTCAGTGGAGGGGGTACCCATCAAATCCTGGCAGCAAGGAGGAATCTGAAGACCCCTCTGAACTGCGCAGGACACAGGAGACCAGGTCCCCACATTCTGCCAGCCATTCCCAGGCTCGCAGAATCCGGGAAAACCTGGAAGAACAGACAGGAACCTCTGGGAGCAGTGCCTCTGAGTCCGAGGAAGAATGGACAAGGGTTACCCGAACCAAAAAGGCCAATAAGGCAAAAAGGGCCTTGCTTAAGGACCCTTTAAAGCAGATTAAGGCGATCAGGAGCGTCATCACGCCTTACCATAAGAACGCTAAGTATTCTGTTTGGGAGCACTTAGAGTTGTTTGAGCAAATGATGGAGACTTTCCATATGAAGGACAGCCAAAGCTGTATTCAATATGTAAAGTGGACCTTCTCCCCGGAATACTCCAGTTTCTTTGCGGGGCTGGAGGACCAAAATCATTTAAGATGGTCCACATATAAGGCGGCCATCCTGAAACATTTTTCTGTTCACAGATATCCTCAAGAGGCTCGCAAGGCGGCCTACAATTTGCAATGTGGGAAGGATCAGGCCCCACGAGAATTTGTGCAGGAGTTAAAGCGTGCTTTTGCGCAAACCACCAGAAGGGTGCGCACAGATAGTAGAGAGTTTGTCAATACGTTTTTCCATGCCTTGCCCAAATATATAATGACCCAGCTCGTGAGAGATTTTCATGAGAAAAGATCTTTAGACTGGGTCATTGAACAGGCTACCCGGATCTATGAGGTGCAGAAGCCCATAGAAAATAAAAGCAATGCCCAGAAAAACCCCAAAGCCAACAGCACCCCTGCTGCTGCCAAGGTGGCAGAGGTAAAGGTCACCCCTGTTTTGGATTTGGAGATGGGGGGGCCTAAAAACCTACCTGCACCTAATAATGCTAGGCCCAGAAGGTCCTCGGGCCAGTCACAGACAGGGAGCCAGGGAGGCAGCCCCACAAATGGGGTCCCTCGCTCTCCTGACTATGTAAGTCCTCGCTACAAAGGTAACAGACCCCTCCTGGGTTATGTGTGGCCTCCTCCAGCCCAAGGGGGGGGATCCAGCCAAGCACCTAACCCAGGGAACTTCCCTCCAAACTTCCCACCGGAGGGCAGAAATTTACCAAACCCTGGGCAGAACTTTTTCCCCAGATATCCACCCGACTTTCAGCCCCAAAACCATCCATCCTTCTTTCCCCAATTCCCTGAGCCCAGACCACTGAATCCGGGAGAGGGGAGGCCAAGGGTGGAGGGGTACCCAAATCTTCCCAACCCGGGGTATTACCAGAGGAGGGACAGCTACCCTTCCCGGGATCAGCCCAGGGGAGAAAACAGGGCCCCGTATCAGCCTGAGCGGGTTTCCCAGTTAGAGCGCCAGGTTCAAAACATGGCGCGGGATATGGGTCATATACTGAGGGCGCAGCAGAACCCTCAGATCAGCATGCCGGCGCAGAACGCACCCAACTCTGGACCTGGTGCTCCAGAACAATGACGGGGGCAGCACCCCGATAACTCACCGGTTCCCAGGGAGGAGGCACAAAGGGAAGGGGGGTGTAAAGCCTTGGAGGAAGCTTCCTTCCTCACTTGTAAACAGCCCCTGGAAACCCAGGAACCGGAAACGAAATCTCTTGCCCCTGAAAGTCTGCCTCCTAAGGAGCAGAGGGGGGGTAGGAGAAACAAAAGACCCAAACAGACTCAGGTTGAGGAGGAGGTACAGATCTTCCAATTTGAGGGAGAGGGATCCTCAGAGGATCCTGAGAAAAGGATCTTCTCCTTCAGAGAGGGGGGAACTCCTCCCAAAGAAAAATGGGTCCCTAGGGATGCAAATCCAGACTGGGGAGATGTGGAGACTGAGCTACCGCCGCCCACCATCTCATCCCAGAACCAACAGCAAGAAAATCCCCTGGTTCTAACCCATCCTGGTGACTGCCTCCAAAAAGGGGGGGGCGGCCCGGAACCGGAGCCAGGGGAACCCACAATGGCTCTGATCTCCAGTTGCCAACATTTTCTTTCAGATTCCCAAGACTCTCCACAGAATTCTGCCCAAATCTCTTCGCTATCGATGTCCAAAACCAGAAAGTTAGCCCACCAGTTGTCCAAAAATGTACATTATCTGTGCCCCCTTGAGGAGAAGGAGGGAAGATATTATGCCCCGGTACAAGTACAGGGGCAGGGTACAATCTCGGCACTGGTGGACACTGGATCTCAAGCTACCCTTCTGTCCAGAAGGGCCTTTGATGAACTGAATGCAGGAAGGGGAGAGGATTACCAAATTCCTCTCACCTCTCTTCCGGGACAACTACAGAACTTTGACGGGAAGGAAATTCCCGTTGAGGGGACTGCAGACTTGGACATTAAAATTGGGCGACACAAGTTGAAACACCCGGTCATAGTTGTGACCCCGGAGGGCACCCCTTGTTTACTAGGGAATGACCTCCTGAGAAGGTTGTCACCCCTAATAGATTGCGTAAACAAGGTCCTCTGGACCCAGACTAGCCGACCAATAAAATTAAAACAGAGTGTCAACCATGTTAGTTTAAACGGCACATGCCACATGGTTGAACAAAAATCAGACCAAGTAGAATTCCACTTCCAGAACAACCAAATTCCAGACGTGACAGTAATAGCAGTAGGACAACAGACTGGTGATGGGGGGTCCTCTCTATTTCTGAAAATCAACCTTCCTTCCAGTCTAAAGTGGTATTCCACGCTGGAAGGAAACACTCTGAAATTCTATACTAATCCACAATCAGAAACTCCCACTCCTATAGTCCAGAAAGATGTGAAATCAGCTCAGAGTCTGGCTGATATTCAGCAAATTGGAGAGCAGTTGTTCATCCCTGTTCAGTTAAATGATGGGAAGGACTCTGTTCTCGCTCGAGTGTGTGTGAACAACGGTAAGAGCTTCATCAGCGAAGCCATGTTCCGCCAACTCCCAAAAGATCCAGCCATTCCCACCTTCAAACTGATAGACAAATGGGAGATGGACCTGGAAGCACCTAATTCCAAACATCTCCTGCCAAGCAGGTGTATGCTCAAAATCTCCATTGGCAACAAGAGCATAGTCCATAATTGTTGGGTCGTGCGAGACGTCACTGCCGCCTTTTACTTAGGCAGTGACATTCTCAATCGCTTTGCCATTAGTTTGGACCTAATAAACTTCAAAGCTTGGTCCCGATTAGCGGATAATCCCATGGGCTTTGATGATCCAGAAAAAGCATTTAGGTCAGCTCAATTGCTACCTTATGCAGTTGAAATTCAGGTTAAAGAGGAAGTCACCATCCCAGAAAGGACCCGACAATTCTCCCTGGAAGTGAAAGTTAAAAGGGGACAAGAGTTGAAAAACCCTGATGCTTACATACATCTAAATGCTTCTCTCCAACAGCAAGGGTTGGGGGTAAACCCAACTCCATTAGTCAACCTAGAACATGACACCATTCCAATAGAGGTGGATAACAGCGACTTAAAGAGTATTACTCTAGCCGCAGGCACCATTGTTGGAATGGCGGTTGATGACCGACATTTTTCCATGGATTTAGGTAACGAACTGTTAGGACCAATCCCCAAGGACTGTTTTGACAGTGACAGTGATGACAATACAACACCAGACAGGATTTTTACCCGGCATGGGGGGAACTTCCTGGTGTACACTTCCTGCCCCTATGGTAAGGAAGATGTGACTTGTGACTTCAGGAGGGATGAGGTGATTTTCCAGGTACATGAGGGCTGCCTTTCCCACCTGAAGCCTCCGGTCCAAATCAGCACTCTGACCAGGGACTTCTCCACCCAGTTGGAGGAGACCGCTGAGATAGCCAAACCAGAAGTCTTTCCAGGCTTCAGGCAGATGGTGGAAGAGAGAGTCAACCTAGCTGATGCCTGTGTGACTCTGGAACAAAAGCAAAAGTTGAAACAAGTTTTCTTGGATTTCCAAGATCTCTTTGCGGTAGACTCATATGACTGTGGTCGCACCGACATCCACACCACAACAATCCCCACGGACCCTGGCATGACTCCTGTGTTTGTGAAGCAATATCGCTTGCCTCTCGCATCAATGGAGTCCCTTACTGAAATAATTAAGAACCTTGAGTCCCGGGGAATAATCCGTCCAGTCCACAGCACCTTCAATAATCCGGTGCTGGGGATATTAAAGCCAAACGGCCAGTGGAGACTCTGCGCCGACCTCAGGGAGCTCAACAAACGGGTCCATACTTCCCGATGGCCTCTGCCCTACATTGACCAAGGGCTGGCCCAGATCCAGGGGTCACAGGTATTCACTGCAATAGACCTGACCAATGGATACTGGACCGTGCCTGTCAGCAGGGAGGACCAATACAAACTGGCTTTTACCTTTGGGGGCCAGCAGTATACATGGACCCGGACTCCCTTCGGATACCTCAACTCCGGCAATGAATTCAACATTTTCCTACATAAGGCCATGCCCGACCTGGGTGCGAGGGGTAACCTGGCTTATGTAGATGATGTCCTCATCAAAAGTTCATCTGTGGAGGAACATATAGCGGAGATCCGTTATGTTCTGACACAGTTGAGGGCCGCCGGAGCAAAACTTTCCTTTCAGAAAGCACAGTGGTGTAGAACCCGTGTTAATTTCTTGGGGCATGAGATTACTCCTCAGGGTCTTTGTCCCCAGGAAAAGAAAGTGGAAGCACTTCAGAAACTGAAAGACCCCACAACCCTGCGGGAACTAAGGAGCCTCCTTGGACTGACTAATTACAGCAGAAAGTTCATTGAGGGCTACGCAGAGATCACCAGACCCCTGATTCATCTCCTGAAGGGGGGGGTCAAGTGGGAATGGGGTCCAGAACAAGCCGAGGCAGTAAAACAACTCAAGAGAAGCCTCTCACAAGCGCCTTGCCTAGCTTACCCTGTCAGAAACAAGGAGTTCTTCCTGGAGACAGGGTTCTCTAATACGTGCTTGACGGCAGTATTATACCAAAAGCATGACAAGGTCAATAAAGTAATCTCCTATGCGAGCAAAACTTTATCCTCTGTGGAGGAAAAATTCAACGATTGTGAGAAGGCACTCCTGGCAACGGTGTGGGCATTGAAGAATTACCGCCCGTTTATCCAGGGGGAACACATCATAGTGGAGACTCCACACCAGCCTCTGCAATATCTCCAAAGTGACAGAATCCGGGCCGGAAATGTGAGTAATTCCCGAATTACTTCCTGGATTCTGTCAATGCAAGGCTTTCCTGTGGAGGTCAGATATGGCCAAAACAAGAAGAGTCCCCTCGCGCAAGGTCTGGCTGACTTGCATGATTGTGCCAGAGAAAACTGTCTCGAGGACGAAAGTCTAAAAATAAAGGACAACATGGAGGCATACCTTAATTCCCCACACAAAGTCTTTGAAGAGGACAAGTGTGAGGGAATGCCCACTGTGTATGTGGATGGATGCTCTTACCATGTTGACAACAACGGGGAGAAAGAACTAGTGGCCGGCGTAGGGAATGCATGGGTGAATGAGTCCCCAGAACCCTCCGCCGGATACAAAATTGGTCCCCGAAGTAGTCAGGTGGCAGAATTGATGGCTGTGCATCAAGCCATCCTCACTGCTGTCCAGCATCAACTCCACGAACTGGTCATAATCACAGATTCGGATTATGTACGGAACGGGTTCGTGGAGCACCTGGTTAATTGGAAAACCAGAGGCATGTTATGTGCTAACAACAAACCCTTGAAACATGGGAAGTTGATCCAAAACATTGATGATCTGGTCACCTCGAATGAGATGACCATTTATTGGAAGAAGATCAAGGGTCATTCCAAAGTAGAGGGACCAGACAAAACTGGAAATGACTTAGCTGATCAGCTGGCCAAAACCGGGGCCATCCAAGGGGATCTAATTGAGATTGAGTCCCTGTTGGGGGAAATCCAGGTCACTGCCATCACTAGGTCCCAGACAAATGCTCACAACGACCTTTCAATTGCACAATGGAGTAAGGAGACCCCTGATGCTGATTTGATTACTGCTCAGAAGGGGGATCCAATAATTGGTAAATTTTACCAGCACCTTGAGGACCCTGAGAACTTTCCCCTGACGGATACCGATTACATTGGGAAAGAGGACCTAAGAGTGTTGATGAAATGTCCAAAAATGTTCCGGAACCAAGACGGTTTGCTGGTAAGGAAATCCAAAGCTGGCCACGATCAGTGGGTGGTTCCTACCTCATTCCAAAGCCTGATGTTAAGTCACGCCCATGATGCGGCCACTGCCGGTCATGGGGGTTTCACACAACATTGGAAATCTTAAGAGAGGTTGCATACTGGCCACACATGGGCCAGGACCTCAACCAATATTTGAAGGGTTGTCTTGTGTGTGCACAATTTCAGCCGACATCCCTCACACACCGGGCGCCTTTCCAAAAGAGGGGAATGACACTGCCATGGTCAGATTTACAAATCGACTTTGTAGGCCCTGTGATTCGCTTGGCTAGGGGGAATAAGTACATGTTGACCGTGACATGCTTGTTTACCAAGTGGGTGGAATGTCTCCCAGCCCCAAATTGCAAGGCAGAAACTGCAGCTGCCTTGATGATTAACCACATCTTTTCCCGTTTTGGTCTACCTCAAAGGATTGAGTCAGACAGAGGTAGCCACTTCACCAGTGAAGTAATGACAAAGATGTGGGAGAAACTGGGGGTCAAGAGAAAGCTGCATATTGCTTATAGACCAGCTTCTTTTGGGGCAGTAGAGAGATATAACCGGACAATTGTGAGCATATTAAAGAAGTTTGTGGCAGATTCTGGGCCAAGTTGGGATATCCGATTACCTCTGGTCCTAATGGCCATCAGATCTACCCCTTCATCTGCAACCAAAATGTCACCATTTGAGTTGATGACTGGGCGCAAGATGGTGCTTCCTCAGCATTTGCTCTACAGGACCCAAGAGCAGACACTGATAAATGCCTCCACTACTCATGAGTATGTAGAGAATTTAAGGAAACACCTTCAACATGCTTTTGCTTATGCTCAGCGGAATCTAGAAAGATCAGCTGATAGCATGAAGACCCATTATGACCTGAAAACTTCCTGGAAGGAATATCAGGTGGGAGACCGGGTCTATCTATACAACTTCCAAAGGAACCAGGCCAAGCAGCGCAAATTTTTGCCTACATGGAAGGGACCCTTTGAGATCGTCGATAAGATCTCCCCTGTGGCCTACAAGATCCGCATCCCCAAAGGCGGTTCGGCAGAGGGGGAAGACAAGTGGGTACACATAAACCAGTTGAAATGTTGCCATCCCAGGCACACTCTGCAACAACTGGAGGAATCCTCTGGAATCCTAGCGGGTACTGTATCAGACTAATTCAGTTCCAATCATAAAACATACTGTGATTTGCATGAAACTGTCTCTTAGTTATACTGTTTTTATTTTTTCAAAATAAGAATGTAATGTTTCGTGATGATGAAATGCATATGCTGCCCCACTATCTCAACAGTGGTGGAAAAAAAAAAAAAAAAAAAAAAAAATCGTCTATGAGTAGATATTGCCTCTTTTCCTTTGTCGTCCTAGGAGAAAGAAAACCTGAAGACGGGCCAAGGAGGATGATACGGAGACCGGGAACGAAGATCCAATGGGCCCAGTGGACCGCCCAATATTCCCATCAGGACCGGCGAGGAGAACTGATCGATCAGTACCGGATGGAGGAAAAGATGCTGAACTGTGCCATCTATTGGAAGAAGATGAGGAAACATCCCAGATCTTGCGAGTCCCATCAGTGAAACCGAATGGCCATCGCAAGAGGGGGGCTTGTGGGATGTATTTACCCATGCATCCTAGCCCTACCTCAAAACTGTGCAGTACTGACATGAAAACATCATGATGGCCAGAGCTTCCCAGAAAATGCACAGGGAAATGCATGAAGAATAGGCTGCCACTCATTTTTGCCGATGTTATGGGCACAGAAGGACACTGCCTAAAACCACCATTGGACTACCCGCACAGTAGTCTGAAACCATTGGGAATGGCAATGCTGATTGCCAAATGCAACCTAGAATTGTGGGGAATTCATTTCTTAAATCCCAAAAATGGGTGCAGTACCAGTACTCACCACTATCCAAAAGCCGGCGTTTTAAAACCACTCTGTTTCCCTGAAGGCAAGTCAAAATGCCTATTTTCAAACATTGCAATATGTGCAAAATATTTACTGAACACCAGCAGACATTTGGCAGAATGGAGTTTTGTGTGCCTACAAAATCTGGGAAATGAAGATCATAAGACAAGGTTTATAACAAGACTGGCTGCGCTGTGGATTTCAGCAGTTTAAGTTGCACTGGATTGAAAGACACTAAAAAAAAAAATCTAAATGTTTAAATTGACTGAGTGACCTACTTTTGAGTGTCACATAGGTTGCAATTGTTTAAATGTCATAGTTTTGCACTTAGAATCAGCATTCTAGCTGCATGTGTAAAATTGCAAGTTAATTTAAAAAGCAACAAATAACATGACAGTAGCTGAAAGTCTGGCTTAAGGAACTTGATTCTGCCTGGCAACTACCCCCATCAGCAGTGAAACTTGAGTCACCACTGTGTTCCCAGGCCAACCTTCCTTTTGCTGCCCACACTAAGGATATGCCATCTATCTGATAACTGAATTACCTGGGCTCTGCAAGAGAGTGGACAAAGCCCTCTTCACTCAGGCAAAGGTTTTTATTACCGCAGTCGTAAAATGTAGCTTCCTCTTGGCAAGAGCTGGGAGGGGCACTGCCTGTGAGAGCAAGCTGGCTTGGCAGAAACTGGAAAGACTGGTTTCTATACCATGTGACCTGGGAAACCACACCCCTTTGGAGCCAGAACATAACTTTAAAAAGATGAATAACTCATAGAGCGGACATGTGAAAATTTTATAAATGACACCATAATTCTTGTGATTTTTCTGCCCACATTTTAAGAGGTTTTTCGACCCGGTGGCGTGTTCAGGGGGGTTTTAGCGGAAAAGTGGATATAACTCTAAATGTATGCATGTTAAAAATCTGAAACTTCATCAGTTAATGTCCGTACTCCCGGCACACATGTATGTAAAGTTGGGTCAATGTCAGAAATTGCAAAATCAGTTAAAAAGTGAAATATGTGCCAGTTCTGAATGCAAGCTCCCAGGAAGAGCAGAGTTTGAACAAGGGATACCTCCTGTAATGCATGATGGGTGCATATGATTTTAAAACAATATGTACCTCTGCAAATATGGATTTGTTTCAAATCTAGATTTGTGTGTAAGTTGACAGGAGGAGTGGACTTTCTGCAGGCTGTAAAATGACATCACTCTGACTCACAGTTCATTCCCCAATCAAATGATAAATGGAAGTTTGACCAATTAGAAGCTGAGAGAGAGGTAGGGTCAGTGATGCTAGAACACACCCACATTCTAAACACATAAAAGCAGACACATAAGGACAGATAGGACCTTCCAAATCCATCTGCAGCGGGACGCTCTGCCGGAAAAATCCATACTTACCTCCATACAACATCCAGAGATCCAGACTTCAAATTCATCAATCTATCCAGAACTAAGAGACCAGACCAAAGAGAAAGCAGTGCTGTACCCAGAGAGACCCAGACCAGCAGAGAGAGTGACCAGAGCCCAGTCTAAAACCCTGACCAGATCCGTGATGAGGCCCATTTAATTCAAGAATATAGTGTGAGTACCCAGCAGAACTGTGTAGAACCAATCTCTTAGTTTAAATTCATCTAATTCAATCTATTTAACCTAAGTAGAACTGCCTCCTAGCTGTCACCTGTCATTTCTAGTTGCAAGCTGCACTTGTCATTTTGAGCTTTTGAAATTTGCAAACCCAAAAACGACCTTTATTAAATCGCTCATATCTCCGCGACCGTTTGGGCTAGAGACTTGCAGTAACTTTCCTCTGATAGCTTAGAATCGTAGCTTTGAATCGCACCAAGAACCGCATTCCTACCCCTGATAGTTTTACCGCAATCGCGGAACACGCATCCGCGAATTTTACCGCGATTTGCAATTTCTTCACATGTAAAAACTGCTGCTGCTTGCCTTCCATTTGCCAGAAATTCGTTTAACCTGCTAACTATCCCTGCATCATTGCTAGTGTGAGCCTGGACTAATATTAACTAGATACCACTCACCCTGAACCTCTGAAAGGGAATCAAAAAGCATTTCCAGCATATTTCTCATCCATTGCTAGCACATATCAAAGCATTTGGGCCTGTGTTTTCAAAACTCCTATCTGTGTTTTAAACTTCGGTTGTCTAAGCTTGGGGGGGGATTGAACTGATTACATTGATTGCATTTCTGAGAACTGTGTGCTTTCCTCCCATTCCCTTGCATTGCATAAAGAGGGGGGGAGTGAATAGCCAGAGAAAAGTGATTACATTGTTTTGTTGAAATCATATTGAGTATTTTCTATACTGCATTTCATTCATTCAACCTTGCATTTCCTTGAACCCTATAAAGCATTTTCTACCACATTATACTTCTGTACCTATTTACCAGTGTGCTACCTTATCCATTTCATCTCAACTCCTTAGTAATTATAAAGAAGTGTGCTAGTGCCAGACTATCCATTATTGATCTTTATCATATCAGATTAAGTGTGCTATTCAATTATTAATTTATTATAAAGTATCATATATATATCTATTGTTTAAATCATCAAATAAACCCTTTTAACTTGCAAAACAGAACTACTTCTTGGCTCAGTGGGGTCAGGGGGATTCCAAGAGAGGGGTGTTATATAAGGGTAGTCATCCAGAACGCATGAACTGGACCTAAAGATATATCAATAAGGGTTTTCATTCAGTATTATAGACTAGGCGTTGACTTAGCTGTAGGGTTGAATTGAATCCTCTTACAAATTGGGGGCTCGAGCCGAGACGTTGGGTTAGATTTACCACTTGTGCAGCTTAATACAGTGTGCTAACTGACGGGATACATACATCCGGTCGGATCACCACGCTGCATTACGCTGTGAAGCATTCCTCAAAAGGGACACTCCAAGAAAAGTTCTGTTCTGCAAAAATAAAATACAAACTTCTGTAAGTCAGGACAGAGACCAATCTCTAGAATGACGACCTTAGTAGACATGAAAATGGCCAGAGAGCACCTCTTGCATAAGCTATTTGTGAGAGGTGAATGGACCGAACAGGGCCAGGATGCGTGGTTGCAGGCCATCACACAACAGGTCACTGAAACAGGGTCAGATATATATAGAGATCAGGGTCCCTTACATGTGGCCCTGAGTGAACTATATATGGCTCCTAAAGCCAAAGATGAACACAATAAGATTGCCAGGATAGCAGCATACCTGTACCTATATATGGGAGACATGCAGGATAGATGTGCGGAAAGCCAAAATCTGGCAAATAGGCAACAGATGGTGTTAGAGAAGGCCCAATCTGACCTGGTCTCTTCTGAGCAGAGGCTGCAGAGGAGCCAGGAGTCAGAAAATGACAGCAGACGGTACATCACTAAAATAAAGGAGGATATGGATAGACTGCAACAGGAAAAGGCTGACCAGGATACCAGATTTCTGGCCCTGCAGAAGGAGCACCAAGACAGTTTGGACTCCTTACTGCAGAGCCAGAAAAAGCTGGAGCAACAATTAGACTTTAACAGGGCATGCACGGAGCAGGTAGCCACCCTGCAAAGTCATCTAGATAGAGTGAAGGTAGAGAGCAACAAGCTGATTTTGAAAGACCTGGATACCCAGGCAGAGTTTGATGAGGAGCGCCAGAAAGCTGGTGCCTTCCAAAGGCAAAGGGACGACCTGGCAGCACAAATGCAGGCTCTTAGTCAGGAAAGAGACGCCTTAGGCCAGGAAGTCTGCCATTTAAAAAGAAAAATGGAAGAAAATCACCCTGCCCACCAGGGACTGGGTGATCTCCAAAAAGAACACCAGAACTTGTTAGAGCACACCAGGAGGGTGGAGGATGCTCTAGCAAGAAAGGAGCAGGCCAATAGGGACACAGCTCAGGAGGTAACCCTCCTGCAGCAAAGACTGGCCCAGTTCTCCAGGACCAACCAGGAAGCACAGAGGGAAAACGAGGCCCTCTGTGAACACAATGATAGGCTCCAACAACAGGTAGCGATGCAGGAGAGACTGATAGAGTCCAGTAAGGCCTTAACTGAAGAACTGAAGGCACAAATGCAGGCTCTTGCATTGCAACAGGGAGCAGGGGCGGATAGAGATGAGGTTCGCTGGGAAAGGGAAACCCCGGAGCATAACCTCAGGAGCCCTAGTACCAGAGGCCCTCATACCTCTCAGTCCCTGGACTCTGCCACCCCCATGTTCCCTGGCGCACATGAGCACAGGGCCACAGGGATGGCAGATTACTATCCAGCTAAGAGTATGGGGCTCATAGGCCAGAACCACTCAGGAATGGAGGGGTGGGCATCCGGGTATGGGCACCCAAGTACAGTACAGTTCAATGGGGAACCCCAGGAGAGTAGGCCCATTAAGGGCATCCTGAAAACCTCTGCCCAGTTAGGTCAGTGGAGGGGGTACCCATCAAATCCTGGCAGCAAGGAGGAATCTGAAGACCCCTCTGAACTGCGCAGGACACAGGAGACCAGGTCCCCACATTCTGCCAGCCATTCCCAGGCTCGCAGAATCCGGGAAAACCTGGAAGAACAGACGGGAACCTCTGGGAGCAGTGCCTCTGAGTCCGAGGAAGAATGGACAAGGGTTACCCGAACCAAAAAGGCCAATAAGGCAAAAAGGGCCTTGCTTAAGGACCCTTTAAAGCAGATTAAGGCGATCAGGAGCGTCATCACGCCTTACCATAAGAACGCTAAGTATTCTGTTTGGGAGCACTTAGAGTTGTTTGAGCAAATGATGGAGACTTTCCATATGAAGGACAGCCAAAGCTGTATTCAATATGTAAAGTGGACCTTCTCCCCGGAATACTCCAGTTTCTTTGCGGGGCTGGAGGACCAAAATCATTTAAGATGGTCCACATATAAGGCGGCCATCCTGAAACATTTTTCTGTTCACAGAAATCCTCAAGAGGCTCGCAAGGCGGCCTACAATTTGCAATGTGGGAAGGATCAGGCCCCACGAGAATTTGTGCAGGAGTTAAAGCGTGCTTTTGCGCAAACCACCAGAAGGGTGCGCACAGATAGTAGAGAGTTTGTCAATACGTTTTTCCATGCCTTGCCCAAATATATAATGACCCAGCTCGTGAGAGATTTTCATGAGAAAAGATCTTTAGACTGGGTCATTGAACAGGCTACCCGGATCTATGAGGTGCAGAAGCCCATAGAAAATAAAAGCAATGCCCAGAAAAACCCCAAAGCCAACAGCACCCCTGCTGCTGCCAAGGTGGCAGAGGTAAAGGTCACCCCCGTTTTGGATTTGGAGATGGGGGGGCCTAAAAACCTACCTGCACCTAATAATGCTAGGCCCAGAAGGTCCTCGGGCCAGTCACAGACAGGGAGCCAGGGAGGCAGCCCCACAAATGGGGTCCCTCGCTCTCCTGACTATGTAAGTCCTCGCTACAAAGGTAACAGACCCATCCTGGGTTATGTGTGGACTCCTCCAGCCCAAGGGGGGGGGATCCAGCCAAGCACCTAACCCAGGGAACTTCCCTCCAAACTTCCCACCGGAGGGCAGAAATTTACCAAACCCTGGGCAGAACTTTTTCCCCAGATATCCACTCGACTTTCAGCCCCAAAACCATCCATCCTTCTTTCCCCAATTCCCTGAGCCCAGACCACTGAATCCGGGAGAGGGGAGGCCAAGGGTGGAGGGGTACCCAAATCTTCCCAACCCGGGGTATTACCAGAGGAGGGACAGCTACCCTTCCCGGGATCAGCCCAGGGGAGAAAACAGGGCCCCGTATCAGCCTGAGCGGGTTTCCCAGTTAGAGCGCCAGGTTCAAAACATGGCGCGGGATATGGGTCATATACTGAGGGCGCAGCAGAACCCTCAGATCAGCATGCCGGCGCAGAACGCACCCAACTCTGGACCTGGTGCTCCAGAACAATGACGGGGGCAGCACCCCGATAACTCACCGGTTCCCAGGGAGGAGGCACAAAGGGAAGGGGGGTGTAAAGCCTTGGAGGAAGCTTCCTTCCTCACTTGTAAACAGCCCCTGGAAACCCAGGAACCGGAAACGAAATCTCTTGCCCCTGAAAGTCTGCCTCCTAAGGAGCAGAGGGGGGGTAGGAGAAACAAAAGACCCAAACAGACTCAGGTTGAGGAGGAGGTACAGATCTTCCAATTTGAGGGAGAGGGATCCTCAGAGGATCCTGAGAAAAGGATCTTCTCCTTCAGAGAGGGGGGAACTCCTCCCAAAGAAAAATGGGTCCCTAGGGATGCAAATCCAGACTGGGGAGATGTGGAGACTGAGCTACCGCCGCCCACCATCTCATCCCAGAACCAACAGCAAGAAAATCCCCTGGTTCTAACCCATCCTGGTGACTGCCTCCAAAAAGGGGGGGGCGGCCCGGAACCGGAGCCAGGGGAACCCACAATGGCTCTGATCTCCAGTTGCCAACATTTTCTTTCAGATTCCCAAGACTCTCCACAGAATTCTGCCCAAATCTCTTCGCTATCGATGTCCAAAACCAGAAAGTTAGCCCACCAGTTGTCCAAAAATGTACATTATCTGTGCCCCCTTGAGGAGAAGGAGGGAAGATATTATGCCCCGGTACAAGTACAGGGGCAGGGTACAATCTCGGCACTGGTGGACACTGGATCTCAAGCTACCCTTCTGTCCAGAAGGGCCTTTGATGAACTGAATGCAGGAAGGGGAGAGGATTACCAAATTCCTCTCACCTCTCTTCCGGGACAACTACAGAACTTTGACGGGAAGGAAATTCCCGTTGAGGGGACTGCAGACTTGGACATTAAAATTGGGCGACACAAGTTGAAACACCCGGTCATAGTTGTGACCCCGGAGGGCACCCCTTGTTTACTAGGGAATGACCTCCTGAGAAGGTTGTCACCCCTAATAGATTGCGTAAACAAGGTCCTCTGGACCCAGACTAGCCGACCAATAAAATTAAAACAGAGTGTCAACCATGTTAGTTTAAACGGCACATGCCACATGGTTGAACAAAAATCAGACCAAGTAGAATTCCACTTCCAGAACAACCAAATTCCAGACGTGACAGTAATAGCAGTAGGACAACAGACTGGTGATGGGGGGTCCTCTCTATTTCTGAAAATCAACCTTCCTTCCAGTCTAAAGTGGTATTCCACGCTGGAAGGAAACACTCTGAAATTCTATACTAATCCACAATCAGAAACTCCCACTCCTATAGTCCAGAAAGATGTGAAATCAGCTCAGAGTCTGGCTGATATTCAGCAAATTGGAGAGCAGTTGTTCATCCCTGTTCAGTTAAATGATGGGAAGGACTCTGTTCTCGCTCGAGTGTGTGTGAACAACGGTAAGAGCTTCATCAGCGAAGCCATGTTCCGCCAACTCCCAAAAGATCCAGCCATTCCCACCTTCAAACTGATAGACAAATGGGAGATGGACCTGGAAGCACCTAATTCCAAACATCTCCTGCCAAGCAGGTGTATGCTCAAAATCTCCATTGGCAACAAGAGCATAGTCCATAATTGTTGGGTCGTGCGAGACGTCACTGCCGCCTTTTACTTAGGCAGTGACATTCTCAATCGCTTTGCCATTAGTTTGGACCTAATAAACTTCAAAGCTTGGTCCCGATTAGCGGATAATCCCATGGGCTTTGATGATCCAGAAAAAGCATTTAGGTCAGCTCAATTGCTACCTTATGCAGTTGAAATTCAGGTTAAAGAGGAAGTCACCATCCCAGAAAGGACCCGACAATTCTCCCTGGAAGTGAAAGTTAAAAGGGGACAAGAGTTGAAAAACCCTGATGCTTACATACATCTAAATGCTTCTCTCCAACAGCAAGGGTTGGGGGTAAACCCAACTCCATTAGTCAACCTAGAACATGACACCATTCCAATAGAGGTGGATAACAGCGACTTAAAGAGTATTACTCTAGCCGCAGGCACCATTGTTGGAATGGCGGTTGATGACCGACATTTTTCCATGGATTTAGGTAACGAACTGTTAGGACCAATCCCCAAGGACTGTTTTGACAGTGACAGTGATGACAATACAACACCAGACAGGATTTTTACCCGGCATGGGGGGAACTTCCTGGTGTACACTTCCTGCCCCTATGGTAAGGAAGATGTGACTTGTGACTTCAGGAGGGATGAGGTGATTTTCCAGGTACATGAGGGCTGCCTTTCCCACCTGAAGCCTCCGGTCCAAATCAGCACTCTGACCAGGGACTTCTCCACCCAGTTGGAGGAGACCGCTGAGATAGCCAAACCAGAAGTCTTTCCAGGCTTCAGGCAGATGGTGGAAGAGAGAGTCAACCTAGCTGATGCCTGTGTGACTCTGGAACAAAAGCAAAAGTTGAAACAAGTTTTCTTGGATTTCCAAGATCTCTTTGCGGTAGACTCATATGACTGTGGTCGCACCGACATCCACACCACAACAATCCCCACGGACCCTGGCATGACTCCTGTGTTTGTGAAGCAATATCGCTTGCCTCTCGCATCAATGGAGTCCCTTACTGAAATAATTAAGAACCTTGAGTCCCGGGGAATAATCCGTCCAGTCCACAGCACCTTCAATAATCCGGTGCTGGGGATATTAAAGCCAAACGGCCAGTGGAGACTCTGCGCCGACCTCAGGGAGCTCAACAAACGGGTCCATACTTCCCGATGGCCTCTGCCCTACATTGACCAAGGGCTGGCCCAGATCCAGGGGTCACAGGTATTCACTGCAATAGACCTGACCAATGGATACTGGACCGTGCCTGTCAGCAGGGAGGACCAATACAAACTGGCTTTTACCTTTGGGGGCCAGCAGTATACATGGACCCGGACTCCCTTCGGATACCTCAACTCCGGCAATGAATTCAACATTTTCCTACATAAGGCCATGCCCGACCTGGGTGCGAGGGGTAACCTGGCTTATGTAGATGATGTCCTCATCAAAAGTTCATCTGTGGAGGAACATATAGCGGAGATCCGTTATGTTCTGACACAGTTGAGGGCCGCCGGAGCAAAACTTTCCTTTCAGAAAGCACAGTGGTGTAGAACCCGTGTTAATTTCTTGGGGCATGAGATTACTCCTCAGGGTCTTTGTCCCCAGGAAAAGAAAGTGGAAGCACTTCAGAAACTGAAAGACCCCACAACCCTGCGGGAACTAAGGAGCCTCCTTGGACTGACTAATTACAGCAGAAAGTTCATTGAGGGCTACGCAGAGATCACCAGACCCCTGATTCATCTCCTGAAGGGGGGGGTCAAGTGGGAATGGGGTCCAGAACAAGCCGAGGCAGTAAAACAACTCAAGAGAAGCCTCTCACAAGCGCCTTGCCTAGCTTACCCTGTCAGAAACAAGGAGTTCTTCCTGGAGACAGGGTTCTCTAATACGTGCTTGACGGCAGTATTATACCAAAAGCATGACAAGGTCAATAAAGTAATCTCCTATGCGAGCAAAACTTTATCCTCTGTGGAGGAAAAATTCAACGATTGTGAGAAGGCACTCCTGGCAACGGTGTGGGCATTGAAGAATTACCGCCCGTTTATCCAGGGGGAACACATCATAGTGGAGACTCCACACCAGCCTCTGCAATATCTCCAAAGTGACAGAATCCGGGCCGGAAATGTGAGTAATTCCCGAATTACTTCCTGGATTCTGTCAATGCAAGGCTTTCCTGTGGAGGTCAGATATGGCCAAAACAAGAAGAGTCCCCTCGCGCAAGGTCTGGCTGACTTGCATGATTGTGCCAGAGAAAACTGTCTCGAGGACGAAAGTCTAAAAATAAAGGACAACATGGAGGCATACCTTAATTCCCCACACAAAGTCTTTGAAGAGGACAAGTGTGAGGGAATGCCCACTGTGTATGTGGATGGATGCTCTTACCATGTTGACAACAACGGGGAGAAAGAACTAGTGGCCGGCGTAGGGAATGCATGGGTGAATGAGTCCCCAGAACCCTCCGCCAGATACAAAATTGGTCCCCGAAGTAGTCAGGTGGCAGAATTGATGGCTGTGCATCAAGCCATCCTCACTGCTGTCCAGCATCAACTCCACGAACTGGTCATAATCACAGATTCGGATTATGTACGGAACGGGTTCGTGGAGCACCTGGTTAATTGGAAAACCAGAGGCATGTTATGTGCTAACAACAAACCCTTGAAACATGGGAAGTTGATCCAAAACATTGATGATCTGGTCACCTCGAATGAGATGACCATTTATTGGAAGAAGATCAAGGGTCATTCCAAAGTAGAGGGACCAGACAAAACTGGAAATGACTTAGCTGATCAGCTGGCCAAAACCGGGGCCATCCAAGGGGATCTAATTGAGATTGAGTCCCTGTTGGGGGAAATCCAGGTCACTGCCATCACTAGGTCCCAGACAAATGCTCACAACGACCTTTCAATTGCACAATGGAGTAAGGAGACCCCTGATGCTGATTTGATTACTGCTCAGAAGGGGGATCCAATAATTGGTAAATTTTACCAGCACCTTGAGGACCCTGAGAACTTTCCCCTGACGGATACCGATTACATTGGGAAAGAGGACCTAAGAGTGTTGATGAAATGTCCAAAAATGTTCCGGAACCAAGACGGTTTGCTGGTAAGGAAATCCAAAGCTGGCCACGATCAGTGGGTGGTTCCTACCTCATTCCAAAGCCTGATGTTAAGTCACGCCCATGATGCGGCCACTGCCGGTCACAGGGGGTTTCACACAACATTGGAAATCTTAAGAGAGGTTGCATACTGGCCACACATGGGCCAGGACCTCAACCAATATTTGAAGGGTTGTCTTGTGTGTGCACAATTTCAGCCGACATCCCTCACACACCGGGCGCCTTTCCAAAAGAGGGGAATGACACTGCCATGGTCAGATTTACAAATCGACTTTGTAGGCCCTGTGATTCGCTTGGCTAGGGGGAATAAGTACATGTTGACCGTGACATGCTTGTTTACCAAGTGGGTGGAATGTCTCCCAGCCCCAAATTGCAAGGCAGAAACTGCAGCTGCCTTGATGATTAACCACATCTTTTCCCGTTTTGGTCTACCTCAAAGGATTGAGTCAGACAGAGGTAGCCACTTCACCAGTGAAGTAATGACAAAGATGTGGGAGAAACTGGGGGTCAAGAGAAAGCTGCATATTGCTTATAGACCAGCTTCTTTTGGGGCAGTAGAGAGATATAACCGGACAATTGTGAGCATATTAAAGAAGTTTGTGGCAGATTCTGGGCCAAGTTGGGATATCCGATTACCTCTGGTCCTAATGGCCATCAGATCTACCCCTTCATCTGCAACCAAAATGTCACCATTTGAGTTGATGACTGGGCGCAAGATGGTGCTTCCTCAGCATTTGCTCTACAGGACCCAAGAGCAGACACTGATAAATGCCTCCACTACTCATGAGTATGTAGAGAATTTAAGGAAACACCTTCAACATGCTTTTGCTTATGCTCAGCGGAATCTAGAAAGATCAGCTGATAGCATGAAGACCCATTATGACCTGAAAACTTCCTGGAAGGAATATCAGGTGGGAGACCGGGTCTATCTATACAACTTCCAAAGGAACCAGGCCAAGCAGCGCAAATTTTTGCCTACATGGAAGGGACCCTTTGAGATCGTCGATAAGATCTCCCCTGTGGCCTACAAGATCCGCATCCCCAAAGGCGGTTCGGCAGAGGGGGAAGACAAGTGGGTACACATAAACCAGTTGAAATGTTGCCATCCCAGGCACACTCTGCAACAACTGGAGGAATCCTCTGGAATCCTAGCGGGTACTGTATCAGACTAATTCAGTTCCAATCATAAAACATACTGTGATTTGCATGAAACTGTCTCTTAGTTATACTGTTTTTATTTTTTCAAAATAAGAATGTAATGTTTCGTGATGATGAAATGCATATGCTGCCCCACTATCTCAACAGTGGTGGAAAAAAAAAAAAAAAAAAAAAAAAATCGTCTATGAGTAGATATTGCCTCTTTTCCTTTGTCGTCCTAGGAGAAAGAAAACCTGAAGACGGGCCAAGGAGGATGATACGGAGACCGGGAACGAAGATCCAATGGGCCCAGTGGACCGCCCAATATTCCCATCAGGACCGGCGAGGAGAACTGATCGATCAGTACCGGATGGAGGAAAAGATGCTGAACTGTGCCATCTATTGGAAGAAGATGAGGAAACATCCCAGATCTTGCGAGTCCCATCAGTGAAACCGAATGGCCATCGCAAGAGGGGGGCTTGTGGGATGTATTTACCCATGCATCCTAGCCCTACCTCAAAACTGTGCAGTACTGACATGAAAACATCATGATGGCCAGAGCTTCCCAGAAAATGCACAGGGAAATGCATGAAGAATAGGCTGCCACTCATTTTTGCCGATGTTATGGGCACAGAAGGACACTGCCTAAAACCACCATTGGACTACCCGCACAGTAGTCTGAAACCATTGGGAATGGCAATGCTGATTGCCAAATGCAACCTAGAATTGTGGGGAATTCATTTCTTAAATCCCAAAAATGGGTGCAGTACCAGTACTCACCACTATCCAAAAGCCGGCGTTTTAAAACCACTCTGTTTCCCTGAAGGCAAGTCAAAATGCCTATTTTCAAACATTGCAATATGTGCAAAATATTTACTGAACACCAGCAGACATTTGGCAGAATGGAGTTTTGTGTGCCTACAAAATCTGGGAAATGAAGATCATAAGACAAGGTTTATAACAAGACTGGCTGCGCTGTGGATTTCAGCAGTTTAAGTTGCACTGGATTGAAAGACACTAAAAAAAAAAATCTAAATGTTTAAATTGACTGAGTGACCTACTTTTGAGTGTCACATAGGTTGCAATTGTTTAAATGTCATAGTTTTGCACTTAGAATCAGCATTCTAGCTGCATGTGTAAAATTGCAAGTTAATTTAAAAAGCAACAAATAACATGACAGTAGCTGAAAGTCTGGCTTAAGGAACTTGATTCTGCCTGGCAACTACCCCCATCAGCAGTGAAACTTGAGTCACCACTGTGTTCCCAGGCCAACCTTCCTTTTGCTGCCCACACTAAGGATATGCCATCTATCTGATAACTGAATTACCTGGGCTCTGCAAGAGAGTGGACAAAGCCCTCTTCACTCAGGCAAAGGTTTTTATTACCGCAGTCGTAAAATGTAGCTTCCTCTTGGCAAGAGCTGGGAGGGGCACTGCCTGTGAGAGCAAGCTGGCTTGGCAGAAACTGGAAAGACTGGTTTCTATACCATGTGACCTGGGAAACCACACCCCTTTGGAGCCAGAACATAACTTTAAAAAGATGAATAACTCATAGAGCGGACATGTGAAAATTTTATAAATGACACCATAATTCTTGTGATTTTTCTGCCCACATTTTAAGAGGTTTTTCGACCCGGTGGCGTGTTCAGGGGGGTTTTAGCGGAAAAGTGGATATAACTCTAAATGTATGCATGTTAAAAATCTGAAACTTCATCAGTTAATGTCCGTACTCCCGGCACACATGTATGTAAAGTTGGGTCAATGTCAGAAATTGCAAAATCAGTTAAAAAGTGAAATATGTGCCAGTTCTGAATGCAAGCTCCCAGGAAGAGCAGAGTTTGAACAGGGGATACCTCCTGTAATGCATGATGGGTGCATATGATTTTAAAACAATATGTACCTCTGCAAATATGGATTTGTTTCAAATCTAGATTTGTGTGTAAGTTGACAGGAGGAGTGGACTTTCTGCAGGCTGTAAAATGACATCACTCTGACTCACAGTTCATTCCCCAATCAAATGATAAATGGAAGTTTGACCAATTAGAAGCTGAGAGAGAGGTAGGGTCAGTGATGCTAGAACACACCCACATTCTAAACACATAAAAGCAGACACATAAGGACAGATAGGACCTTCCAAATCCATCTGCAGCGGGACGCTCTGCCGGAAAAATCCATACTTACCTCCATACAACATCCAGAGATCCAGACTTCAAATTCATCAATCTATCCAGAACTAAGAGACCAGACCAAAGAGAAAGCAGTGCTGTACCCAGAGAGACCCAGACCAGCAGAGAGAGTGACCAGAGCCCAGTCTAAAACCCTGACCAGATCCGTGATGAGGCCCATTTAATTCAAGAATATAGTGTGAGTACCCAGCAGAACTGTGTAGAACCAATCTCTTAGTTTAAATTCATCTAATTCAATCTATTTAACCTAAGTAGAACTGCCTCCTAGCTGTCACCTGTCATTTCTAGTTGCAAGCTGCACTTGTCATTTTGAGCTTTTGAAATTTGCAAACCCAAAAATGACCTTTATTAAATCGCTCATATCTCCGCGACCGTTTGGGCTAGAGACTTGCAGTAACTTTCCTCTGATAGCTTAGAATCGTAGCTTTGAATCGCACCAAGAACCGCATTCCTACCCCTGATAGTTTTACCGCAATCGCGGAACACGCATCCGCGAATTTTACCGCGATTTGCAATTTCTTCACATGTAAAAACTGCTGCTGCTTGCCTTCCATTTGCCAGAAATTCGTTTAACCTGCTAACTATCCCTGCATCATTGCTAGTGTGAGCCTGGACTAATATTAACTAGATACCACTCACCCTGAACCTCTGAAAGGGAATCAAAAAGCATTTCCAGCATATTTCTCATCCATTGCTAGCACATATCAAAGCATTTGGGCCTGTGTTTTCAAAACTCCTATCTGTGTTTTAAACTTCGGTTGTCTAAGCTTGGGGGGGGATTGAACTGATTACATTGATTGCATTTCTGAGAACTGTGTGCTTTCCTCCCATTCCCTTGCATTGCATAAAGAGGGGGGGAGTGAATAGCCAGAGAAAAGTGATTACATTGTTTTGTTGAAATCATATTGAGTATTTTCTATACTGCATTTCATTCATTCAACCTTGCATTTCCTTGAACCCTATAAAGCATTTTCTACCACATTATACTTCTGTACCTATTTACCAGTGTGCTACCTTATCCATTTCATCTCAACTCCTTAGTAATTATAAAGAAGTGTGCTAGTGCCAGACTATCCATTATTGATCTTTATCATATCAGATTAAGTGTG
This sequence comes from Ambystoma mexicanum, assembly GCF_040938575.1. Classification (NCBI taxonomy): domain Eukaryota; kingdom Metazoa; phylum Chordata; class Amphibia; order Caudata; family Ambystomatidae; genus Ambystoma; species Ambystoma mexicanum. The sequence continues at coordinate 1,159,257,323 of NC_090941.1, read as the reverse complement.
CTATTCAATTATTAATTTATTATAAAGTATCATATATATATCTATTGTTTAAATCATCAAATAAACCCTTTTAACTTGCAAAACAGAACTACTTCTTGGCTCAGTGGGGTCAGGGGGATTCCAAGAGAGGGGTGTTATATAAGGGTAGTCATCCAGAACGCATGAACTGGACCTAAAGATATATCAATAAGGGTTTTCATTCAGTATTATAGACTAGGCGTTGACTTAGCTGTAGGGTTGAATTGAATCCTCTTACAAATTTGGGGCTCGAGCCGAGACGTTGGGTTAGATTTACCACTTGTGCAGCTTAATACAGTGTGCTAACTGACGGGATACATACATCCGGTCGGATCACCACGCTGCATTACGCTGTGAAGCATTCCTCAAAAGGGACACTCCAAGAAAAGTTCTGTTCTGCAAAAATAAAATACAAACTTCTGTAAGTCAGGACAGAGACCAATCTCTAGAATGACGACCTTAGTAGACATGAAAATGGCCAGAGAGCACCTCTTGCATAAGCTATTTGTGAGAGGTGAATGGACCGAACAGGGCCAGGATGCGTGGTTGCAGGCCATCACACAACAGGTCACTGAAACAGGGTCAGATATATATAGAGATCAGGGTCCCTTACATGTGGCCCTGAGTGAACTATATATGGCTCCTAAAGCCAAAGATGAACACAATAAGATTGCCAGGATAGCAGCATACCTGTACCTATATATGGGAGACATGCAGGATAGATGTGCGGAAAGCCAAAATCTGGCAAATAGGCAACAGATGGTGTTAGAGAAGGCCCAATCTGACCTGGTCTCTTCTGAGCAGAGGCTGCAGAGGAGCCAGGAGTCAGAAAATGACAGCAGACGGTACATCACTAAAATAAAGGAGGATATGGATAGACTGCAACAGGAAAAGGCTGACCAGGATACCAGATTTCTGGCCCTGCAGAAGGAGCACCAAGACAGTTTGGACTCCTTACTGCAGAGCCAGAAAAATCTGGAGCAACAATTAGACTTTAACAGGGCATGCACAGAGCAGGTAGCCACCCTGCAAAGTCATCTAGATAGAGTGAAGGTAGAGAGCAACAAGCTGATCTTGAAAGACCTGGATACCCAGGCAGAGTTTGATGAGGAGCGCCAGAAAGCTGGTGCCTTCCAAAGGCAAAGGGACGACCTGGCGGCACAAATGCAGGCTCTTAGTCAGGAAAGAGACGCCTTAGGCCAGGAAGTCTGCCATTTAAAAAGAAAAATGGAAGAAAATCACCCTGCCCACCAGGGACTGGGTGATCTCCAAAAAGAACACCAGAACTTGTTAGAGCACACCAGGAGGGTGGAGGATGCTCTAGCAAGAAAGGAGCAGGCCAATAGGGACACAGCTCAGGAGGTAACCCTCCTGCAGCAAAGACTGGCCCAGTTCTCCAGGACCAACCAGGAAGCACAGAGGGAAAACGAGGCCCTCTGTGAACACAATGATAGGCTCCAACAACAGGTAGCGATGCAGGAGAGACTGATAGAGTCCAGTAAGGCCTTAACTGAAGAACTGAAGGCACAAATGCAGGCTCTTGCATTGCAACAGGGAGCAGGGGCGGATAGAGATGAGGTTCGCTGGGAAAGGGAAACCCCGGAGCATAACCTCAGGAGCCCTAGTACCAGAGGCCCTCATACCTCTCAGTCCCTGGACTCTGCCACCCCCATGTTCCCTGGCGCACATGAGCACAGGGCCACAGGGATGGCAGATTACTATCCAGCTAAGAGTATGGGGCTCATAGGCCAGAACCACTCAGGAATGGAGGGGTGGGCATCCGGGTATGGGCACCCAAGTACAGTACAGTTCAATGGGGAACCCCAGGAGAGTAGGCCCATTAAGGGCATCCTGAAAACCTCTGGCCAGTTAGGTCAGTGGAGGGGGTACCCATCAAATCCTGGCAGCAAGGAGGAATCTGAAGACCCCTCTGAACTGCGCAGGACACAGGAGACCAGGTCCCCACATTCTGCCAGCCATTCCCAGGCTCGCAGAATCCGGGAAAACCTGGAAGAACAGACGGGAACCTCTGGGAGCAGTGCCTCTGAGTCCGAGGAAGAATGGACAAGGGTTACCCGAACCAAAAAGGCCAATAAGGCAAAAAGGGCCTTGCTTAAGGACCCTTTAAAGCAGATTAAGGCGATCAGGAGCGTCATCACGCCTTACCATAAGAACGCTAAGTATTCTGTTTGGGAGCACTTAGAGTTGTTTGAGCAAATGATGGAGACTTTCCATATGAAGGACAGCCAAAGCTGTATTCAATATGTAAAGTGGACCTTCTCCCCGGAATACTCCAGTTTCTTTGCGGGGCTGGAGGACCAAAATCATTTAAGATGGTCCACATATAAGGCGGCCATCCTGAAACATTTTTCTGTTCACAGAAATCCTCAAGAGGCTCGCAAGGCGGCCTACAATTTGCAATGTGGGAAGGATCAGGCCCCACGAGAATTTGTGCAGGAGTTAAAGCGTGCTTTTGCGCAAACCACCAGAAGGGTGCGCACAGATAGTAGAGAGTTTGTCAATACGTTTTTCCATGCCTTGCCCAAATATATAATGACCCAGCTCGTGAGAGATTTTCATGAGAAAAGATCTTTAGACTGGGTCATTGAACAGGCTACCCGGATCTATGAGGTGCAGAAGCCCATAGAAAATAAAAGCAATGCCCAGAAAAACCCCAAAGCCAACAGCACCCCTGCTGCTGCCAAGGTGGCAGAGGTAAAGGTCACCCCCGTTTTGGATTTGGAGATGGGGGGGCCTAAAAACCTACCTGCACCTAATAATGCTAGGCCCAGAAGGTCCTCGGGCCAGTCACAGACAGGGAGCCAGGGAGGCAGCCCCACAAATGGGGTCCCTCGCTCTCCTGACTATGTAAGTCCTCGCTACAAAGGTAACAGACCCATCCTGGGTTATGTGTGGACTCCTCCAGCCCAAGGGGGGGGATCCAGCCAAGCACCTAACTCAGGGAACTTCCCTCCAAACTTCCCACCGGAGGGCAGAAATTTACCAAACCCTGGGCAGAACTTTTTCCCCAGATATCCACTCGACTTTCAGCCCCAAAACCATCCATCCTTCTTTCCCCAATTCCCTGAGCCCAGACCACTGAATCCGGGAGAGGGGAGGCCAAGGGTGGAGGGGTACCCAAATCTTCCCAACCCGGGGTATTACCAGAGGAGGGACAGCTACCCTTCCCGGGATCAGCCCAGGGGAGAAAACAGGGCCCCGTATCAGCCTGAGCGGGTTTCCCAGTTAGAGCGCCAGGTTCAAAACATGGCGCGGGATATGGGTCATATACTGAGGGCGCAGCAGAACCCTCAGATCAGCATGCCGGCGCAGAACGCACCCAACTCTGGACCTGGTGCTCCAGAACAATGACGGGGGCAGCACCCCGATAACTCACCGGTTCCCAGGGAGGAGGCACAAAGGGAAGGGGGGTGTAAAGCCTTGGAGGAAGCTTCCTTCCTCACTTGTAAACAGCCCCTGGAAACCCAGGAACCGGAAACGAAATCTCTTGCCCCTGAAAGTCTGCCTCCTAAGGAGCAGAGGGGGGGTAGGAGAAACAAAAGACCCAAACAGACTCAGGTTGAGGAGGAGGTACAGATCTTCCAATTTGAGGGAGAGGGATCCTCAGAGGATCCTGAGAAAAGGATCTTCTCCTTCAGAGAGGGGGGAACTCCTCCCAAAGAAAAATGGGTCCCTAGGGATGCAAATCCAGACTGGGGAGATGTGGAGACTGAGCTACCGCCGCCCACCATCTCATCCCAGAACCAACAGCAAGAAAATCCCCTGGTTCTAACCCATCCTGGTGACTGCCTCCAAAAAGGGGGGGGCGGCCCGGAACCGGAGCCAGGGGAACCCACAATGGCTCTGATCTCCAGTTGCCAACATTTTCTTTCAGATTCCCAAGACTCTCCACAGAATTCTGCCCAAATCTCTTCGCTATCGATGTCCAAAACCAGAAAGTTAGCCCACCAGTTGTCCAAAAATGTACATTATCTGTGCCCCCTTGAGGAGAAGGAGGGAAGATATTATGCCTGCCCCGGTACAAGTACAGGGGCAGGGTACAATCTCGGCACTGGTGGACACTGGATCTCAAGCTACCCTTCTGTCCAGAAGGGCCTTTGATGAACTGAATGCAGGAAGGGGAGAGGATTACCAAATTCCTCTCACCTCTCTTCCGGGACAACTACAGAACTTTGACGGGAAGGAAATTCCCGTTGAGGGGACTGCAGACTTGGACATTAAAATTGGGCGACACAAGTTGAAACACCCGGTCATAGTTGTGACCCCGGAGGGCACCCCTTGTTTACTAGGGAATGACCTCCTGAGAAGGTTGTCACCCCTAATAGATTGCGTAAACAAGGTCCTCTGGACCCAGACTAGCCGACCAATAAAATTAACCATGTTAGTTTAAACGGCACATGCCACATGGTTGAACAAAAATCAGACCAAGTAGAATTCCACTTCCAGAACAACCAAATTCCAGACGTGACAGTAATAGCAGTAGGACAACAGACTGGTGATGGGGGGTCCTCTCTATTTCTGAAAATCAACCTTCCTTCCAGTCTAAAGTGTTATTCCACGCTGGAAGGAAACACTCTGAAATTCTATACTAATCCACAATCAGAAAATCCCACTCCTATAGTCCAGAAAGATGTGAAATCAGCTCAGAGTCTGGCTGATATTCAGCAAATTGGAGAGCAGTTGTTCATCCCTGTTCAGTTAAATGATGGGAAGGACTCTGTTCTCGCTCGAGTGTGTGTGAACAACGGTAAGAGCTTCATCAGCGAAGCCATGTTCCGCCAACTCCCAAAAGATCCAGCCATTCCCACCTTCAAACTGATAGACAAATGGGAGATGGACCTGGAAGCACCTAATTCCAAACATCTCCTGCCAAGCATGTGTATGCTCAAAATCTCCATTGGCAACAAGAGCATAGTCCATAATTGTTGGGTCGTGCGAGACGTCACTGCCGCCTTTTACTTAGGCAGTGACATTCTCAATCGCTTTGCCATTAGTTTGGACCTAATAAACTTCAAAGCTTGGTCCCGATTAGCGGATAATCCCATGGGCTTTGATGATCCAGAAAAAGCATTTAGGTCAGCTCAATTGCTACCTTATGCAGTTGAAATTCAGGTTAAAGAGGAAGTCACCATCCCAGAAAGGACCCGACAATTCTCCCTGGAAGTGAAAGTTAAAAGGGGACAAGAGTTGAAAAACCCTGATGCTTACATACATCTAAATGCTTCTCTCCAACAGCAAGGGTTGGGGGTAAACCCAACTCCATTAGTCAACCTAGAACATGACACCATTCCAATAGAGGTGGATAACAGCGACTTAAAGAGTATTACTCTAGCCGCAGGCACCATTGTTGGAATGGCGGTTGATGACCGACATTTTTCCATGGATTTAGGTAACGAACTGTTAGGACCAATCCCCAAGGACTGTTTTGACAGTGACAGTGATGACAATACAACACCAGACAGGATTTTTACCCGGCATGGGGGGAACTTCCTGGTGTACACTTCCTACCCCTATGGTAAGGAAGATGTGACTTGTGACTTCAGGAGGGATGAGGTGATTTTCCAGGTACATGAGGGCTGCCTTTCCCACCTGAAGCCTCCGGTCCAAATCAGCACTCTGACCAGGGACTTCTCCACCCAGTTGGAGGAGACCGCTGAGATAGCCAAACCAGAAGTCTTTCCAGGCTTCAGGCAGATGGTGGAAGAGAGAGTCAACCTAGCTGATGCCTGTGTGACTCTGGAACAAAAGCAAAAGTTGAAACAAGTTTTCTTGGATTTCCAAGATCTCTTTGCGGTAGACTCATATGACTGTGGTCGCACCGACATCCACACCACAACAATCCCCACGGACCCTGGCATGACTCCTGTGTTTGTGAAGCAATATCGCTTGCCTCTCGCATCAATGGAGTCCCTTACTGAAATAATTAAGAACCTTGAGTCCCGGGGAATAATCCGTCCAGTCCACAGCACCTTCAATAATCCGGTGCTGGGGATATTAAAGCCAAACGGCCAGTGGAGACTCTGCGCCGACCTCAGGGAGCTCAACAAACGGGTCCATACTTCCCGATGGCCTCTGCCCTACATTGACCAAGGGCTGGCCCAGATCCAGGGGTCACAGGTATTCACTGCAATAGACCTGACCAATGGATACTGGACCGTGCCTGTCAGCAGGGAGGACCAATACAAACTGGCTTTTACCTTTGGGGGCCAGCAGTATACATGGACCCGGACTCCCTTCGGATACCTCAACTCCGGCAATGAATTCAACATTTTCCTACATAAGGCCATGCCCGACCTGGGTGCGAGGGGTAACCTGGCTTATGTAGATGATGTCCTCATCAAAAGTTCATCTGTGGAGGAACATATAGCGGAGATCCGTTATGTTCTGACACAGTTGAGGGCCGCCGGAGCAAAACTTTCCTTTCAGAAAGCACAGTGGTGTAGAACCCGTGTTAATTTCTTGGGGCATGAGATTACTCCTCAGGGTCTTTGTCCCCAGGAAAAGAAAGTGGAAGCACTTCAGAAACTGAAAGACCCCACAACCCTGCGGGAACTAAGGAGCCTCCTTGGACTGACTAATTACAGCAGAAAGTTCATTGAGGGCTACGCAGAGATCACCAGACCCCTGATTCATCTCCTGAAGGGGGGGGTCAAGTGGGAATGGGGTCCAGAACAAGCCGAGGCAGTAAAACAACTCAAGAGAAGCCTCTCACAAGCGCCTTGCCTAGCTTACCCTGTCAGAAACAAGGAGTTCTTCCTGGAGACAGGGTTCTCTAATACGTGCTTGACGGCAGTATTATACCAAAAGCATGACAAGGTCAATAAAGTAATCTCCTATGCGAGCAAAACTTTATCCTCTGTGGAGGAAAAATTCAATGATTGTGAGAAGGCACTCCTGGCAACGGTGTGGGCATTGAAGAATTACCGCCCGTTTATCCAGGGGGAACACATCATAGTGGAGACTCCACACCAGCCTCTGCAATATCTCCAAAGTGACAGAATCCGGGCCGGAAATGTGAGTAATTCCCGAATTACTTCCTGGATTCTGTCAATGCAAGGCTTTCCTGTGGAGGTCAGATATGGCCAAAACAAGAAGAGTCCCCTCGCGCAAGGTCTGGCTGACTTGCATGATTGTGCCAGAGAAAACTGTCTCGAGGACGAAAGTCTAAAAATAAAGGACAACATGGAGGCATACCTTAATTCCCCACACAAAGTCTTTGAAGAGGACAAGTGTGAGGGAATGCCCACTGTGTATGTGGATGGATGCTCTTACCATGTTGACAACAACGGGGAGAAAGAACTAGTGGCCGGCGTAGGGAATGCATGGGTGAATGAGTCCCCAGAACCCTCCGCCGGATACAAAATTGGTCCCCGAAGTAGTCAGGTGGCAGAATTGATGGCTGTGCATCAAGCCATCCTCACTGCTGTCCAGCATCAACTCCACGAACTGGTCATAATCACAGATTCGGATTATGTACGGAACGGGTTCGTGGAGCACCTGGTTAATTGGAAAACCAGAGGCATGTTATGTGCTAACAACAAACCCTTGAAACATGGGAAGTTGATCCAAAACATTGATGATCTGGTCACCTCGAATGAGATGACCATTTATTGGAAGAAGATCAAGGGTCATTCCAAAGTAGAGGGACCAGACAAAACTGGAAATGACTTAGCTGATCAGCTGGCCAAAACCGGGGCCATCCAAGGGGATCTAATTGAGATTGAGTCCCTGTTGGGGGAAATCCAGGTCACTGCCATCACTAGGTCCCAGACAAATGCTCACAACGACCTTTCAATTGCACAATGGAGTAAGGAGACCCCTGATGCTGATTTGATTACTGCTCAGAAGGGGGATCCAATAATTGGTAAATTTTACCAGCACCTTGAGGACCCTGAGAACTTTCCCCTGACGGATACCGATTACATTGGGAAAGAGGACCTAAGAGTGTTGATGAAATGTCCAAAAATGTTCCGGATCCAAGACGGTTTGCTGGTAAGGAAATCCAAAGCTGGCCACGATCAGTGGGTGGTTCCTACCTCATTCCAAAGCCTGATGTTAAGTCACGCCCATGATGCGGCCACTGCCGGTCACAGGGGGTTTCACACAACATTGGAAATCTTAAGAGAGGTTGCATACTGGCCACACATGGGCCAGGACCTCAACCAATATTTGAAGGGTAGTCTTGTGTGTGCACAATTTCAGCCGACATCCCTCACACACCGGGCGCCTTTCCAAAAGAGGGGAATGACACTGCCATGGTCAGATTTACAAATCGACTTTGTAGGCCCTGTGATTCGCTCGGCTAGGGGGAATAAGTACATGTTGACCGTGACATGCTTGTTTACCAAGTGGGTGGAATGTCTCCCAGCCCCAAATTGCAAGGCAGAAACTGCAGCTGCCTTGATGATTAACCACATCTTTTCCCGTTTTGGTCTACCTCAAAGGATTGAGTCAGACAGAGGTAGCCACTTCACCAGTGAAGTAATGACAAAGATGTGGGAGATACTGGGGGTCAAGAGAAAGCTGCATATTGCTTATAGACCAGCTTCTTCTGGGGCAGTAGAGAGATATAACCGGACAATTGTGAGCATATTAAAGAAGTTTGTGGCAGATTCTGGGCCAAGTTGGGATATCCGATTACCTCTGGTCCTAATGGCCATCAGATCTACCCCTTCATCTGCAACCAAAATGTCACCATTTGAGTTGATGACTGGGCGCAAGATGGTGCTTCCTCAGCATTTGCTCTACAGGACCCAAGAGCAGACACTGATAAATGCCTCCACTACTCATGAGTATGTAGAGAATTTAAGGAAACACCTTCAACATGCTTTTGCTTATGCTCAGCGGAATCTAGAAAGATCAGCTGATAGCATGAAGACCCATTATGACCTGAAAACTTCCAGGAAGGAATATCAGGTGGGAGACCGGGTCTATCTATACAACTTCCAAAGGAACCAGGCCAAGCAGCGCAAATTTTTGCCTACATGGAAGGGACCCTTTGAGATCGTCGATAAGATCTCCCCTGTGGCCTACAAGATCCGCATCCCCAAAGGCGGTTCGGCAGAGGGGGAAGACAAGTGGGTACACATAAACCAGTTGAAATGTTGCCATCCCAGGCACACTCTGCAACAACTGGAGGAATCCTCTGGAATCCTAGCGGGTACTGTATCAGACTAATTCAGTTCCAATCATAAAACATACTGTGATTTGCATGAAACTGTCTCTTAGTTATACTGTTTTTATTTTTTCAAAATAAGAATGTAATGTTTCGTGATGATGAAATGCATATGCTGCCCCACTATCTCAACAGTGGTGGAAAAAAAAAAAAAAAAAAAAAAAAATCGTCTATGAGTAGATATTGCCTCTTTTCCTTTGTCGTCCTAGGAGAAAGAAAACCTGAAGACGGGCCAAGGAGGATGATACGGAGACCGGGAACGAAGATCCAATGGGCCCAGTGGACCGCCCAATATTCCCATCAGGACCGGCGAGGAGAACTGATCGATCAGTACCGGATGGAGGAAAAGATGCTGAACTGTGCCATCTATTGGAAGAAGATGAGGAAACATCCCAGATCTTGCGAGTCCCATCAGTGAAACCGAATGGCCATCGCAAGAGGGGGGCTTGTGGGATGTATTTACCCATGCATCCTAGCCCTACCTCAAAACTGTGCAGTACTGACATGAAAACATCATGATGGCCAGAGCTTCCCAGAAAATGCACAGGGAAATGCATGAAGAATAGGCTGCCACTCATTTTTCCCGATGTTATGGGCACAGAAGGACACTGCCTAAAACCACCATTGGACTACCCGCACAGTAGTCTGAAACCATTGGGAATGGCAATGCTGATTGCCAAATGCAACCTAGAATTGTGGGGAATTCATTCCTTAAATCCCAAAAATGGGTGCAGTACCAGTACTCACCACTATCCAAAAGCCGGCGTTTTAAAACCACTCTGTTTCCCTGAAGGCAAGTCAAAATGCCTATTTTCAAACATTGCAATATGTGCAAAATATTTACTGAACACCAGCAGACATTTGGCAGAATGGAGTTTTGTGTGCCTACAAAATCTGGGAAATGAAGATCATAAGACAAGGTTTATAACAAGACTGGCTGCGCTGTGGATTTCAGCAGTTTAAGTTGCACTGGATTGAAAGACACTAAAAAAAAAAATCTAAATGTTTAAATTGACTGAGTGACCTACTTTTGAGTGTCACATAGGTTGCAATTGTTTAAATGTCATAGTTTTGCACTTAGAATCAGCATTCTAGCTGCATGTGTAAAATTGCAAGTTAATTTAAAAAGCAACAAATAACATGACAGTAGCTGAAAGTCTGGCTTAAGGAACTTGATTCTGCCTGGCAACTACCCCCATCAGCAGTGAAACTTGAGTCACCACTGTGTTCCCAGGCCAACCTTCCTTTTGCTGCCCACACTAAGGATATGCCATCTATCTGATAACTGAATTACCTGGGCTCTGCAAGAGAGTGGACAAAGCCCTCTTCACTCAGGCAAAGGTTTTTATTACCGCAGTCGTAAAATGTAGCTTCCTCTTGGCAAGAGCTGGGAGGGGCACTGCCTGTGAGAGCAAGCTGGCTTGGCAGAAACTGGAAAGACTGGTTTCTATACCATGTGACCTGGGAAACCACACCCCTTTGGAGCCAGAACATAACTTTAAAAAGATGAATAACTCATAGAGCGGACATGTGAAAATTTTATAAATGACACCATAATTCTTGTGATTTTTCTGCCCACATTTTAAGAGGTTTTTCGACCCGGTGGCGTGTTCAGGGGGGTTTTAGCGGAAAAGTGGATATAACTCTAAATGTATGCATGTTAAAAATCTGAAACTTCATCAGTTAATGTCCGTACTCCCGGCACACATGTATGTAAAGTTGGGTCAATGTCAGAAATTGCAAAATCAGTTAAAAAGTGAAATATGTGCCAGTTCTGAATGCAAGCTCCCAGGAAGAGCAGAGTTTGAACAGGGGATACCTCCTGTAATGCATGATGGGTGCATATGATTTTAAAACAATATGTACCTCTGCAAATATGGATTTGTTTCAAATCTAGATTTGTGTGTAAGTTGACAGGAGGAGTGGACTTTCTGCAGGCTGTAAAATGACATCACTCTGACTCACAGTTCATTCCCCAATCAAATGATAAATGGAAGTTTGACCAATTAGAAGCTGAGAGAGAGGTAGGGTCAGTGATGCTAGAACACACCCACATTCTAAACACATAAAAGCAGACACATAAGGACAGATAGGACCTTCCAAATCCATCTGCAGCGGGACGCTCTGCCGGAAAAATCCATACTTACCTCCATACAACATCCAGAGATCCAGACTTCAAATTCATCAATCTATCCAGAACTAAGAGACCAGACCAAAGAGAAAGCAGTGCTGTACCCAGAGAGACCCAGACCAGCAGAGAGAGTGACCAGAGCCCAGTCTAAAACCCTGACCAGATCCGTGATGAGGCCCATTTAATTCAAGAATATAGTGTGAGTACCCAGCAGAACTGTGTAGAACCAATCTCTTAGTTTAAATTCATCTAATTCAATCTATTTAACCTAAGTAGAACTGCCTCCTAGCTGTCACCTGTCATTTCTAGTTGCAAGCTGCACTTGTCATTTTGAGCATTTGAAATTTGCAAACCCAAAAACGACCTTTATTAAATCGCTCATATCTCCGCGACCGTTTGGGCTAGAGACTTGCAGTAACTTTCCTCTGATAGCTTAGAATCGTAGCTTTGAATCGCACCAAGAACCGCATTCCTACCCCTGATAGTTTTACCGCAATCGCGGAACACGCATCCGCGAATTTTACCGCGATTTGCAATTTCTTCACATGTAAAAACTGCTGCTGCTTGCCTTCCATTTGCCAGAAATTCGTTTAACCTGCTAACTATCCCTGCATCATTGCTAGTGTGAGCCTGGACTAATATTAACTAGATACCACTCACCCTGAACCTCTGAAAGGGAATCAAAAAGCATTTCCAGCATATTTCTCATCCATTGCTAGCACATATCAAAGCATTTGGGCCTGTGTTTTCAAAACTCCTATCTGTGTTTTAAACTTCGGTTGTCTAAGCTTGGGGGGGGGATTGAACTGATTACATTGATTGCATTTCTGAGAACTGTGTGCTTTCCTCCCATTCCCTTGCATTGCATAAAGAGGGGGGGAGTGAATAGCCAGAGAAAAGTGATTACATTGTTTTGTTGAAATCATATTGAGTATTTTCTATACTGCATTTCATTCATTCAACCTTGCATTTCCTTGAACCCTATAAAGCATTTTCTACCACATTATACTTCTGTACCTATTTACCAGTGTGCTACCTTATCCATTTCATCTCAACTCCTTAGTAATTATAAAGAAGTGTGCTAGTGCCAGACTATCCATTATTGATCTTTATCATATCAGATTAAGTGTGCTATTCAATTATTAATTTATTATAAAGTATCATATATATATCTATTGTTTAAATCATCAAATAAACCCTTTTAACTTGCAAAACAGAACTACTTCTTGTCTCAGTGGGGTCAGGGGGATTCCAAGAGAGGGGTGCTATATAAGGGTAGTCATCCAGAACGCATGAACTGGACCTAAAGATATATCAATAAGGGTTTTCATTCAGTATTATAGACTAGGCGTTGACTTAGCTGTAGGGTTGAATTGAATCCTCTTACAAGGTGTGGACAGGTGTTGGATATACAGAGGATTGGAGTTGAGTTCCTGAGGTGTGGATATGTGTTGGATGGGCAGAGGATTGGAGTTGGGTTCCTGAGGTGTGGACAGGTGTTCGATGGGCAGAGGATAGGAGTTGTCTCCCTGAGGTGTGGACAGGTGTTGGATGGGCAGAGGATTGGAGTTGGGTTCCTGAGGTGTGGACAGGTGTTGGATGGGCAGAGGATTGGAGTTGTCTCCCTGAGGTGTGGACAGGTGTTGTATGGGCAGAGGATTTGGAGTTGTCTCCCTGAGGTGTGGACAGGAGTTGGATGGGCAGAGGATTGGAGTTGGGTTCCTGAGGTGCGTACAGGTGTTGGATGGGCAGAGGATTGGAGTTGTCTCCCTGAGGTGTGGACAGGTGTTGGATATACAGAGGATTGGAGTTGGGTTCCTGAGGTGTGGACAGGTGTTGGATGGGCAGAGGATTGGAGTTGAGTTCCTGAGGTGTGGATATGTGTTGGATGGGCAGAGGATTGGAGTTGGGTTCCTGAGGTGTGGACAGGTGTTCGATGGGCAGAGGATAGGAGTTGTCTCCCTGAGGTGTGGACAGGTGTTGGATGGGCAGAGGATTGGAGTTGGGTTCCTGAGGTGTGGACAGGTGTTGGATGGGCAGAGGATTGGAGTTGTCTCCCTGAGGTGTGGACAGGTGTTGGATGGGCAGAGGATAGGAGTTGGGTTCCTGAGGTGTGGACAGGTGTTGGATGGGCAGAGGATTGTAGTTGGGTTCCTGAGGTGTGGACAGGTGTTGGGTGGGCAGAGGATTGGAGTTGTCTCCCTGAGGTGTGGACAGGTGTTGGATATGCAGAGGATTGGAGTTGTCTCCCTGAGGTGTGGACAGGTGTTGGATATACAGAGGATTGGAGTTGGGTTCCTGAGGTGTGGACAGGTGTTGGATGGGCAGAGGATTGGAGTTGAGTTCCTGAGGTGTGGATATGTGTAGGATGGGCAGAGGATTGGAGTTGGGTCCGTGAGGTGTGGACAGGTGTTGGATGGGCAGAGGATAGGAGTTGTCTCCCTGAGGTGTGGACAGGTGTTGGATGGGCAGAGGATTGGAGTTGTTTCCCTCAGGTGTGGACAGGTGTTGGATATGCAGAAGATTGGAGTTGTGTCCCTGAGGTGTGGACTGGTGTTGGATATACAGAGGATTGGAGTTTGGTTCCTGAGGTGTGAACAGGTGTTGGATGGGCAGATGATTGGAGTTGGCACCCTGAGGTGTGGACAGGTGTTGGATGGGCAAAGGATTGGAGTTGGGTTCCTGAGGTGTGGACAGGTGTTGGATGGGCAGAGGATTGGAGTTGAGTTCCTGAGGTGTGGATATGTGTTGGATGGGCAGAGGATTGGAGTTGGGTTCCTGAGGTGTGGACAGGTGTTGGATATGCAGAGGATTGGAGTTGTCTCCCTGAGGTGTGGACAGGTGTTGGATGGGCAGAGGATTGGAGTTGGGTTCCTGAGGTGTGGACAGGTGTTGGATGGGCAGAGGATTGGAGTTGTCTCCCTGAGGTGTGGACAGGTGTTGGATGGGCAGAGGATAGGAGTTGGGTTCCTGAGGTGTGGACAGGTGTTGGATGGGCAGAGGATTGTAGTTGGGTTCCTGAGGTGTGGACAGGTGTTGGGTGGGCAGAGGATTGGAGTTGTCTCCCTGAGGTGTGGACAGGTGTTGGATATGCAGAGGATTGGAGTTGTCTCCCTGAGGTGTGGACAGGTGTTGGATATACAGAGGATTGGAGTTGGGTTCCTGAGGTGTGGACAGGTGTTGGATGGGCAGAGGATTGGAGTTGAGTTCCTGAGGTGTGGATATGTGTAGGATGGGCAGAGGATTGGAGTTGGGTCCATGAGGTGTGGACAGGTGTTGGATGGGCAGAGGATAGGAGTTGTCTCCCTGAGGTGTGGACAGGTGTTGGATATGCAGAAGATTGGAGTTGTGTCCCTGAGGTGTGGACTGGTGTTGGATATACAGAGGATTGGAGTTTGGTTCCTGAGGTGTGAACAGGTGTTGGATGGGCAGATGATTGGAGTTGGCTCCCTGAGGTGTGGACAGGTGTTGGATGGGCAAAGGATTGGAGTTGGGTTCCTGAGGTGTGGACAGGTGTTGGATGGGCAGAGGATTGGAGTTGAGTTCCTGAGGTGTGGATATGTGTTGGATGGGCAGAGGATTGGAGTTGGGTTCCTGAGGTGTGGACAGGTGTTGGATATGCAGAGGATTGGAGTTGTCTCCCTGAGGTGTGGACAGGTGTTGGATGGGCAGAGGATTGGAGTTGTTTCCCTCAGGTGTGGACAGGTGTTGGATATGCAGACGATTGGAGTTGTGTCCCTGAGGTGTGGACTGGTGTTGGATATACAGAGGATTGGAGTTGGGTTCCTGAGGTGTGGACAGGTGTTGGATGGGCAGAGGATTGGAGTTGAGTTCCTGAGGTGTGGATATGTGTTGGATGGGCAGAGGATTGGAGTTAGGTTCCTGAGGTGTGGACAGGTGTTGGATGGGCAGAGGATAGGAGTTGTCTCCCTGAGGTGTGGACAGGTGTTGGATGGGCAGAGGATTGGAGTTGGGTTCCTGAGGTGTGGACAGGTGTTGGATGGGCAGAGGATTGGAGTTGTCTCCCTGAGGTGTGGACAGGTGTTGGATGGGCAGAGGATAGGAGTTGTCTCCCTGAGGTGTGGACAGGTGTTGGATGGGCAGAGGATTGGAGTTGGGTTACTGAGGTGTGGACTGGTGTTGGATTGGCAGAGGATTGGAGTTGTCTCCCTGAGGTGTGGACAGGTGTCGGATGGGCAGAGGATTGGAGTTGGGTTCCTGAGGTGTGGACAGGTGTTGGATGGGCAGAGGATTGTAGTTGGGTTCCTGAGGTGTGGACAGGTGTTGGGTGGGCAGAGGATTGGAGTTGTCTCCCTGAGGTGTGGACAGGTGTTGGATATGCAGAGGATTGGAGTTGTCTCCCTGAGGTGTGGACAGGTGTTGGATATACAGAGGATTGGAGTTGGGTTCCTGAGATGTGGACAGGTGTTGGATGGGCAGAGGATTGGAGATGAGTTCCTGAGGTGTGGATATGTGTTGGATGGGCAGAGGATTGGAGTTGGGTTCGTGAGGTGTGGACAGGTGTTGGATGGGCAGAGGATAGGAGTTGTCTCCCTGAGGTGTGGACAGGGTTTGGATGGGCAGAGGATTGGAGTTGGGTTCCTGAGGTGTGGACAGGTGTTGGATGGGCAGAGGATTGGAGTTGTCTCCCTGAGGTGTGGACAGGTGTTGGATGGACAGAGGATTGGAGTTGGGTTCCTGAAGTGTGGACAGGTGTTGGATGGGCAGAGGATTGGAGTTGGGTTCCTGTGGTGTGGACAGGTGTTGGATGGGCAGAGGATTGGAGTTGGTTTCCTGAGGTGTGGACAGGTGTTGGATGGGCAGAGGATTGGAGTTGGGTTACTGAGGTGTGGACAGGTGTTGGATGGGCAGAGGATTTGAGTTGGGTTCCTTAGGTGTGGACAGGTGTTGGATGGGCAGAGGATTTGAGTTGTTTCCCTGAGGTGTGGACAGGTGTTGGATATGCAGAGGTTTGGAGTTGGGTTCCTGAGGTGAGGACAGGTGTTGGATGGGCTGAGGATTGGAGTTGGGTTCCTGAGGTGTGGACAGGTGTTGGATGGGCAGATGATTGGAGTTGGCTCCCTGAGGTGTGGACAGGTGTTGGATGGGCAGAGGATGGGAGTTGGGTTCCTGAGGTGTGGACAGGTGTTGGATGGGCACAGGATTGGAGTTGGGTTACTGAGGTGTGGACTGGTGTTGGATTGGCAGAGGATTGGCGTTGTCTCCCTGAGGTGTGGACAGGTGTTGGATGGGCTAAGGATTGGAGTTGGGTTCCTGAGGTGTGGACAGGTGGTGGATGGGCAGAGGATTGGAGTTGTCTCCCTGAGGTGTGGACAGGTGTTGGATATGCAGAGGATTGGACTTGTCACCCTGAGGTGTGGACAGGTGTTAGATATACAGAGGATTGGAGTTGGGTTCCTGAGGTGTGGACAGGTGTTGGATGGGCAGAGGATTGGAGTTGGGTTCCTGAGGTGTGGACATGTGTTGGATGGGCAGAGGATTGGAGTTGGGTTCCTGAGGTGTGGACAGGTGTTGGATGGGCAGAGATTAGGAGTTGTCTCCCTGAGGTGTGGACAGGTGTTGGATGGGCAGAGGATTAGAGTTGGGTTCCTGAGGTGTGGACAGGTGTTGGATGGGCAGAGGATTGGAGTTGGGTTCCTGCGGTGGTGACAGGTGTTGGATGGGCAGATGCTTCTAGTTGGGTTCCTGAAGTGTGGACAGGTGTTGGATGGTGTAACGCTCACCTGGTTCCGTCGGAGGCGCTGGTCTTGGGCTGGGCGCTGCAAACGTCTTCAAAGTTAGGCGTAGGGTTCGTTTGGCTCCCGGATTTGGCCCCTTGCTCACCGAAAGCTTGACCTGCAGAGTGAGGTGTCTGCAAGTGGAAAATCAAGGTATTAGTGGCTGGAAGGATGGGAGAAGTTCTAGCCCCTCTCTCCCTTTCTCCCCGTGGTACTCAGATGATTGTTGTGCTCACCTTAAGTAAGTGAATGTTGAGCTCTCCATCCTGCGTCTTGTGCAGGGGCGCGGGGTCCAGTTACTTCACTGGATGTGAGTTCCGCCTCTTGATTGCAGAGGGAAGGTGAGAGCGATGCCGCCGTTTTGCTGCACGAGCGTGACTTGTAAGTATTAAAGTTCTCCTTGGATTGCTCTCTTTAAATGTCTTTTTCCTTATGTCTATGTCTTTTGCTTTTAGGATGCTGTCGATGCCCAAGAAGATGCTCTCCCAGATTCGTGGCAGAGAGCGTAACAAGAAGATGGTGAATTCGAAGGCACGTAAGTAGGAAGACTGCTTTAGGGCCGTAGAATGCACCTTAATGTCCCCTTTTGTTTTTACAGGTGCCGGAATGCAGCGCGAACAAAGTTGGAGCAAGCGCAACACAGGTAAGCAGTATTGTAACTGAACGTTACTAACCAATGTTCTTTGTCTTTGCAGGCCCGATGCCGGACGCGGAATGCAGAAAAGAAAACGACTTGGATGCTGCCGATGGCTCGGGTGAGTTGAAGCGCTAACTTTGCCTTTGTCTAACCTGTGCCTTTTGTTTTGCAGGAGCTGCTGAAGATTGAAGATTGGTTCCCAGCAGGTAATTTTCGTAACTACAGGATCCGGAGCTGAAGATTCGCTGGAGCTGACGCGGTGAGCGTCCTGCTGCAGATGCAGAATAACGCGAAGCATGTGGTACCAATCGGGTGTGGTTTAAATAGCCCATAGGAGTACTTAGGTGTCTTCTTCCACCGCAGCCGCGCCCAGGTAAAAGAGTTCCTGCTTCCAGAAGAGTTCCAGCATCAGTAATCCAGGGAGTGGTGCCTGCCCCACCCAGAAAGAAAAGTAGTCCCTGTTAGAAGAGAGTAAAGCATCATCTGGCTGGTAAGTAAGCAGCATGGTCTGCTTCAGGTAGGTTCACCCAAGCACTTTTACACTTGATATGAGCCCGGCGCTTTCTGTGCCGGGACGGGTCCTTACTATGAGCCTGGCACCACCGGTGCCAGGACAAGGTCCAAAAGGTCCCTATTGGGACTTGCTGGTGCCGATAAGGCATGTTATGAGCCTGTTTCCAAGGGTGTTGGGTAGGTCCTGACTCCTTGAAAGCAGTGATCATGACAGCACCCCCCCTCAAGGCCCCTCCCAAATTTGTTCCCTCCGGGGGTCTTGGTTTATCAGGAAAAGTTCGATGAAATTTCTTAACCAGACGGGGTGCATGAACATGTTCCGACGGTTCCCAAGATCGTTCCTGGGGGCCATAACCTTTCCAGTCAATCAAATAGTATAATTTAGATTTGGAAATCTTGGAGTCTAATATGTCTTGTATTTTGAATTCTAGTTCTCCGTCCACGAGAATAGGGTCTGGAGATTTGGTCAAATGGGTTCCAGGTTGCATGGGTTTCAGTAGTGAAACATGGAAAACTGGATGTATTTTCATATGAGCAGGTAGGCCCAATTTTACCGCCACTGGATTGATTATGGCAGTGATTGGGTAAGGCCCCAGGTATCGTGGATTGAAAGTACGCGGTCCTTTTAGGGGTAAATGTTTGGTGGACAGCCAGACCTGATCTCCCACAAGATATTGAGGAGCTTCCTTTCGATGTAGATCCGCACTCTTTTTATATTGTTCCTTGGCCTGCTTAAGGTGAGATGTGGCCTCCTTAAAGGCTTGAGTGATTGTCGAATGCAGATGATCTACAGCGGGTGTTCCAAGAGTCTGAGGTGGGTCAAGATTTGAGGTGCGAGGGTGGATTCCATATGAAAGAAAAAACAGAGTTTTTCCTGTTCCGGCGTGGACTGAGTTATTATAAGCGTACTCCGCAATCCAGAGAATGTCTTTCCAAGTGCCCTCTGATTGTTGTAACATGCAGCGTAGATACTGTTCCAAGGTTTGATTGGTCCTCTCGGTCTGCCCGTCGGTCTGGGGATGGTGGCTGGTCGACAGCCTTATGTCAATTTGGGCTAGACGACAACAACTCCGCCAGAAGTGAGAAATAAATTGACTCCCTCTATCTGAGATTAAAATTGAAGGAAAGCCGTGCAACCGAACGATGTTTTCGAGAAATTCTCGGGCCAAAATTGGAGCTGTAGGTAACCCTTTCAATGGGATGAAATGAGCCATTTTCGAGAATAGGTCCACAATCACTAAGATTGTATTAAATCCGGAGCATGGTGGTAAATCCGTGATGAAGTCCATGGAGAGAGTATGCCATGGATGTGGAGGAATGTCTATTGGATGTAGGAGACCTGCTGGTTTCTCCTTCTGGCCTTTGCTTTGAGCGCACACGCCACAAGAATTAATGAAGTCCTTAATGTCCTTTCTCCAAGATGGCCACCAAAAATGTCTCTTTATCTTTTCCAACGTTTTGGTAATGCCGGGATGTCCTTCCATTAAGGAGTCATGGTAACAAGAGATCACCTGTCTTTGGAAATCGGTACATGGTAGATATAATCTTCCTCGAAAGTATAATAGGTTCTTATCCATTGTGAAATCATTTCCCTTGAGCTGCCAGTCTTGCACTTCTGCTGGAGTCAGAAGATCTTTAACTTTAGTTTCAATGTCTTCAATGGATTGTGCATCTATTAAACCCAGGATTCTCTGTTCCGGAATTATAGGTACGGGTTCAAGATTGGTCGTGAGTTCATCTACTCCAATTCGGGAGAGAGCGTCTGCTTTACCATTCTTGTTGCCTGGTCGGTAAGTTATCACAAAGTCGAATTCGGCGAAAAACAATGCCCAGCGAAGTTGTCTAGAGGATTGAGCTTTGGCTGATTTAAGGTACTGTAAATTACGATGATCCGTGATGACGGTGACTGTGTGTCGGGCTCCCAAGAGATAATGCCGCCAAGCTTTAAAGGCGGACTTAATCGCCAAAAGTTCCTTATCTGTGATGGTATAGTTGATTTCAGGAGCTGAAAATTTGCGGGACCAAAATGCCACTGGGTGTAACTGATTTGTTTCCGGGTCTCTTTGCGAAAGCACTGCTCCCATTGCGAGACTGGAAGCATCAGTCTCTACGATATAGGGAAGTTCCGGGCGAGGATGTTTTAGAACTGGAGCCGAGGTGAATTTTGTTTTTAGTTCCAGAAAGGCTTGTTCAGCCTCTGTAGACCACTCGAAACGTTTATTCTTTCTGAGGAGGGCTGTAATGGGTTGGACAACTCGAGAAAAATCTGGGATAAATCTTCGATAAAAGTTAGCAAAGCCCAACATGCTTTGAACTCCTTTCACTGACGTTGGTGAGGGCCACTTAATGATAGCGTCCACTTTTCTTGAGTCCATGTGGACTCCATTTGGTGACAAAATGAATCCCAAAAATTCGACCTCCGTGACGTGAAAAACGCATTTTTCCAATTTTGCAAAGAGTCTGTGTTTTCGGAGCCGCTCCAGTACTGCGGTGACATGTTTTCGATGTTCCGCCTCAGAGGACGAGTAGACCAGAATGTCATCAATATAGACAACTACACATACATCAATGAGCTCTCTGAGGACGTCATTCATAAAATACTGAAAGGCTGCCGGAGTGTTGCAAAGCCCAAAGGGCATTACTTGATACTCGAACAGTCCATATTTAGTACGAAAGGCCGTCTTCCATTCATCGCCCTCCTTTATTCGTACTAAATGGTAAGCTCCTCTGAGGTCCAGCTTTGTGTAGATACAGGCACTTTTAACTTGGTCAAGAAGTTCAGGGATCAATGGTAACGGATATCTGTTCTTAATCGTAATCTGGTTCAAGGCACGGTAATCTATGCATGTTCTTAGGTCTCCCTCTTTTTTTGGCACGAAGAACAAAGCTGAAGAGGCTGGGGACTTCGAGGGACGGATAAATCCATTAGCCAGGTACTGATCCAAATACTGCCTTAGGTGAAGATTTTCAGGTTCTGTGAGGGCATAAATTCGACTGCATGGAGGAGTGGATCCTGGAACCAAGTCTATTTGGCAGTCGTATGATCTGTGAGGAGGCAGTGAATTAGCTTGATCTTTTCGAAAGACATCCTGAAATTCCCGGTATTCAGGAGGCAGGTGAGGACTCTCAGAAGCAGTTGCAGCTAGTTTCGTGGGGGGCTGCGGATAGCAGGTAGGTGCGCATTCTGGAAACCGGATTGTCTTTGCTCGCCAATCAATTTGAGGATTGTGTTTTTCCAGCCAAGGGATTCCCAGGATAACTTGAAACTGTGGAGCCTTGATCACGTCAAACACGATTTTCTCTTGATGTCCATCTTGGCTTACCAACGTCACTTCCATGGTGGTGTGAGTAACTGGTCCGGAAGCTATTTCCGTACCATCCACGGTGGTGATGACGTCTTTCACCGACTTAGGACAAAGAGACAGATTCATCCTGGCGGCCAATTCACAGTCCACGTAATTGCCGATTGCGCCACTATCAATGTATGCTTTAATGGCATGCATACGATTGGGTTGTTCCGGACTCACGAGGACCATGGGCATGGTAAAATGCGAGGTCAAAGAACTGGTTTTTACGCTCGGCAAGCGGACCTCTACACTTGTCGGGCGAGGTCGTTTTCCGACTCTGAACCTTTGGCACCCTTATCGGAAGCTCCTACTGTCTTCTTCTTTGGTTTCACTGGACAATCTTGGAGGAAGTGCCCTGAGTTCCCGCAATAGAGGCACAATTGTAGTTGTCTTCTCCTTTCTCTTTCCTTTTGGGTTAGAGGTCCTTTCACCACCCCAATCTGCATGGGTTCCACGGTATCATTTCCTTTAACGGAGCTCTGTGGTCTTGAAAAAACTTGATTTTCAAACCTGGAATGATCGGCTTTTCGATTTTGTATCCTATGATCTAATTGCACCACCAGATCAATGTATTCGGAACAGTCTTGTGGTGGATTCACCACCTGGGCCAGAACGTCTTTAAGTTCTCCACGAAGGCCTCTATAGAAAAGGGTGATTCTCTTATCCTCAGGCCATCCGGTTTCAACCACTAGTCTGTTAAATGATGCAATGTAGGCCAGAAGATCTTGATTGCCCTGTCGTAGTGAAAGAAGTTCATTGTCCAGAGCCTGTCCCTGAGAATGCCTTGCGAACAATCTTTCCATACTAGCTTGGAAGTCCTGGAAATTATAAAGGATAGGGTTATCCTGAGTCACTAAAGGAATAGACCAATCTGCGGCGCTGCCACTAAGATTTGAGAGCACAGAGGCTACCTTAGCCTGGTCTGTTGGAAAAGCAGCAGGTCTACATAGAAAGTGCAAACGACACTGATTGATGAACACAGCAAACCTTTTCGGATCACCTGAAAAGCGTTCGGGCGGAGCCAAAGGTACATTTCCTGGTAGATTGATTTGCACCGGATAAGAGGAAGCCGTTGGGGCTTGGCTTCCACCAGGGGTAGGCAGAGGAGTCTGTCCCGCTTGGGCTTGTAACAATTGTCTAGCCAAGTCGTCTGTTCGCTCCTTAGAAATCACTAGCTCTCTCCTTAGGGCATTTGTTTCCTGGCGTGCTGCGTGTACTTCTGCTCTCAACTCCCCGAGCAACTGGGCCAATTGGTCTGTGTCTGAAGTCTCCATTGCGCCTGGGCGGGAAATGTTTGGGAGGCTTCGCGTTCTGTAACGCTCACCTGGTTCCCTCGGAGGCGCTGGTCTTGGGCTGGGCGCTGCAAACGTCTTCAAAGTTAGGCGTAGGGTTCGTTTGGCTCCCGGATTTGGCCCCTTGCTCACCGAAAGCTTGACCTGCAGAGTGAGGTGTCTGCAAGTGGAAAATCAAGGTATTAGTGGCTGGAAGGATGGGAGAAGTTCTAGCCCCTCTCTCCCTTTCTCCCCGTGGTACTCAGATGATTGTTGTGCTCACCTTAAGTAAGTGAATGTTGAGCTCTCCATCCTGCGTCTTGTGCAGGGGCGCGGGGTCCAGTTACTTCACTGGATGTGAGTTCCGCCTCTTGATTGCAGAGGGAAGGTGAGAGCGATGCCGCCGTTTTGCTGCACGAGCGTGACTTGTAAGTATTAAAGTTCTCCTTGGATTGCTCTCTTTAAATGTCTTTTTCCTTATGTCTATGTCTTTTGCTTTTAGGATGCTGTCGATGCCCAAGAAGATGCTCTCCCAGATTCGTGGCAGAGAGCGTAACAAGAAGATGGTGAATTCGAAGGCACGTAAGTAGGAAGGCTGCTTTAGGGCCGTAGAATGCACCTTAATGTCCCCTTTTGTTTTTACAGGTGCCGGAATGCAGCGCGAACAAAGTTGGAGCAAGCGCAACACAGGTAAGCAGTATTGTAACTGAACGTTACTAACCAATGTTCTTTGTCTTTGCAGGCCCGATGCCGGACGCGGAATGCAGAAAAGAAAACGACTTGGATGCTGCCGAAGGCTCGGGTGAGTTGAAGCGCTAACTTTGCCTTTGTCTAACCTGTGCCTTTTGTTTTGCAGGAGCTGCTGAAGATTGAAGATTGGTTCCCAGCAGGTAATTTTCGTAACTACAGGATCCGGAGCTGAAGATTCGCTGGAGCTGACGCGGTGAGCGTCCTGCTGCAGATGCAGAATAACGCGAAGCATGTGGTACCAATCGGGTGTGGTTTAAATAGCCCATAGGAGTACTTAGGTGTCTTCTTCCACCGCAGCCGCGCCCAGGTAAAAGAGTTCCTGCTTCCAGAAGAGTTCCAGCATCAGTAATCCAGGGAGTGGTGCCTGCCCCACCCAGAAAGAAAAGTAGTCCCTGTTAGAAGAGAGTAAAGCATCATCTGGCTGGTAAGTAAGCAGCATGGTCTGCTTCAGGTAGGTTCACCCAAGCACTTTTACACTTGATATGAGCCCGGCGCTTCCTGTGCCGGGACGGGTCCTTACTATGAGCCTGGCACCACCGGTGCCAGGACAAGGTCCAAAAGGTCCCTATTGGGACTTGCTGGTGCCGATAAGGCATGTTATGAGCCTGTTTCCAAGGGTGTTGGGTAGGTCCTGACTCCTTGAAAGCAGTGATCATGACAGATGGGCAGAGGATTGGAGTTGAGTTCCTGAGGTGTGGACAGTTGTTGGATGGGCAGATGATTGGAGTTGGGTTCCTGAAGTGTGGACAGGTGTTGGATGGGCAGAGGATAGGAGTTGTCTCCCTGCGGTGTGGACAGGTGTTGGATGGGCAGAGGATTGGAGTTGGGTTCCTGAGGTGTGGACAGGTGTTGGATGGGCAGAGGATTGGAGTTGGGTTCCTGAGGTGTGGACAGGTGTTGGATGGGCAGAGGATTGGAGTTGGGTTCCTGAGGTGTGGACAGGTGTTGGATGGGCAGAGGATTGGAGTTGTCTCCCTGAGGTGTGGACAGGTGTTGGATGGGCAGAGGATTGGAGTTGGGTTCCTGAGGTGTGGACAGGTGTTGGATGGGCAGAGGATTGGAGTTGGGTTCCTGCGGTGTGGACAGGTGTTGGATGGGCATAGGATTGGAGTTGTCTTCCTGAGGTGTGGACAGGTGTTGGATGGGCAGAGGATTGGAATTGGGTTCCTGATGTGTGGACAGGTGCTGGATGGGCAGAGGATTGTAGTTGGGTTTCTGAGGTGTGGACAGGTGTTGGATGGGCAGAGGATTGGAGTTGAGTTCCTGAGGTGAAGACAGGTGTTGGATGGGCAGAGGATCTGAGTTGGGTTCCTGAGGTGTGGACAGGTGTTGGATGGGCAGAGGATTGGAGTTGGGTTCCTGAGGTGTGGACAGGTGTTGGATGGGCAGAGGATTTGAGTTGTCTCCCTGAAGTGTGGACAGGTGTTGGATTGGCAGAGGATTGGAGTTGGGTTCCTGAGGTGTGGACAGGTATTGGATGGGAAGAGGATTGGAGTTGGGTTCCTGAGGTGTGGACAGGTGTTGGATATGCAGAGGATTGGAGTTGTCTCCCTGAGGTGTGGACTGGTGTTGGATTGGCAGAGGATTTGAGTTGGGTTCCTGAGGTGTGGACAGGTGTTGGATTGACAGAGGATTGGAGTTGGGTTCCTGAGGTGTGGACAGGTGTTGGATGGGCAGAGGTTTGGAGTTGGGTTCCTGAGGTGTGGACAGGTGTTGGATATGCAGAGGATTGGAGTTGTCTCCCTGAGGTGTGGACAGGTGTTGGATGGGCAGAGGATTGGAGTTGGGTTCCTGAGGTGTGGACAGGTGTTGGATGGGCATAGGATTGGAGTTGTCTCCCTGGGGTGTGGACAGGTGTTGGATGGGCAGAGGATTTGAGTTGGGTTCCTGAGGTGTGGACAGGTGTTGGATCGGCAGAGGATTGGAGTTGGGTTCCTGAGGTGTGGACAGGTGTTGGATGGGCAGAGGATTGGAGTTGTCTCCCTGAGGTGTGGACAGGTGTTGGATGGGCAGAGGATTGGAGTTGGGTTCCTGAGGTGTGGACAGGTGTTGGATGGGCAGAGGACTGGAGTTGGGTTCCTGAGGTGTGGACAGGTGTTGGATGGGCATAGGATTGGAGTTGTCTCCCTGAGGTGTGGACAGGTGTTGGATGGGCAGAGGATTGGAGTTGGGTTCCTGAGGTGTGGACAGGTGTTGGATGGGCAGAGGATTGGAGTTGGGTTTCTGAGGTGTGGACAGGTGTTGGATGGGCAGAGGATTGGAGTTGGGTTCCTGAGGTGAAGACAGGTGTTGGATGGGCAGAGGATTGGAGTTGGGTTCCTGAGGTGTGGACAGGTGTTGGATGGGCAGAGGATTGGAGTTGGGTTCCTGAGGTGTGGACAGGTGGTGGATGGGCAGAGGATTGGAGTTGGGTTCCTGAGGTGTGGACAGGTGTTGGATGGGCAGAGGATTTGAGTTGTCTCCCTGAAGTGTGGACAGGTGTTGGATTGGCAGAGGATTGGAGTTGGGTTCTTGAGGTGTGGACAGGTATTGGATGGGAAGAGGATTGGAGTTGGGTTCCTGAGGTGTGGACAGGTGTTGGATATGCAGAGGATTGGAGTTGTCTCCCTGAGGTGTGGACTGGTGTTGGATTGGTAGAGGATTTGAGTGGGGTTCCTGAGGTGTGGACAGGTGTTGGATTGACAGAGGATTGGAGTTGGGTTCCTGAGGTGTGGACAGGTGTTGGATGGGAAGAGGTTTGGAGTTGGGTTCCTGAGGTGTGGACAGGTGTTGGATATGCAGAGGATTGGAGTTGTCTCCCTGAGGTGTGGACAGGTGTTGGATGGGCAGAGGATTGGAGTTGGGTTCCTGAGGTGTGGACAGGTGTTGGGTGGGCATAGGATTGGAGTTTTCTCCCTAAGGTGTGGACAGGTGTTGGATGGGCAGATGATTGGAGTTGGGTTCCTGAGGTGTGGACAGGTGTTGGATGGGCAGAGGATTGGAGTTGGGTTCCTGAGGTGTGGACAGGTGTTGGATGGGCAGAGGATTTGAGTTGTCTCCCTGAAGTGTGGGCAGGTGTTGGATTGGCAGAGGATTGGAGTTGGGTTCCTGAGGTGTGGACAGGTGTTGGATGGGCAGAGGATTGGAGTTGGGTTCCTGAGGTGTGGACAGGTGTTGGATGGGCAGAGGATTGGAGTTGGGTTCCTGAGGTGTGGACAGGTGTTGGATGGGCAGAGGATTGAAGTTGTCTCCCTGAAGTGTGGGCAGGTGTTGGATTGGCAGAGGATTGGAGTTGGGTTCCTGAGGTGTGGACAGGTGTTGGATGGGCAGAGGATTGGAGTTGGGTTCCTGAGGTGTGGACAGGTGTTGGATGGGCAGAGGATTGGAGTTGGGTTCCTGAGGTGTGGACAGGTGTTGGATGGGCAGAGGATTGGAGTTGGGTTCCTGAGGTGTGGACAGGTGTTGGATGGGCAGAGGATTTGAGTTGTCTCCCTGAAGTGTGGACAGGTGTTGGATTGGCAGAGGATTGGAGTTGGGTCCCTGAGGTGTGGACAGGTATTGGATGGGAAGAGGATTGGAGATGGGTTCCTGAGGTGTGGACAGGTGTTGGATATGCAGAGGATTGGAGTTGTCTCCCTGAGGTGTGGACTGGTGTTGGATTGGCAGAGGATTTGAGTTGGGTTCCTGAGGTGTGGACAGGTGTTGGATGGGCAGAGGATTTGAGTTGTCTCCCTGAAGTGTGGGCAGGTGTTGGATTGGCAGAGGATTGGAGTTGGGTTCCTGAGGTGTGGACAGGTGTTGGATGGGCAGAGGATTGGAGTTGGGTTCCTGAGGTGTGGACAGGTGTTGGATGGGCAGAGGATTGGAGTTGGGTTCCTGAGGTGTGGACAGGTGTTGGATGGGCAGAGGATTGAAGTTGTCTCCCTGAAGTGTGGGCAGGTGTTGGATTGGCAGAGGATTGGAGTTGGGTTCCTGAGGTGTGGACAGGTGTTGGATGGGCAGAGGATTGGAGTTGGGTTCCTGAGGTGTGGACAGGTGTTGGATGGGCAGAGGATTGGAGTTGGGTTCCTGAGGTGTGGACAGGTGTTGGATGGGCAGAGGATTGGAGTTGGGTTCCTGAGGTGTGGACAGGTGTTGGATGGGCAGAGGATTTGAGTTGTCTCCCTGAAGTGTGGACAGGTGTTGGATTGGCAGAGGATTGGAGTTGGGTCCCTGAGGTGTGGACAGGTATTGGATGGGAAGAGGATTGGAGATGGGTTCCTGAGGTGTGGACAGGTGTTGGATATGCAGAGGATTGGAGTTGTCTCCCTGAGGTGTGGACTGGTGTTGGATTGGCAGAGGATTTGAGTTGGGTTCCTGAGGTGTGGACAGGTGTTGGATTGACAGAGGATTGGAGTTGGGTTCCTGAGGTGTGGACAGGTGTTGGATGGGCAGAGGTTTGGAGTTGGGTTCCTGAGGTGTGGACAGGTGTTGGATATGCAGAGGATTGGAGTTGTCTCCCAGAGGTGTGGACAGGTGTTGGATGGGCATAGGATTGGAGTTGGGTTCCTGAGGTGTGGACAGGTGTTGGATGGGCATGGGATTGGAGTTGTCTCCCTGAGGTGTGTACAGGTGTTGGATGGGCAGAGGATTTGAGTTGGGTTCCTGAGGGGTGGACAGGTGTTGGATGGGCAGAGGATTGGAGTTGGGTTCCTGAGGTGTGGACAGGTGTTGGATGGGCAGAGGATTGGAGTTGTCTCCCTGAGGTGTGGACAGGTGTTGGATGGGCAGATAATTGGAGTTAGGTTCCTGAGGTGTGGACAGGTGTTGGATGGGCAGAGGATTGGAGTTGGGTTCCTGAGGTGTGGACAGGTGTTGGATGGGCATAGGATTGGAGTTGTCTCCCTGAGGTGTGGACAGGTGTTGGATGGGCAGAGGATTGGAGTTGGGTTCCTGAGGTGTGGACAGGTGTTGGATGGGCAGAGGATTGGAGTTGGGTTTCTGACAGGTGTTGGATGGGCAGAGGATTGGAGTTGGGTTCCTGAGGTGAAGCCAGGTGTTGGATGGGCAGAGGATTGGAGTTGGGTTCCTGAGGTGTGGACAGGTGTTGGATGGGCAGAGGATTGGAGTTGGGTTCCTGAGGTGTGGACAGGTGTTGGATGGGTAGAGGATTGGAGTTGGGTTCCTGAGGTGTGGACAGGTGTTGGATGGGCAGAGGATTTGCGTTGTCTCCCTGAAGTGTGGACAGGTGTTGGATTGGCAGAGGATTGGAGTTGGGTTCCTGAGGTGTGGACAGGTATTGGATGGGAAGAGGATTGGAGTTGGGTTCCTGAGGTGTGGACAGGTGTTGGATATGCAGAGGGTTGGAGTTGTCTCCCTGAGGTATGGACTGGTGTTGGATTGGCAGAGGATTTGAGAAGATTTGAGTGGGGTTCCTGAGGTGTGGACCGGTGTTGGATTGACAGAGGATTGGAGTTGGGTTCCTGAGGTGTGGACAGGTGTTGGATGGGCAGAGGTTTGGAGTTGGGTTCCTGAGGTGTGGACAGGTGTTGGATATGCAGAGGATTGGAGTTGTCTCCCTGAGGTGTGGACAGGTGTTGGATGGGCAGAGGATTGGAGTTGGGTTCCTGAGGTGTGGACAGGTGTTGGATGGGCATAGGATTGGAGTTTTCTCCCTGAGGTGTGGACAGGTGTTGGATGGGCAGAGGATTGGAGTTGGGTTCCTGAGGTGTGGACAGGTGTTGGATGGGCAGAGGATTGGAGTTGGGTTTCTGAGGTGTGGACAGGTGTTGGATGGGCAGAGGATTGGAGTTGGGTTCCTGAGGTGAGGACAGGTGTTGGATGGGCAGAGGATTGGAGTTGGGTTCCTGAGGTGTGGACAGGTGTTGGATGGGCAGAGGATTGGCGTTGGGTTCCTGAGGTGTGGACAGGTGTTGGATGGGCAGAGGATTGGCGTTGGGATCCTGAGGTGTGGACAGGTGTTGGATGGGCAGAGGATTTGAGTTGTCTCCCTGAAGTGTGGGCAGGTGTTGGATTGGCAGAGGATTGGAGTTGGGTTCCTGAGCTGTGGACAGGTGTTGGATGGGAAGAGGATTGAAGTTGGGTTCCTGAGGTGTGAACAGGTGTTGGATATGCAGAGGATTGGAGTTGTCTACCTGAGGTGTGGACAGGTGTTGGATTGGCAGAGCATTTGAGTTGGGTTCCTGAGGTGTGGACAGGTGTTGGATTGGCAGAGGATGGGAGTTGGGTTCCTGAGGTGTTGACAGGTGTTGGATGGGCAGAGGATTGGAGTTGGGTTCCTGAGGTGTGGACAGGTGTTGGATATGCAGAGGATTGGAGTTGTCTACCTGAGGTGTGGACTGGTGTTGGATTGACAGAGGATTGGAGTTGTCTCCCTGAAGTGTGGACAGGTGTTGGATTGGCAGAGGATTGGAGTTGGGTTCCTGAGGTTTGGACAGGTGTTGGATGGCCAGAGGATTGGAGTTGTCTCCCTGAGGTGTGGACATGTGTTGGATGGGCAGAGGATTGGAGTTGTCTCCCTGAGGTGTGGACAGGTGTTGGATGGACAGAGGATTGGAGTTGGGTTCCTGAAGTGTGGACAGGTGTTGGATGGGCAGAGGATTGGAGTTAGGTTCCTGAGGTGTGGACATGTGTTGGATGGGCAGAGGATTGGAGTTGGTTTCCTGAGGTGTGGACAGGTGTTGGATGGGCAGAGGATAGGAGTTGTCTCCCTGAGGTATGGACAGGTGTTGGATGGGCAGAGGATTGGAGTTGGGTTCCTGAGGTGTGGACAGGTGTTGGATGGGCAGAGGATTGGAGTTGGGTTCCTGCGGTATGGACAGGTGTTGGGTGGGCAGATGCTTGGAGTTGGGTTCCTGAAGTGTGGACAGGTGTTGGATGAGCAGAGGATTTGCGTTGTCTCCCTGAAGTGTGGACAGGTGTTGGATTGGCAGAGGATTGGAGTTGGGTTCCTGAGGTGTGGACAGGTATTGGATGGGAAGAGGATTGGAGTTGGGTTCCTGAGGTGTGGACAGGTGTTGGATATGCAGAGGGTTGGAGTTGTCTCCCTGAGGTATGGACTGGTGTTGGATTGGCAGAGGATTTGAGAAGATTTGAGTGGGGTTCCTGAGGTGTGGACCGGTGTTGGATTGACAGAGGATTGGAGTTGGGTTCCTGAGGTGTGGACAGGTGTTGGATGGGCAGAGGTTTGGAGTTGGGTTCCTGAGGTGTGGACAGGTGTTGGAAATGCAGAGGATTGGAGTTGTCTCCCTGAGGTGTGGACAGGTGTTGGATGGGCAGAGGATTGGAGTTGGGTTCCTGAGGTGTGGACAGGTGTTGGATGGGCATAGGATTGGAGTTTTCTCCCTGAGGTGTGGACAGGTGTTGGATGGGCAGAGGATTGGAGTTGGGTTCCTGAGGTGTGGACAGGTGTTGGATGGGCAGAGGATTGGAGTTGGGTTTTTGAGGTGTGGACAGGTGTTGGATGGGCAGAGGATTGGAGTTGGGTTCCTGAGGTGAGGACAGGTGTTGGATGGGAAGAGGATTGGAGTTGGGTTCCTGAGGTGTGGACAGGTGTTGGATGGGCAGAGGATTGGCGTTGGGTTCCTGAGGTGTGGACAGGTGTTGGATGGGCAGAGGATTGGCGTTGGGATCCTGAGGTGTGGACAGGTGTTGGATGGGCAGAGGATTTGAGTTGTCTCCCTGAAGTGTGGGCAGGTGTTGGATTGGCAGAGGATTGGAGTTGGGTTCCTGAGGTGTGGACAGGTGTTGGATGGGAAGAGGATTGAAGTTGGGTTCCTGAGGTGTGGACAGGTGTTGGATATGCAGAGGATTGGAGTTGTCTACCTGAGGTGTGGACAGGTGTTGGATTGGCAGAGGATTTGAGTTGGGTTCCTGAGGTGTGGACAGGTGTTGGATTGGCAGAGGATGGGAGTTGGGTTCCTGAGGTGTTGACAGGTGTTGGATGGGCAGAGGATTGGAGTTGGGTTCCTGAGGTGTGGACAGGTGTTGGATTTGCAGAGGATTGGAGTTGTCTACCTGAGGTGTGGACTGGTGTTGGATTGACAGAGGATTGGAGTTGTCTCCCTGAAGTGTGGACAGGTGTTGGATTGGCAGAGGATTGGAGTTGGGTTCCTGAGGTTTGGACAGGTGTTGGATGGCCAGAGGATTGGAGTTGTCTCCCTGAGGTGTGGACATGTGTTGGATGGGCAGAGGATTGGAGTTGTCTCCCTGAGGTGTGGACAGGTGTTGGATGGACAGAGGATTGGAGTTGGGTTCCTGAAGTGTGGACAGGTGTTGGATGGGCAGAGGATTGGAGTTAGGTTCCTGAGGTGTGGACATGTGTTGGATGGGCAGAGGATTGGAGTTGGTTTCCTGAGGTGTGGACAGGTGTTGGATGGGCAGAGGATAGGAGTTGTCTCCCTGAGGTATGGACAGGTGTTGGATGGGCAGAGGATTGGAGTTGGGTTCCTGAGGTGTGGACAGGTGTTGGATGGGCAGAGGATTGGAGTTGGGTTCCTGCGGTATGGGCAGGTGTTGGGTGGGCAGATGCTTGGAGTTGGGTTCCTGAAGTGTGGACAGGTGTTGGATGAGCAGAGGATTGGAGTTGAGTTCCTGAGGTGTGGACAGTTGTTGGATGGGCAGATTATTGGAGTTGGGTTCCTGAAATGTGGACAGGTGTTGGATGGGCAGAGGATAGGAGTTGTCTCCCTGCGGTGTGGACAGGTGTTGGATGGGCAGAGGATTGGAGTTGGGTTCCTGAGGTGTGGACAGGTGTTGGATGGGCAGAGGATTGGAGTTGGGTTCCTGAGGTGTGGACAGGTGTTGGATGGGCAGAGGATTGGAGTTGTCTCCCTGAGGTGTGGACAGGTGTTGGATAGGCAGAGGATTGGAGTTAGGTTCCTGAGGTGTGGACAGGTGTTGGATGGGCAGAGGATTGGAGTTGGGTTCCTGAGGTGTGGACAGGTGTTGGATGGGCATAAGATTGGAGTTGTCTCCCTGAGGTGTGGACAGGTGTTGGATGGGCAGAGGATTGGAGTTGTCTCCCTGAGGTGTGGACAGGTGCTGGATGGGCAGAGGATTGGAGTTAGGTTCCTGAGGTGTGGACAGGTTTTGGATGGGCAGAGGATTGGAGTTGGGTTCCTGAGGTGTGGACAGGTGTTGGATGGGCATAGGATTGGAGTTGTCTCCCTGAGGTGTGGACAGGTGTTGGATGGGCAGAGGATTGGAGTTGGGTTCCTGAGGTGTGGACAGGTGTTGGATGGGCAGAGGATTGGAGTTGGGTTCCTGAGGTGAAGACAGGTGTTGGATGGGCAGAGGATTGGAGTTGGGTTCCTGAGGTGTGGACAGGTGTTGGATGGGCATAGGATTGGAGTTGTCTCCCTGAGGTGTGGACAGGTGTTGGATGGGCAGAGGATTGGAGTTGGGTTTCTGAGGTGTGGACAGGTGTTTGATGGGCAGAGGATTGGAGTTGGGTTCCTGAGGTGAAGACAGGTGTTGGATGGGCAGAGGATTGGAATTGGGTTCCTGAGGTGTGGACAGGTGTTGGATGGGCAGAGGATTGGAGTTGGGTTCCTGAGGTGTGGACAGGTGTTGGATTGGCAGAGGATTGGAGTTGGGTTCCTGAGGTGTGGACAGGTATTGGACGGGAAGAGGATTGGAGTTGGGTTCCTGAGGTGTGGACAGGTGTTGGATATGCAGAGGGTTGGAGTTGTCTCCCTGAGGTGTGGACTGGTGTTGGATTGGCAGAGGATTTGAGTGGGGTTCCTGAGGTGTTGACAGGTGTTGGATTGACAGAGGATTGGAGTTGGGTTCCTGAGGTGTGGACAGGTGTTGGATGGGCAGAGGTTTGGAGTTGGGTTCCTGAGGTGTGGACAGGTGTTGGATATGCAGAGGATTGGAGTTGTCTCCCTGAGGTGTGGACAGGTGTTGGATGGGCAGAGGATTGGAGTTGGGTTCCTGAGGTGTGGACAGGTGTTGGATGGGCATAGGATTGGAGTTTTCTCCCTGAGGTGTGGACAGGTGTTGGATGGGCAGAGGATTGGAGTTGGGTTCCTGAGGTGTGGACAGGTGTTGGATGGGCAGAGGATTGGAGTTGGGTTTCTGAGGTGTGGACAGGTGTTGGATGGGCAGAGGATTGGAGTTGGGTTCCTGAGGTGAGGACAGGTGTTGGATGGGCAGAGGATTGGAGTTGGGTTCCTGAGGTGTGGACAGGTGTTGGATGGGCAGAGGATTGGAGTTGGGTTCCTGAGGTGTGGACAGGTGTTGGATGGGCAGAGGATTGGCGTTGGGATCCTGAGGTGTGGACAGGTGTTGGATGGGCAGAGGATTTGAGTTGTCTCCCTGAAGTGTGGGCAGGTGTTGGATTGGCAGAGGATTGGAGTTGGGTTCCTGAGGTGTGGACAGGTGTTGGATATGCAGAGGATTGGAGTTGTCTACCTGAGGTGTGGACAGGTGTTGGATTGGCAGAGGATTTGAGTTGGGTTCCTGAGGTGTGGACAGGTGTTGGATTGGCAGAGGATGGGATTTGGGTTCCTGAGGTGTTGACAGGTGTTGGATGGGCAGAGGATTGGAGTTGGGTTCCTGAGGTGTGGACAGGTGTTGGATATGCAGAGGATTGGAGTTGTCTGCCTGAGGTGTGGACTGGTGTTGGATTGACAGAGGATTGGAGTTGTCTCCCTGAAGTGTGGACAGGTGTTGGATTGGCAGAGGATTGGAGTTGGGTTCCTGAAGTTTGGACAGGTGTTGGATGGCCAGAGGATTGGAGTTGTCTCCCTGAGGTGTGGACATGTGTTGGATGGGCAGAGGATTGGAGTTGTCTCCCTGAGGTGTGGACAGGTGTTGGATGGACAGAGGATTGGAGTTGGGTTCCTGAAGTGTGGACAGGTGTTGGATGGGCAGAGGATTGGAGTTGGGTTCCTGAGGTGTGGACATGTGTTGGATGGGCAGAGGATTGGAGTTGGTTTCCTGAGGTGTGGACAGGTGTTGGATGGGCAGAGGATAGGAGTTGTCTCCCTGAGGTGTGGACAGGTGTTGGATGGGCAGAGGATTGGAGTTGGGTTCCTGAGGTGTGGACAGGTGTTGGATGGGCAGAGGATTGGAGTTGGGTTCCTGCGGTGTGGACAGGTGTTGGGTGGGCAGATGCTTGGAGTTGGGTTCCTGAAGTGTGGACAGGTGTTGGATAGGCAGAGGATTGGAGTTGAGTTCCTGAGGTGTGGACAGTTGTTGGATGGACAGATGATTGGAGTTGGGTTCCTGAAATGTGGACAGGTGTTGGATGGGCAGAGGATAGGAGTTGTCTCCCTGCGGTGTGGACAGGTGTTGGATGGGCAGAGGATTGGAGTTGGGTTCCTGAGGTGTGGACAGGTGTTGGATGGGCAGAGGATTTGAGTTGGGTTCCTGAGGTGTGGACAGGTGTTGGATGGGCAGAGGATTGGAGTTGGGTTCCTGAGGTGTGGACAGGTGTTGGATGGGCAGAGGATTGGAGTTGTCTCCCTGAGGTGTGGACAGGTGTTGGATAGGCAGAGGATTGGAGTTAGGTTCCTGAGGTGTGGACAGGTGTTGGATGGGCAGAGGATTGGAGTTGGGTTCCTGAGGTGTGGACAGGTGTTGGATGGGCATAAGATTGGAGTTGTCTCCCTGAGGTGTGGACAGGTGTTGGATGGGCAGAGGATTGGAGTTGGGTTCCTGAGGTGTGGACAGGTGTTGGATGGGCAGAGGATTGGAGTTGGATTTCTGAGGTGTGGACTGTTGTTGGATGGGCACAGGATTGGAGTTGGGTTCCTGAGGTGAAGACAGGTGTTGGATGGGCAGAGGATTGGAGTTGGGTTCCTGAGGTGTGGACAGGTGTTGGATGGGCAGAGGATTGGAGTTGGGTTCCTGAGGTGTGGACAGGTGTTGGATGGGCTGAGGATTGGAGTTGGGTTCCTGAGGTGTGGACGGGTGTTGGATGGGCAGAGGATTTGAGTTGTCTCCCTGAAGTGTGGACAGGTGTTGGATTGGCAGAGGATCGGAGTTGGGTTCCTGAGGTGTGGACAGGTATTGCATGGGAAGAGTATTGGAGTTGGGTTCCTGAGGTGTGGACAGGTGTTGGATATGCAGAGGATTGGAGTTGTCTCCCTGAGGTGTGGACTGGTGTTGGATTGGCAGAGGATTTGAGTGGGGTTCCTGAGGTGTGGACAGGTGTTGGATTGACAGAGGATTGGAGTTGGGTTCCTGAGGTGTGGACAGGTGTTGGATGGGCAGAGGTTTGGAGTTGGGTTCCTGAGGTGTGGACAGGTGTTGGATATGCAGAGGATTGGAGTTGTCTCCCTGAGGTGTGGATAGGTGTTGGATGGGCAGAGGATTGGAGTTGGGTTCCTGAGGTGTGGACAGGTGTTGGATGGGCATAGGATTGGAGTTGTCTCCCTGAGGTGTGGACAGGTGTTGGATGGGCAGAGGATTGGAGTTGGGTTCCTGAGGTGTGGACAGGTGTTGGGTGGGCAGATGATTGGAGTTGGGTTTCTGAGGTGTGGACAGGTGTTGGATGGGCAGAGGATTGGAGTTGGGTTCCTGAGGTGAGGACAGGTGTTGGATGGGCAGAGGATTGGAGTTGAGTCCCTGAGGTGTGGACAGGTGTTGGATGGGCAGAGGATTGGAGTTGGGTTCCTGAGGTGTGGACAGATGTTGGATGGGCAGAGGATTGGCGTTGGGATCCTGAGGTGTGGACAGGTGTTGGATGGGCAGAGTATTTGAGTTGTCTCCCTGAAGTGTGGGCAGGTGTTGGATTGGCAGAGGATTGGAGTTGGGTTCCTGAGGTGTGGACAGGTGTTGGATGGGAAGAGGATTGGAGTTGGGTTCCTGAGGTGTGGACAGGTGTTGGATTGGCAGAGGATTTGAGTTGGGTTCCTGAGGTGTGGTCAGGTGTTGGATTGGCAGAGGATGGGAGTTGGGTTCCTGAGGTGTTGACAGGTGTTGGATGGGCAGAGGATTGGAGTTGGGTTCCTGAGTTGTGGACAGGTGTTGGATATGCAGAGGATTGGAGTTGTCTACCTGAGGTGTGGACTGGTGATGGATTGACAGAGGATTGGAGTTGTCTCCCTGAAGTGTGGACAGGTGTTGGATTGGCAGAGGATTGGAGTTGGGTTCCTGAGGTTTGGACAGGTGTTGGATGGCCAGAGGATTGGAGTTGTCTCCCTGAGGTGTGGACAGGTGTTGGATGGGCAGAGGATTGGAGTTGCCTCCCTGAGGTGTGGACAGGTGTTGGATGGACAGAGGATTGGAGTTGGGTTCCTGAAGTGTGGACAGGTGTTGGATGGGCAGAGGATTGGAGTTGGGTTCCTGAGGTGTGGAGAGCTGTTTGATGGGCAGAGGATTGGAGTTGGGTTCCTGAGGTGTGGACTGGTGTTGGGTGGGCAGAGGATTGGAGTTGGGTTACTGAGGTGTGGACAGGTGTTTGATGGGCAGAGGATTGGAGTTGGGTTCCTGAGGTGTGGACAGGTGTTGGATGGGTGGAGGATTTGAGTTGTTTCCCTGAGGTGTGGACAGGTGTTGGATATGCAGAGGTTTGGAGTTGGGTTCCTGAGGTGAGGACAGGTGTTGGATGGGCAGAGGATTGAAGTTGGGTTACTGAGGTGTGAACAGGTGTTGGATGGGCATATGATTGGAGTTGGCTCCCTGAGGTGTGGACAGGTGTTGGATGGGCAGAGGATTGGACTTGGGTTCCGGAGGTGTGGACAGGTGTTGGATGGGCAGAGGATTGGAGTTGGGTTACTGAGGTGTGGACTGGTGTTGGATTGGCAGAGGATTGGAGTTGTCTCCCTGAGGTGTGGACAGGTGTCTGTTGGGCAGAGGATTGGAGTTGGGTTCCTGAGGTGTGGACAGGTGTTGGGTGGGCAGAGGATTGGAGCTGTCTCCCTGAGGTGTGGACAGGTGTTGGATATGCAGAGGATTGGAGTTGTCTACCTGAGGTGTGGACTGGTGTTGGATTGACAGAGGATTGGAGTTGTCTCCCTGAAGTGTGGACAGGTGTTGGATTGGCAGAGGATTGGAATTGGGTTCCTGAGGTTTGGACAGGTGTTGGATGGGCAGAGGATTGGAGTTGTCTCCCTGAGGTGTGGAGAGGTGTTGGATGGGCAGATGATTGGAGTTGTCTCCCTGAGGTGTGGACAGGTGTTGGATGGACAGAGGATTGGAGTTGGGTTCCTGAAGTGTGGACAGGTGTTGGATGGGCAGAGGATTGGAGTTGGGTTCCTGAGGTGTGGACAGCTGTTGGATGGGCAGAGGATTGGAGTTGGGTTCCTGAGGTGTGGACAGGTGTTGGGTAGGCAGATGATTGGCGTTGTCTCCCTGAGGTGTGGACAGGTGTTGGATGGGCAGAGGATTGGAGTTGGGTTCCTGAGGTGTGGACAGGTGTTGGATGGGCAGAGGATTGGAGTTGGGTTCCTGAGGTGAGGACAGGTGTTGGATGGGCAGAGGATTGGAGTTGGGTTCCTGAGGTGTGGACAGGTGTTGGATGGGCAGAGGATTGGAGTTGGGTTCCTGAGGTGTGGACAGGTGTTGGATGGGCAGAGGATTGGCGTTGGGATCCTGAGGTGTGGACAGGTGTTGGATGGGCAGAGTATTTGAGTTGTCTCCCTGAAGTGTGGGCAGGTGTTGGATTGGCAGAGGATTGGAGTTGGGTTCCTGAGGTGTGGACAGGTGTTGGATGGGAAGAGGATTGGAGTTGGGTTCCTGAGGTGTGGACAGGTGTTGGATATGCAGAGGATTGGAGTTGTCTACCTGAGGTGTGGACAGGTGTTGGATTGGCAGAGGATTTGAGTTGGGTTCCTGAGGTGTGGACAGGTGTTGGATTGGCAGAGGATGGGAGTTGGGTTCCTGAGGTGTTGACAGGTGTTGGATGGGCAGAGGATTGGAGTTGGGTTCCTGAGGTGTGGACAGGTGTTGGATATGCAGAGGATTGGAGTTGTCTACCTGAGGTGTGGACTGGTGATGGATTGACAGAGGATTGGAGTTGTCTCCCTGAAGTGTGGACAGGTGTTGGATTGGCAGAGGATTGGAGTTGGGTTCCCGAGGTTTGGACAGGTGTTGGATGGCCAGAGGATTGGAGTAGTCTCCCTGAGGTGTGGACAGGTGTTGGATGGGCAGAGGATTGGAGTTGTCTCCCTGAGGTGTGGACAGGTGTTGGATGGACAGAGGATTGGAGTTGGGTTCCTGAAGTGTGGACAGGTGTTGGATGGGCAGAGGATTGGAGTTGGGTTCCTGAGGTGTGGAGAGCTGTTTGATGGGCAGAGGATTGGAGTTGGGTTCCTGAGGTGTGGACAGGTGTTGGGTGGGCAGAGGATTGGAGTTGGGTTACTGAGGTGTGGACAGGTGTTTGATGGGCAGAGGATTGGAGTTGGGTTCCTGAGGTGTGGACAGGTGTTGGATGGGCAGAGGATTTGAGTTGTTTCCCTGAGGTGTGGACAGGTGTTGGATATGCAGAGGTTTGGAGTTGGGTTCCTGAGGTGAGGACAGGTGTTGGATGGGCAGAGGATTGAAGTTTGGTTACTGAGGTGTGAACAGGTGTTGGATGGGCATATGATTGGAGTTGGCTCCCTGAGGTGTGGACAGGTATTGGATGGGCAGAGGATTGGACTTGGGTTCCTGAGGTGTGGACAGGTGTTGGATGGGCAGAGGATTGGAGTTGGGTTCCTGAGGTGTGGACAGGTGTTGGGTGGGCAGAGGATTGGAGCTGTCTCCCTGAGGTGTGGACAGGTGTTGGATATGCAGAGGATTGGAGTTGTCTACCTGAGGTGTGGACTGGTGTTGGATTGACAGAGGATTGGAGTTGTCTCCCTGAAGTGTGGAGAGGTGTTGGATTGGCAGAGGATTGGAGTTGGGTTCCTGAGGTTTGGACAGGTGTTGGATGGCCAGAGGATTGGAGTTGTCTCCCTGAGGTGTGGACAGGTGTTGGATGGGCAGAGGATTGGAGTTGTCTCCCTGAGGTGTGGACAGGTGTTGGATGGACAGAGGATTGGAGTTGGGTTCCTGAAGTGTGGACAGGTGTTGGATGGGTAGAGGATTGGAGTTGGGTTCCTGAGGTGTGGAGAGCTGTTTGATGGGCTGAAGATTGGAGTTGGGTTCCTGAGGTGTGGACAGGTGTTGGGTGGGCAGAGGATTGGAGTTGGGTTACTGAGGTGTGGACAGGTGTCTGATGGGCAGAGGATTGGAGTTGGGTTCCTGAGGTGTGGACAGGTGTTGGATGGGCAGAGGATTTGAGTTGTTTCCCTGAGGTGTGGACAGGTGTTGGATATGCAGAGGTTTGGAGTTGGGTTCCTGAGGTGAGGACAGGTGTTGGATGGGCAGAGGATTGAAGTTGGGTTCCTGAGGTGTGGACAGGTGTTGGATATGCAGAGGATTGGAGTTGTCTCCCTGAGGTGTGGACAGGTGTTGGATGGGCAGAGGATTGGAGTTGGGTTCCTGAGGTGTGGACAGGTGTTGGATGGGCATAGGATTGGAGTTTTCTCCCTGAGGTGTGGACAGGTGTTGGATGGGCAGAGGATTGGAGTTGGGTTCCTGAGGTGTGGACAGGTGTTGGATGGGCAGAGGATTGGAGTTGGGTTTATGAGGTGTGGACAGGTGTTGGATGGGCAGAGGATTGGAGTTGGGTTTCCTTAGGTGAGGACAGGTGTTGGATGGGCAGAGGATTGGAGTTGGGTTCCTGAGGTGTGGACAGGTGTTGGATGGGCAGAGGATTGGAGTTGGGTTCCTGAGGTGTGGACAGGTGTTGGATGGGAAGAGGATTGGCGTTGGGATCCTGAGGTGTGGACAGGTGTTGGATGGGCAGAGGATTTGAGTTGTCTCCCTGAAGTGTGGGCAGGTGTTGGATTGGCAGAGGATTGGAGTTGGGTTCCTGAGGTGTGGACAGGTGTTGGATATGCAGAGGATTGGAGTTGTCTACCTGAGGTGTGGACAGGTGTTGGATTGGCAGAGGATTTGAGTTGGGTTCCTGAGGTGTGGACAGGTGTTGGATTGGCAGAGGATGGGATTTGGGTTCCTGAGGTGTTGACAGGTGTTGGATGGGCAGAGGATTGGAGTTGGGTTCCTGAGGTGTGGACAGGTGTTGGATATGCAGAGGATTGGAGTTGTCTGCCTGAGGTGTGGACTGGTGTTGGATTGACAGAGGATTGGAGTTGTCTCCCTGAAGTGTGGACAGGTGTTGGATTGGCAGAGGATTGGAGTTGGGTTCCTGAAGTTTGGACAGGTGTTGGATGGCCAGAGGATTGGAGTTGTCTCCCTGAGGTGTGGACATGTGTTGGATGGGCAGAGGATTGGAGCTGTCTCCCTGAGGTGTGGACAGGTGTTGGATGGACAGAGGATTGGAGTTGGGTTCCTGAAGTGTGGACAGGTGTTGGATGGGCAGAGGATTGGAGTTGGGTTCCTGAGGTGTGGACATGTGTTGGATGGGCAGAGGAATGGAGTTGGTTTCCTGAGGTGTGGACAGGTGTTGGATGGGCAGAGGATAGGAGTTGTCTCCCTGAGGTGTGGACAGGTGTTGGATGGGCAGAGGATTGGAGTTGGGTTCCTGAGGTGTGGACAGGTGTTGGATGGGCAGAGGATTGGAGTTGGGTTCCTGCGGTGTGGACAGGTGTTGGGTGGGCAGATGCTTGGAGTTGGGTTCCTGAAGTGTGGACAGGTGTTGGATAGGCAGAGGATTGGAGTTGAGTTCCTGAGGTGTGGACAGTTGTTGGATGGACAGATGATTGGAGTTGGGTTCCTGAAATGTGGACAGGTGTTGGATGGGCAGAGGATAGGAGTTGTCTCCCTGCGGTGTGGACAGGTGTTGGATGGGCAGAGGATTGGAGTTGGGTTCCTGAGGTGTGGACAGGTGTTGGATGGGCAGAGGATTTGAGTTGGGTTCCTGAGGTGTGGACAGGTGTTGGATGGGCAGAGGATTGGAGTTGGGTTCCTGAGGTGTGGACAGGTGTTGGATGGGCAGAGGATTGGAGTTGTCTCCCTGAGGTGTGGACAGGTGTTGGATAGGCAGAGGATTGGAGTTAGGTTCCTGAGGTGTGGACAGGTGTTGGATGGGCAGAGGATTGGAGTTGGGTTCCTGAGGTGTGGACAGGTGTTGGATGGGCATAAGATTGGAGTTGTCTCCCTGAGGTGTGGACAGGTGTTGGATGGGCAGAGGATTGGAGTTGGGTTACTGAGGTGTGGACAGGTGTTGGATGGGCAGAGGATTGGAGTTGGATTTCTGAGGTGTGGACAGGTGTTGGATGGGCACAGGATTGGAGTTGGGTTCCTGAGGTGAAGACAGGTGTTGGATGGGCAGAGGATTGGAGTTGGGTTCCTGAGGTGTGGACAGGTGTTGGATGGGCAGAGGATTGGAGTTGGGTTCCTGAGGTGTGGACAGGTGTTGGATGGGCAGAGGATTGGAGTTGGGTTCCTGAGGTGTGGACGGGTGTTGGATGGGCAGAGGATTTGAGTTGTCTCCCTGAAGTGTGGACAGGTGTTGGATTGGCAGAGGATCGGAGTTGGGTTCCTGAGGTGTGGACAGGTATTGCATGGGAATAGTATTGGAGTTGGGTTCCTGAGGTGTGGACAGGTGTTGGATATGCAGAGGATTGGAGTTGTCTCCCTGAGGTGTGGACTGGTGTTGGATTGGCAGAGGATTGGAGTTGGGTTACTGAGGTGTGGACAGGTGTCTGATGGGCAGAGGATTGGAGTTGGGTTCCTGAGGTGTGGACAGGTGTTGGATGGGCAGAGGATTTGAGTTGTTTCCCTGAGGTGTGGACAGGTGTTGGATATGCAGAGGTTTGGAGTTGGGTTCCTGAGGTGTGGACAGGTGTTGGGTGGGCAGAGGATTGGAGTTGGGTTACTGAGGTGTGGACAGGTGTCTGATGGGCAGAGGATTGGAGTTGGGTTCCTGAGGTGTGGACAGGTGTTGGATGGGCAGAGGATTTGAGTTGTTTCCCTGAGGTGTGGACAGGTGTTGGATATGCAGAGGTTTGGAGTTGGGTTCCTGAGGTGAGGACAGGTGTTGGATGGGCAGAGGATTGAAGTTGGGTTCCTGAGGTGTGGACAGGTGTTGGATATGCAGAGGATTGGAGTTGTCTCCCTGAGGTGTGGACAGGTGTTGGATGGGCAGAGGATTGGAGTTGGGTTCCTGAGGTGTGGACAGGTGTTGGATGGGCATAGGATTGGAGTTTTCTCCCTGAGGTGTGGACAGGTGTTGGATGGGCAGAGGATTGGAGTTGGGTTCCTGAGGTGTGGACAGGTGTTGGATGGGCAGAGGATTGGAGTTGGGTTTCTGAGGTGTGGACAGGTGTTGGATGGGCAGAGGATTGGAGTTGGGTTCCTGAGGTGTGGACAGGTGTTGGATGGGCAGAGGATTGGAGTTGGGTTCCTGAGGTGTGGACAGGTGTTGGATGGGCAGAGGATTGGCGTTGGGATCCTGAGGTGTGGACAGGTGTTGGATGGGCAGAGGATTTGAGTTGTCTCCCTGAAGTGTGGGCAGGTGTTGGATTGGCAGAGGATTGGAGTTGGGTTCCTGAGGTGTGGACAGGTGTTGGATATGCAGAGGATTGGAGTTGTCTACCTGAGGTGTGGACAGGTGTTGGATTGGCAGAGGATTTGAGTTGGGATCCTGAGGTGTGGACAGGTGTTGGATTGGCAGAGGATGGGATTTGGGTTCCTGAGGTGTTGACAGGTGTTGGATGGGCAGAGGATTGGAGTTGGGTTCCTGAGGTGTGTACAGGTGTTGGATATGCAGAGGATTGGAGTTGTCTGCCTGAGGTGTGGACTGGTGTTGGATTGACAGAGGATTGGAGTTGTCTCCCTGAAGTGTGGACAGGTGTTGGATTGGCAGAGGATTGGAGTTGGGTTCCTGAAGTTTGGACAGGTGTTGGATGGCCAGAGGATTGGAGTTGTCTCCCTGAGGTGTGGACATGTGTTGGATGGGCAGAGGATTGGAGTTGTCTCCCTGAGGTGTGGACAGGTGTTGGATGGACAGAGGATTGGAGTTGGGTTCCTGAAGTGTGGACAGGTGTTGGATGGGCAGAGGATTGGAGTTGGGTTCCTGAGGTGTGGACATGTGTTGGATGGGCAGAGGATTGGAGTTGGTTTCCTGAGGTGTGGACAGGTGTTGGATGGGCAGAGGATAGGAGTTGTCTCCCTGAGGTGTGGACAGGTGTTGGATGGGCAGAGGATTGGAGTTGGGTTCCTGAGGTGTGGACAGGTGTTGGATGGGCAGAGGATTGGAGTTGGGTTCCTGCGGTGTGGACAGGTGTTGGGTGGGCAGATGCTTGGAGTTGGGTTCCTGAAGTGTGGACAGGTGTTGGATAGGCAGAGGATTGGAGTTGAGTTCCTGAGGTGTGGACAGTTGTTGGATGGACAGATGATTGGAGTTGGGTTCCTGAAATGTGGACAGGTGTTGGATGGGAAGAGGATAGGAGTTGTCTCCCTGCGGTGTGGACAGGTGTTGGATGGGCAGAGGATTGGAGTTGGGTTCCTGAGGTGTGGACAGGTGTTGGATGGGCAGAGGATTTGAGTTGGGTTCCTGAGGTGTGGACAGGTGTTGGATGGGCAGAGGATTGGAGTTGGGTTACTGAGGTGTGGACAGGTGTTGGATGGGCAGAGGATTGGAGTTGTCTCCCTGAGGTGTGGACAGGTGTTGGATAGGCAGAGGATTGGAGTTAGGTTCCTGAGGTGTGGACAGGTGTTGGATGGGCAGAGGATTGGAGTTGGGTTCCTGAGGTGTGGACAGGTGTTGGATGGGCATAAGATTGGAGTTGTCTCCCTGAGGTGTGGACAGGTGTTGGATGGGCAGAGGATTGGAGTTGGGTTCCTGAGGTGTGGACAGGTGTTGGATGGGCAGAGGATTGGAGTTGGATTTCTGAGGTGTGGACAGGTGTTGGATGGGCACAGGATTGGAGTTGGGTTCCTGATGTGAAGACAGGTGTTGGATGGGCAGAGGATTGGAGTTGGGTTCCTGAGGTGTGGACAGGTGTTGGATGGGCAGAGGATTGGAGTTGGGTTCCTGAGGTGTGGACAGGTGTTGGATGGGCAGAGGATTGGAGTTGGGTTCCTGAGGTGTGGACGGGTGTTGGATGGGCAGAGG
This sequence comes from Ambystoma mexicanum, assembly GCF_040938575.1. Taxonomy (NCBI): domain Eukaryota; kingdom Metazoa; phylum Chordata; class Amphibia; order Caudata; family Ambystomatidae; genus Ambystoma; species Ambystoma mexicanum. The sequence goes on along the minus strand of NC_090941.1, from coordinate 1,159,212,685 downwards.
ATTTGAGTTGTCTCCCTGAAGTGTGGACAGGTGTTGGATTGGCAGAGGATCGGAGTTGGGTTCCTGAGGTGTGGACAGGTATTGCATGGGAAGAGTATTGGAGTTGGGTTCCTGAGGTGTGGACAGGTGTTGGATATGCAGAGGATTGGAGTTGTCTCCCTGAGGTGTGGACTGGTGTTGGATTGGCAGAGGATTTGAGTGGGGTTCCTGAGGTGTGGACAGGTGTTGGATTGACAGAGGATTGGAGTTGGGTTCCTGAGGTGTGGACAGGTGTTGGATGGGCAGAGGTTTGGAGTTGGGTTCCTGAGGTGTGGACAGGTGTTGGATATGCAGAGGATTGGAGTTGTCTCCCTGAGGTGTGGATAGGTGTTGGATGGGCAGAGGATTGGAGTTGGGTTCCTGAGGTGTGGACAGGTGTTGGATGGGCATAGGATTGGAGTTGTCTCCCTGAGGTGTGGACAGGTGTTGGATGGGCAGAGGATTGGAGTTGGGTTCCTGAGGTGTGGACAGGTGTTGGATGGGCAGATGATTGGAGTTGGGTTTCTGAGGTGTGGACAGGTGTTGGATGGGCAGAGGATTGGAGTTGGGTTCCTGAGGTGAGGACAGGTGTTGGATGGGCAGAGGATTGGAGTTGGGTCCCTGAGGTGTGGACAGGTGTTGGATGGGCAGAGGATTGGAGTTGGGTTCCTGAGGTGTGGACAGGTGTTGGATGGGCAGAGGATTGGCGTTGGGATCCTGAGGTGTGGACAGGTGTTGGATGGGCAGAGTATTTGAGTTGTCTCCCTGAAGTGTGGGCAGGTGTTGGATTGGCAGAGGATTGGAGTTGGGTTCCTGAGGTGTGGACAGGTGTTGGATGGGAAGAGGATTGGAGTTGGGTTCCTGAGGTGTGGACAGGTGTTGGATTGGCAGAGGATTTGAGTTGAGTTCCTGAGGTGTGGTCAGGTGTTGGATTGGCAGAGGATGGGAGTTGGGTTCCTGAGGTGTTGACAGGTGTTGGATGGGCAGAGGATTGGAGTTGGGTTCCTGAGGTGTGGACAGGTGTTGGATATGCAGAGGATTGGAGTTGTCTACCTGAGGTGTGGACTGGTGATGGATTGACAGAGGATTGGAGTTGTCTCCCTGAAGTGTAGACAGGTGTTGGATTGGCAGAGGATTGGAGTTGGGTTCCTGAGGTTTGGACAGGTGTTGGATGGCCAGAGGATTGGAGTTGTCTCCCTGAGGTGTGGACAGGTGTTGGATGGGCAGAGGATTGGAGTTGCCTCCCTGAGGTGTGGACAGGTGTTGGATGGACAGAGGATTGGAGTTGGGTTCCTGAAGTGTGGACAGGTGTTGGATGGGCAGAGGATTGGAGTTGGGTTCCTGAGGTGTGGAGAGCTGTTTGATGGGCAGAGGATTGGAGTTGGGTTCCTGAGGTGTGGACTGGTGTTGGGTGGGCAGAGGATTGGAGTTGGGTTACTGAGGTGTGGACAGGTGTTTGATGGGCAGAGGATTGGAGTTGGGTTCCTGAGGTGTGGACAGGTGTTGGATGGGCGGAGGATTTGAGTTGTTTCCCTGAGGTGTGGACAGGTGTTGGATATGCAGAGGTTTGGAGTTGGGTTCCTGAGGTGAGGACAGGTGTTGGATGGGCAGAGGATTGAAGTTGGGTTACTGAGGTGTGAACAGGTGTTGGATGGGCATATGATTGGAGTTGGCTCCCTGAGGTGTGGACAGGTGTTGGATGGGCAGAGGATTGGACTTGGGTTCCGGAGGTGTGGACAGGTGTTGGATGGGCAGAGGATTGGAGTTTGGTTACTGAGGTGTGGACTGGTGTTGGATTGGCAGAGGATTGGAGTTGTCTCCCTGAGGTGTGGACAGGTGTCTGTTGGGCAGAGGATTGGAGTTGGGTTCCTGAGGTGTGGACAGGTGTTGGGTGGGCAGAGGATTGGAGCTGTCTCCCTGAGGTGTGGACAGGTGTTGGATATGCAGAGGATTGGAGTTGTCTACCTGAGGTGTGGACTGGTGTTGGATTGACAGAGGATTGGAGTTGTCTCCCTGAAGTGTGGACAGGTGTTGGATTGGCAGAGGATTGGAGTTGGGTTCCTGAGGTTTGGACAGGTGTTGGATGGGCAGAGGATTGGAGTTGTCTCCCTGAGGTGTGGAGAGGTGTTGGATGGGCAGATGATTGGAGTTGTCTCCCTGAGGTGTGGACAGGTGTTGGATGGACAGAGGATTGGAGTTGGGTTCCTGAAGTGTGGACAGGTGTTGGATGGGCAGAGGATTGGAGTTGGGTTCCTGAGGTGTGGACAGCTGTTGGATGGGCAGAGGATTGGAGTTGGGTTCCTGAGGTGTGGACAGGAGTTGGGTAGGCAGATGATTGGCGTTGTCTCCCTGAGGTATGGACAGGTGTTGGATGGGCAGAGGATTGGAGTTGGGTTCCTGAGGTGTGGACAGGTGTTGGATGGGCAGAGGATTGGAGTTGGGTTTCTGAGGTGTGGACAGGTGTTGGATGGGCAGAGGATTGGAGTTGGGTTCCTGAGGTGAGGACAGGTGTTGGATGGGCAGAGGATTGGAGTTGGGTTCCTGAGGTGTGGACAGGTGTTGGATGGGCAGAGGATTGGCGTTGGGATCCTGAGGTGTGGACAGGTGTTGGATGGGCAGAGTATTTGAGTTGTCTCCCTGAAGTGTGGGCAGGTGTTGGATTGGCAGAGGATTGGAGTTGGGTTCCTGAGGTGTGGACAGGTGTTGGATGGGAAGAGGATTGGAGTTGGGTTCCTGAGGTGTGGACAGGTGTTGGATATGCAGAGGATTTGAGTTGGGTTCCTGAGGTGTGGACAGGTGTTGGATGGGCAGAGGATTGGAGTTGGGTTCCTGAGGTGTGGACAGGTGTTGGATGGGCAGAGGATTGGAGTTGTCTCCCTGAGGTGTGGACAGGTGTTGGATAGGCAGAGGATTGGAGTTAGGTTCCTGAGGTGTGGACAGGTGTTGGATGGGCAGAGGATTGGAGTTGGGTTCCTGAGGTGTGGACAGGTGTTGGATGGGCATAAGATTGGAGTTGTCTCCCTGAGGTGTGGACAGGTGTTGGATGGGCAGAGGATTGGAGTTGGGTTCCTGAGGTGTGGACAGGTGTTGGATGGGCAGAGGATTGGAGTTGGATTTCTGAGGTGTGGACAGGTGTTGGATGGGCACAGGATTGGAGTTGGGTTCCTGATGTGAAGACAGGTGTTGGATGGGCAGAGGATTGGAGTTGGGTTCCTGAGGTGTGGACAGGTGTTGGATGGGCAGAGGATTGGTGTTGGGTTCCTGAGGTGTGGACAGGTGTTGGATGGGCAGAGGATTGGAGTTGGGTTCCTGAGGTGTGGACGGGTGTTGGATGGGCAGAGGATTTGAGTTGTCTCCCTGAAGTGTGGACAGGTGTTGGATTGGCAGAGGATCGGAGTTGGGTTCCTGAGGTGTGGACAGGTATTGCATGGGAAGAGTATTGGAGTTGGGTTCCTGAGGTGTGGACAGGTGTTGGATATGCAGAGGATTGGAGTTGTCTCCCTGAGGTGTGGACTGGTGTTGGATTGGCAGAGGATTTGAGTGGGGTTCCTGAGGTGTGGACAGGTGTTGGATTGACAGAGGATTGGAGTTGGGTTCCTGAGGTGTGGACAGGTGTTGGATGGGCAGAGGTTTGGAGTTGGGTTCCTGAGGTGTGGACAGGTGTTGGATATGCAGAGGATTGGAGTTGTCTCCCTGAGGTGTGGATAGGTGTTGGATGGGCAGAGGATTGGAGTTGGGTTCCTGAGGTGTGGACAGGTGTTGGATGGGCATAGGATTGGAGTTGTCTCCCTGAGGTGTGGACAGGTGTTGGATGGGCAGAGGATTGGAGTTGGGTTCCTGAGGTGTGGACAGGTGTTGGATGGGCAGATGATTGGAGTTGGGTTTCTGAGGTTATTTACAGGTGTTGGATGGGCAGAGGATTGGAGTTGGGTTCCTGAGGTGAGGACAGGTGTTGGATGGGCAGAGGATTGGAGTTGGGTCCCTGAGGTGTGGACAGGTGTTGGATGGGCAGAGGATTGGAGTTGGGTTCCTGAGGTGTGGACAGGTGTTGGATGGGCAGAGGATTGGCGTTGGGATCCTGAGGTGTGGACAGGTGTTGGATGGGCAGAGGATTGGAGTTGGGTTTCTGAGGTGTGGACAGGTGTTGGATGGGCAGAGGATTGGAGTTGGGTTCCTGAGGTGAGGACAGGTGTTGGATGGGCAGAGGATTGGAGTTGGGTTCCTGAGGTGTGGACAGGTGTTGGATGGGCAGAGGATTGGCGTTGGGATCCTGAGGTGTGGACAGGTGTTGGATGGGCAGAGTATTTGAGTTGTCTCCCTGAAGTGTGGGCAGGTGTTGGATTGGCAGAGGATTGGAGTTGGGTTCCTGAGGTGTGGACAGGTGTTGGATGGGAAGAGGATTGGAGTTGGGTTCCTGAGGTGTGGACAGGTGTTGGATATGCAGAGGATTTGAGTTGGGTTCCTGAGGTGTGGACAGGTGTTGGATGGGCAGAGGATTGGAGTTGGGTTCCTGAGGTGTGGACAGGTGTTGGATGGGCAGAGGATTGGAGTTGTCTCCCTGAGGTGTGGACAGGTGTTGGATAGGCAGAGGATTGGAGTTAGGTTCCTGAGGTGTGGACAGGTGTTGGATGGGCAGAGGATTGGAGTTGGGTTCCTGAGGTGTGGACAGGTGTTGGATGGGCATAAGATTGGAGTTGTCTCCCTGAGGTGTGGACAGGTGTTGGATGGGCAGAGGATTGGAGTTGGGTTCCTGAGGTGTGGACAGGTGTTGGATGGGCAGAGGATTGGAGTTGGATTTCTGAGGTGTGGACAGGTGTTGGATGGGCACAGGATTGGAGTTGGGTTCCTGATGTGAAGACAGGTGTTGGATGGGCAGAGGATTGGAGTTGGGTTCCTGAGGTGTGGACAGGTGTTGGATGGGCAGAGGATTGGTGTTGGGTTCCTGAGGTGTGGACAGGTGTTGGATGGGCAGAGGATTGGAGTTGGGTTCCTGAGGTGTGGACGGGTGTTGGATGGGCAGAGGATTTGAGTTGTCTCCCTGAAGTGTGGACAGGTGTTGGATTGGCAGAGGATCGGAGTTGGGTTCCTGAGGTGTGGACAGGTATTGCATGGGAAGAGTATTGGAGTTGGGTTCCTGAGGTGTGGACAGGTGTTGGATATGCAGAGGATTGGAGTTGTCTCCCTGAGGTGTGGACTGGTGTTGGATTGGCAGAGGATTTGAGTGGGGTTCCTGAGGTGTGGACAGGTGTTGGATTGACAGAGGATTGGAGTTGGGTTCCTGAGGTGTGGACAGGTGTTGGATGGGCAGAGGTTTGGAGTTGGGTTCCTGAGGTGTGGACAGGTGTTGGATATGCAGAGGATTGGAGTTGTCTCCCTGAGGTGTGGATAGGTGTTGGATGGGCAGAGGATTGGAGTTGGGTTCCTGAGGTGTGGACAGGTGTTGGATGGGCATAGGATTGGAGTTGTCTCCCTGAGGTGTGGACAGGTGTTGGATGGGCAGAGGATTGGAGTTGGGTTCCTGAGGTGTGGACAGGTGTTGGATGGGCAGATGATTGGAGTTGGGTTTCTGAGGTTATTTACAGGTGTTGGATGGGCAGAGGATTGGAGTTGGGTTCCTGAGGTGAGGACAGGTGTTGGATGGGCAGAGGATTGGAGTTGGGTCCCTGAGGTGTGGACAGGTGTTGGATGGGCAGAGGATTGGAGTTGGGTTCCTGAGGTGTGGACAGGTGTTGGATGGGCAGAGGATTGGCGTTGGGATCCTGAGGTGTGGACAGGTGTTGGATGGGCAGAGTATTTGAGTTGTCTCCCTGAAGTGTGGGCAGGTGTTGGATTGGCAGAGGATTGGAGTTGGGTTCCTGAGGTGTGGACAGGTGTTGGATGGGAAGAGGATTGGAGTTGGGTTCCTGAGGTGTGGACAGGTGTTGGATTGGCAGAGGATTTGAGTTGAGTTCCTGAGGTGTGGTCAGGTGTTGGATTGGCAGAGGATGGGAGTTGGGTTCCTGAGGTGTTGACAGGTGTTGGATGGGCAGAGGATTGGAGTTGGGTTCCTGAGGTGTGGACAGGTGTTGGATATGCAGAGGATTGGAGTTGTCTACCTGAGGTGTGGACTGGTGATGGATTGACAGAGGATTGGAGTTGTCTCCCTGAAGTGTAGACAGGTGTTGGATTGGCAGAGGATTGGAGTTGGGTTCCTGAGGTTTGGACAGGTGTTGGATGGCCAGAGGATTGGAGTTGTCTCCCTGAGGTGTGGACAGGTGTTGGATGGGCAGAGGATTGGAGTTGCCTCCCTGAGGTGTGGACAGGTGTTGGATGGACAGAGGATTGGAGTTGGGTTCCTGAAGTGTGGACAGGTGTTGGATGGGCAGAGGATTGGAGTTGGGTTCCTGAGGTGTGGAGAGCTGTTTGATGGGCAGAGGATTGGAGTTGGGTTCCTGAGGTGTGGACTGGTGTTGGGTGGGCAGAGGATTGGAGTTGGGTTACTGAGGTGTGGACAGGTGTTTGATGGGCAGAGGATTGGAGTTGGGTTCCTGAGGTGTGGACAGGTGTTGGATGGGCGGAGGATTTGAGTTGTTTCCCTGAGGTGTGGACAGGTGTTGGATATGCAGAGGTTTGGAGTTGGGTTCCTGAGGTGAGGACAGGTGTTGGATGGGCAGAGGATTGAAGTTGGGTTACTGAGGTGTGAACAGGTGTTGGATGGGCATATGATTGGAGTTGGCTCCCTGAGGTGTGGACAGGTGTTGGATGGGCAGAGGATTGGACTTGGGTTCCGGAGGTGTGGACAGGTGTTGGATGGGCAGAGGATTGGAGTTTGGTTACTGAGGTGTGGACTGGTGTTGGATTGGCAGAGGATTGGAGTTGTCTCCCTGAGGTGTGGACAGGTGTCTGTTGGGCAGAGGATTGGAGTTGGGTTCCTGAGGTGTGGACAGGTGTTGGGTGGGCAGAGGATTGGAGCTGTCTCCCTGAGGTGTGGACAGGTGTTGGATATGCAGAGGATTGGAGTTGTCTACCTGAGGTGTGGACTGGTGTTGGATTGACAGAGGATTGGAGTTGTCTCCCTGAAGTGTGGACAGGTGTTGGATTGGCAGAGGATTGGAGTTGGGTTCCTGAGGTTTGGACAGGTGTTGGATGGGCAGAGGATTGGAGTTGTCTCCCTGAGGTGTGGAGAGGTGTTGGATGGGCAGATGATTGGAGTTGTCTCCCTGAGGTGTGGACAGGTGTTGGATGGACAGAGGATTGGAGTTGGGTTCCTGAAGTGTGGACAGGTGTTGGATGGGCAGAGGATTGGAGTTGGGTTCCTGAGGTGTGGACAGCTGTTGGATGGGCAGAGGATTGGAGTTGGGTTCCTGAGGTGTGGACAGGTGTTGGGTAGGCAGATGATTGGCGTTGTCTCCCTGAGGTGTGGACAGGTGTTGGATGGGCAGAGGATTGGAGTTGGGTTCCTGAGGTGTGGACAGGTGTTGGATGGGCAGAGGATTGGAGTTGGGTTTCTGAGGTGTGGACAGGTGTTGGATGGGCAGAGGATTGGAGTTGGGTTCCTGAGGTGAGGACAGGTGTTGGATGGGCAGAGGATTGGAGTTGGGTTCCTGAGGTGTGGACAGGTGTTGGATGGGCAGAGGATTGGCGTTGGGATCCTGAGGTGTGGACAGGTGTTGGATGGGCAGAGTATTTGAGTTGTCTCCCTGAAGTGTGGGCAGGTGTTGGATTGGCAGAGGATTGGAGTTGGGTTCCTGAGGTGTGGACAGGTGTTGGATGGGAAGAGGATTGGAGTTGGGTTCCTGAGGTGTGGACAGGTGTTGGATATGCAGAGGATTGGAGTTGTCTACCTGAGGTGTGGACAGGTGTTGGATTGGCAGAGGATTTGAGTTGGGTTCCTGAGGTGTGGACAGGTGTTGGATTGGCAGAGGATGGGAGTTGGGTTCTTGAGGTGTTGACAGGTGTTGGATGGGCAGAGGATTGGAGTTGGGTTCCTGAGGTGTGGACAGGTGTTGGATATGCAGAGGATTGGAGTTGTCTACCTGAGGTGTGGACTGGTGATGGATTGACAGAGGATTGGAGTTGTCTCCCTGAAGTGTGGACAGGTGTTGGATTGGCAGAGGATTGGAGTTGGGTTCCCGAGGTTTGGACAGGTGTTGGATGGCCAGAGGATTGGAGTTGTCTCCCTGAGGTGTGGACAGGTGTTGGATGGGCAGAGGATTGGAGTTGTCTCCCTGAGGTGTGGACAGGTGTTGGATGGACAGAGGATTGGAGTTGGGTTCCTGAAGTGTGGACAGGTGTTGGATGGGCAGAGGATTGGAGTTGGGTTCCTGAGGTGTGGAGAGCTGTTTGATGGGCAGAGGATTGGAGTTGGGTTCCTGAGGTGTGGACAGGTGTTGGGTGGGCAGAGGATTGGAGTTGGGTTACTGAGGTGTGGACAGGTGTGTGATGGGCAGAGGATTGGAGTTGGGTTCCTGAGGTGTGGACAGGTGTTGGATGGGCAGAGGATTTGAGTTGTTTCCCTGAGGTGTGGACAGGTGTTGGATATGCAGAGGTTTGGAGTTGGGTTCCTGAGGTGAGGACAGGTGTTGGATGGGCAGAGGATTGAAGTTTGGTTACTGAGGTGTGAACAGGTGTTGGATGGGCATATGATTGGAGTTGGCTCCCTGAGGTGTGGACAGGTATTGGATGGGCAGAGGATTGGACTTGGGTTCCTGAGGTGTGGACAGGTGTTGGATGGGCAGAGGATTGGAGTTGGGTTCCTGAGGTGTGGACAGGTGTTGGGTGGGCAGAGGATTGGAGCTGTCTCCCTGAGGTGTGGACAGGTGTTGGATATGCAGAGGATTGGAGTTGTCTACCTGAGGTGTGGACTGGTGTTGGATTGACAGAGGATTGGAGTTGTCTCCCTGAAGTGTGGACAGGTGTTGGATTGGCAGAGGATTGGAGTTGGGTTCCTGAGGTTTGGACAGGTGTTGGATGGCCAGAGGATTGGAGTTGTCTCCCTGAGGTGTGGACAGGTGTTGGATGGGCAGAGGATTGGAGTTGTCTCCCTGAGGTGTGGACAGGTGTTGGATGGACAGAGGATTGGAGTTGGGTTCCTGAAGTGTGGACAGGTGTTGGATGGGTAGAGGATTGGAGTTGGGTTCCTGAGGTGTGGAGAGCTGTTTGATGGGCAGAAGATTGGAGTTGGGTTCCTGAGGTGTGGACAGGTGTTGGGTGGGCAGAGGATTGGAGTTGGGTTACTGAGGTGTGGACAGGTGTCTGATGGGCAGAGGATTGGAGTTGGGTTCCTGAGGTGTGGACAGGTGTTGGATGGGCAGAGGATTTGAGTTGTTTCCCTGAGGTGTGGACAGGTGTTGGATATGCAGAGGTTTGGAGTTGGGTTCCTGAGGTGAGGACAGGTGTTGGATGGGCAGAGGATTGAAGTTGGGTTACTGAGGTGTGAACAGGTGTTGGATGGGCATATGATTGGAGTTGGCTCCCTGAGGTGTGGACAGGTGTTGCATGGGCAGAGGATTGGACTTGGGTTCCTGAGGTGTGGACAGGTGTTGGATGGGCAGAGGATTGGAGTTGGGTTACTGAGGTGTGGACTGGTGTTGGATTGGCAGAGGATTGGAGTTGTCTCCCTGAGGTGTGGACAGGTGTCTGATGGGCAGAGGATTGGAGTTGGGTTCCTGAGGTGTGGACAGGTGTTGGGTGGGCAGATGATTGGAGCTGTCTCCCTGAGGTGTGGACAGGTGTTGGATATGCAGAGGATTGGAGTTGTCTACCTGAGGTGTGGACTGGTGTTGGATTGACAGAGGATTGGAGTTGTCTCCCTGAAGTGTGGACAGGTGTTGGATTGGCAGAGGATTGGAGTTGGGTTCCTGAGGTTTGGACAGGTGTTGGATGGGCAGAGGATTGGAGTTGTCTCCCTGAGGTGTGGACAGGTGTTGGATGGGCAGATGATTGGAGTTGTCTCCCTCAGGTGTGGACAGGTGTTGGATGGACAGAGGATTGGAGTTGGGTTCCTGAAGTGTGGACAGGTGTTGGATGGGCAGAGGATTGGAGTTGGGTTCCTGAGGTGTGGACAGCTGTTGGATGGGCAGAGGATTGGAGTTGGGTTCCTGAGGTGTGGACAGGTGTTGGGTAGGCAGATGATTGGCGTTGTCTCCCTGAGGTGTGGACAGGTGTTGGATGGACAGAGGATTGGAGTTGGGTTCCTGAAGTGTGGACAGGTGTTGGATGGGCAGAGGATTGGTGTTGGGTTCCTGAGGTGTGGACTTGTGTTGGATGGGCAGAGGATTGGAGTTGGGTCCCTGGGGTGTGGACAGGTGTTGTATGGGCAGAGGATTGGAGTTGTTTCCCTGAGGTGTGGACAGGTGTTGGATGGGCAGAGGATTGGTGTTATGTTCCTGAGGTGTGGACTTGTGTTGGATGGCCAGAGGATTGGAGTTGGGTTCCTGAGGTGTGGACAGGTGTTGGATGGGCAGAGGATTGAAGTTGGGTTCCTGAGGTGTGGACAGGTGTTGGGTGGGAAAAGGATCGGAGTTGTCTCCCTGAGGTGTGGACAGGTGTTGGATGGGCAGAGGATTGGAGTTGGGTTCCTAATGTGTGGACAGGTGTTGGATGGGTAGAGGATCGGAGTTGGGTTCCTGAGGTGTGGGCAGGTGTTGGATGGGCAGAGGATTGGAGTTGGGCTCCTGAGGTGTGGGCAGGTGCTGGGTGGGCAGAGGATCAAAGTTGTCTCCCTGAGGATTGGACAGGTGTTGCATATGCAGAGGATCAGAGTTGTCTCCCTGAGGTGTGTACATGTGTTGGATGGGCAGAGGATCAAAGTTGCCTCCCTAAGGATTGGACAGGTGTTGGATGGGCAGATGATTGGAGTTGTCTCCCTGTGGTGTGGACATGTATTGGATGGGCAGAGGATCAAAGTTGTCTCCCTAAGGGTTGGACAGGTGTTGGATGGGCAGAGGATTGGAGTTGGGTTCCTGAAGTGTGGACAGGTGTTGGATGGGCAGAGGATTGGAGTTGTCTCCCTGAGGTGTGCACAGGTGTTGGATATGCAGATGATTGGAGTTGGGTTCCTGAGGTGTGGACAGGTGTTGGATGGGCAGAGGATTGGAATTGTCTCCCTGAGGTGTGGACAGGTGTTGGATGGGCAGAGGATTGGAGTTGGGTTCCTGAGGTGTGGGCAGGTGCTGGTTGGGCAGAGGATTGGAGTTGTCTCCCTGAGGTGTGGACAGGTGTTGGATATGCAGATGATTGGAGTTGGGTTCCTGAGGTGTGGACAGGTGTTGGATGGGCAGAGGATTGGAATTGTCTCCCTGAGGTGTGGACAGGTGTTGGATGGGCAGAGGATTGGAGTTGGGTTCCTGAGGTGTGAACAGGTGTTGGATAGGCAGATGATTGGAGTTGGGTTCCTGAGGTGTGGACAGGTGTTGGATGGGCAGAGGATTGGAGTTGGGTTCCTGAAATGTGGACAGGTGTTGGATGGGCAGATGATTGGAATTGTCTCCCTGATGTGTGGACAGGTGTTAGATAGGCAGAGAAATGGAGTTTTCTCCCTGAGGTGTGGATAGGTGTTGGATGGGCAGAGGATTGGAGTTAGGTTCCTGAGGTGTGGACAGGTGTTGGATTTGCAAAGGATTTGAGTTGGGTTCTTGAGGAGCGGACAGGTGTTGGATAGGCAGGGGATTGGTGTTTTCTCCCTGAGGTGTGAATAGGTTTTGGATGGGCAGAGGATTGGAGTTGTCTCCCTGAGGTGTGGACAGGTTTTGGATATGCAGAGGATTGGAGTTGGGTTCCTTAGGTGTGGACAGGTGTTGGATAGGCAGATGATTGGCGTTGTCTCCCTGAGGTGTGGACAGGTGTTGGATGGGCAGAGGATTGGAGTTGGGTTCCTGAGGTGTGGACAGGTGTTGGATGGGCAGAGGATTGGAGTTGGGTTCCTGAGGTGTGGACAGGTGTTGGATGGGCCGAGGATTGGAGTTGGGTTGCTGAGGTGTGGACAGGTGTTGGATGGGCAGAGGATTTGAGTTGTTTCCCTGAGGTGTGGACAGGTGTTGGATATGTAGAGGATTGGAGTTGGGTTCCTGAGGTGAGGACAGGTGTTGGATGGGCAGAAGATTGGAGTTGTCTCACTGATGTGTGGACATGTGTTGGATATGCAGATGATTGGAGTTGGGTTCCTGAGGTGTGAACAGGTGTTGGATGGGCAGAGGATTGGAGTTGGGTTTCTGAGGTGTGCACAGGTGTTGGATGGGCAGAGGATTTGAGTTGTCTAACTGAGGTGTGGACATGTGTTGGATGGGCAGAGGATTTGAGTTGGGTTCCTGAGGTGTGGACAGGTGTTGGATGGGCAGAGGATTGGAGTTGAGTTCCTGAGGTGTGGACAGGTTTTGGATAGGCAGAGGATTGGTGTTGGGTTCCTGAGGTGTGGACTTGTGTTGGATGGGCAGAGGATTGGAGTTGGGTTCCTGAGGTGTGGACAGGTGTTGGATGGGCAGAGGATTTGAGTTGTTTCCCTGAGGTGTGGACAGGTGTTGGATATGCAGAGGTTTGGAGTTGGGTTCCTGAGGTGAGGACAGGTGTTGGATGGGCAGAGGATTGAAGTTGGGTTACTGAGGTGTGAACAGGTGTTGGATGGGCATATGATTGGAGTTGGCTCCCTGAGGTGTGGACAGGTGTTGCATGGGCAGAGGATTGGACTTGGGTTCCTGAGGTGTGGACAGGTGTTGGATGGGCAGAGGATTGGAGTTGGGTTACTGAGGTGTGGACTGGTGTTGGATTGGCAGAGGATTGGAGTTGTCTCCCTGAGGTGTGGACAGGTGTCTGATGGGCAGAGGATTGGAGTTGGGTTCCTGAGGTGTGGACAGGTGTTGGGTGGGCAGATGATTGGAGCTGTCTCCCTGAGGTGTGGACAGGTGTTGGATATGCAGAGGATTGGAGTTGTCTACCTGAGGTGTGGACTGGTGTTGGATTGACAGAGGATTGGAGTTGTCTCCCTGAAGTGTGGACAGGTGTTGGATTGGCAGAGGATTGGAGTTGGGTTCCTGAGGTTTGGACAGGTGTTGGATGGGCAGAGGATTGGAGTTGTCTCCCTGAGGTGTGGACAGGTGTTGGATGGGCAGATGATTGGAGTTGTCTCCCTCAGGTGTGGACAGGTGTTGGATGGACAGAGGATTGGAGTTGGGTTCCTGAAGTGTGGACAGGTGTTGGATGGGCAGAGGATTGGAGTTGGGTTCCTGAGGTGTGGACAGCTGTTGGATGGGCAGAGGATTGGAGTTGGGTTCCTGAGGTGTGGACAGGTGTTGGGTAGGCAGATGATTGGCGTTGTCTCCCTGAGGTGTGGACAGGTGTTGGATGGACAGAGGATTGGAGTTGGGTTCCTGAAGTGTGGACAGGTGTTGGATGGGCAGAGGATTGGTGTTGGGTTCCTGAGGTGTGGACTTGTGTTGGATGGGCAGAGGATTGGAGTTGGGTCCCTGGGGTGTGGACAGGTGTTGTATGGGCAGAGGATTGGAGTTGTTTCCCTGAGGTGTGGACAGGTGTTGGATGGGCAGAGGATTGGTGTTATGTTCCTGAGGTGTGGACTTGTGTTGGATGGCCAGAGGATTGGAGTTGGGTTCCTGAGGTGTGGACAGGTGTTGGATGGGCAGAGGATTGAAGTTGGGTTCCTGAGGTGTGGACAGGTGTTGGGTGGGAAAAGGATCGGAGTTGTCTCCCTGAGGTGTGGACAGGTGTTGGATGGGCAGAGGATTGGAGTTGGGTTCCTAATGTGTGGACAGGTGTTGGATGGGTAGAGGATCGGAGTTGGGTTCCTGAGGTGTGGGCAGGTGTTGGATGGGCAGAGGATTGGAGTTGGGCTCCTGAGGTGTGGGCAGGTGCTGGGTGGGCAGAGGATCAAAGTTGTCTCCCTGAGGATTGGACAGGTGTTGCATATGCAGAGGATCAGAGTTGTCTCCCTGAGGTGTGTACATGTGTTGGATGGGCAGAGGATCAAAGTTGCCTCCCTAAGGATTGGACAGGTGTTGGATGGGCAGATGATTGGAGTTGTCTCCCTGTGGTGTGGACATGTATTGGATGGGCAGAGGATCAAAGTTGTCTCGCTAAGGGTTGGACAGGTGTTGGATGGGCAGAGGATTGGAGTTGGGTTCCTGAAGTGTGGACAGGTGTTGGATGGGCAGAGGATTGGAGTTGTCTCCCTGAGGTGTGCACAGGTGTTGGATATGCAGATGATTGGAGTTGGGTTCCTGAGGTGTGGACAGGTGTTGGATGGGCAGAGGATTGGAATTGTCTCCCTGAGGTGTGGACAGGTGTTGGATGGGCAGAGGATTGGAGTTGGGTTCCTGAGGTGTGGGCAGGTGCTGGTTGGGCAGAGGATTGGAGTTGTCTCCCTGAGGTGTGGACAGGTGTTGGATATGCAGATGATTGGAGTTGGGTTCCTGAGGTGTGGACAGGTGTTGGATGGGCAGAGGATTGGAATTGTCTCCCTGAGGTGTGGACAGGTGTTGGATGGGCAGAGGATTGGAGTTGGGTTCCTGAGGTGTGAACAGGTGTTGGATAGGCAGATGATTGGAGTTGGGTTCCTGAGGTGTGGACAGGTGTTGGATGGGCAGAGGATTGGAGTTGGGTTCCTGAAATGTGGACAGGTGTTGGATGGGCAGATGATTGGAATTGTCTCCCTGATGTGTGGACAGGTGTTAGATAGGCAGAGAAATGGAGTTTTCTCCCTGAGGTGTGGATAGGTGTTGGATGGGCAGAGGATTGGAGTTAGGTTCCTGAGGTGTGGACAGGTGTTGGATTTGCAAAGGATTTGAGTTGGGTTCTTGAGGAGCGGACAGGTGTTGGATAGGCAGGGGATTGGTGTTGTCTCCCTGAGGTGTGAATAGGTTTTGGATGGGCAGAGGATTGGAGTTGTCTCCCTGAGGTGTGGACAGGTTTTGGATATGCAGAGGATTGGAGTTGGGTTCCTTAGGTGTGGACAGGTGTTGGATAGGCAGATGATTGGCGTTGTCTCCCTGAGGTGTGGACAGGTGTTGGATGGGCAGAGGATTGGAGTTGGGTTCCTGAGGTGTGGACAGGTGTTGGATGGGCAGAGGATTGGAGTTGGGTTCCTGAGGTGTGGACAGGTGTTGGATGGGCCGAGGATTGGAGTTGGGTTGCTGAGGTGTGGACAGGTGTTGGATGGGCAGAGGATTTGAGTTGTTTCCCTGAGGTGTGGACAGGTGTTGGATATGTAGAGGATTGGAGTTGGGTTCCTGAGGTGAGGACAGGTGTTGGATGGGCAGAAGATTGGAGTTGTCTCACTGATGTGTGGACATGTGTTGGATATGCAGATGATTGGAGTTGGGTTCCTGAGGTGTGAACAGGTGTTGGATGGGCAGAGGATTGGAGTTGGGTTTCTGAGGTGTGCACAGGTGTTGGATGGGCAGAGGATTTGAGTTGTCTAACTGAGGTGTGGACATGTGTTGGATGGGCAGAGGATTTGAGTTGGGTTCCTGAGGTGTGGACAGGTGTTGGATGGGCAGAGGATTGGAGTTGAGTTCCTGAGGTGTGGACAGGTTTTGGATAGGCAGAGGATTGGTGTTGGGTTCCTGAGGTGTGGACTTGTGTTGGATGGGCAGAGGATTGGAGTTGGGTTCCTGAGGTGTGGACAGGTGTTGTATGGGCAGAGGATTGGAGTTGTTTCCCTGAGGTGTGGACAGGTGTTGGATGGGCAGAGGATTGGTGTTGGGTTCCTGAGGTGTGGACTTGTGTTGGATGGGCAGAGGATTAGAGTTGGGTTCCTGGGGTGTGGACAGGTGTTGGATGGGCAGAGGATTGGAGTTGGATTCCTAAGGTGTGGACAGGTGTTGGATGGTCAGAGGATCGGAGTTGGGTTCCTGAGGTGTGGGCAGGTGTTGGATGGGCAGAGGATTGGAGTTTGGTTCCTGAGGTGTGGACAGGTGTTGGATGGGCAGAGGATTGGAGTTGGGTTCCTGAGGTGTGGACAGATGTTGGATGGGCAGAGGATTGGAGTTGGGTTCCTGAAGTGTGGACAGGTGTTTGATGGGCAGAGGATTGGAATTGGGTTCCTGAGGTGTGGACAGGTGTTGGATGGGCAAATGATTGGAGTTGGGTTCGTGAGGTGTGGACAGGTGTTGGATGGGCAGAGGATTGGAGTTGGGTTCCTGAAGTGTGGACAGGTGTTGGATGGGCAGATGATTGGAGTTGGGTTCCTGAGGTGTGGACAGGTATTGGATGGGCAGAGGATTGGAGTTGGGTTCCTGAGGTGTGGACAGTTGTTGGATGGCAGAGGATTGGAGTTGTCTCCCTGAGGTGTGGACATGTGTTGGATGGGCGGAGGATTGGAGTTGGGTTCCTGAGGTGTGGACAGGTGTTGGATGGGCAGAGGATTGGAGTTGGTTTCCTGAGGTGTGGACAGGTGTTGGATGGGCAGAGGATTGGAGTTGGGTTACTGAGGTGTGGACAGGTGTTGGATGGGCAGAGGATTGGAGTTGGGTTCCTGAGGTGTGGACATGTGTTGGATGGGCAGAGGATTGGAGTTGGTTTCCTGAGGTGTGGACAGGTGTTGGATGGGCAGAGGATAGGAGTTGTCTCCCTGAGGTGTGGACAGGTGTTGGATGGGCAGAGGATTGGAGTTGGGTTCCTGAGGTGTGGACAGGTGTTGGATGGGCAGAGGATTGGAGTTGGGTTCCTGCGGTGTGGACAGGTGTTGGGTGGGCAGATGCTTGGAGTTGGGTTCCTGAAGTGTGGACAGGTGTTGGATAGGCAGAGGATTGGAGTTGAGTTCCTGAGGTGTGGACAGTTGTTGGATGGACAGATGATTGGAGTTGGGTTCCTGAAATGTGGACAGGTGTTGGATGGGCAGAGGATAGGAGTTGTCTCCCTGCGGTGTGGACAGGTGTTGGATGGGCATAGGATTGGAGTTGGGTTCCTGAGGTGTGGACAGGTGTTGGATGGGCAGAGGATTTGAGTTGGGTTCCTGAGGTGTGGACAGGTGTTGGATGGGCAGAGGATTGGAGTTGGGATCCTGAGGTGTGGACAGGTGTTGGATGGGCAGAGGATTGGAGTTGTCTCCCTGAGGTGTGGACAGGTGTTGGATAGGCAGAGGATTGGAGTTAGGTTCCTGAGGTGTGGACAGGTGTTGGATGGGCAGAGGATTGGAGTTGGGTTCCTGAGGTGTGGACAGGTGTTGGATGGGCATAAGATTGGAGTTGTCTCCCTGAGGTGTGGACAGGTGTTGGATGGGCAGAGGATTGGAGTTGGGTTCCTGAGGTGTGGACAGGTGTTGGATGGGCAGAGGATTGGAGTTGGGTTTCTGAGGTGTGGACAGGTGTTGGATGGGCACAGGATTGGAGTTGGGTTCCTGAGGTGAAGACAGGTGTTGGATGGGCAGAGGATTGGAGTTGGGTTCCTGAGGTGTGGACAGGTGTTGGATGGGCAGAGGATTGGAGTTGGGTTCCTGAGGTGTGGACAGGTGTTGGATGGGCAGAGGATTGGAGTTGGGTTCCTGAGGTGTGGACGGGTGTTGGATGGGCAGAGGATTTGAGTTGTCTCCCTAAAGTGTGGACAGGTGTTGGATTGGCAGAGGATCGGAGTTGGGTTCCTGAGGTGTGGACAGGTATTGCATGGGAAGAGTATTGGAGTTGGGTTCCTGAGGTGTGGACAGGTGTTGGATATGCAGAGGATTGGAGTTGTCTCCCTGAGGTGTGGACTGGTGTTGGATTGGCAGAGGATTTGAGTGGGATTCCTGAGGTGTGGACAGGTGTTGGATTGACAGAGGATTGAGTTGGGTTCCTGAGGTGTGGACAGGTGTTGGATGGGCAGAGGTTTGGAGTTGGGTTCCTGAGGTGTGGACAGGTGTTGGATGGGCAGAGGATTTGAGTTGTCTAACTGAGGTGTGGACATGTGTTGGATGGGCAGAGGATTTGAGTTGGGTTCCTGAGGTGTGGACAGGTGTTGGATGGGCAGAGGATTGGAGTTGAGTTCCTGAGGTGTGGACAGGTTTTGGATAGGCAGAGGATTGGTTTTGGGTTCCTGAGGTGTGGACTTGTGTTGGATGGGCAGAGGATTGGAGTTGGGTTCCTGAGGTGTGGACAGGTGTTGTATGGGCAGAGGATTGGAGTTGTTTCCCTGAGGTGTGGACAGGTGTTGGATGGGCAGAGGATTGGTGTTGGGTTCCTGAGGTGTGGACTTGTGTTGGATGGGCAGAGGATTAGAGTTGGGTTCCTGGGGTGTGGACAGGTGTTGGATGGGCAGAGGATTGGAGTTGGATTCCTAAGGTGTGGACAGGTGTGGGATGGTCAGAGGATCGGAGTTGGGTTCCTGAGGTGTGGGCAGGTGTTGGATGGGCAGAGGATTGGAGTTTGGTTCCTGAGGTGTGGACAGGTGTTGGATGGGCAGAGGATTGGAGTTGGGTTCCTGAGGTGTGGACAGATGTTGGATGGGCAGAGGATTGGAGTTGGGTTCCTGAAGTGTGGACAGGTGTTTGATGGGCAGAGGATTGGAATTGGGTTCCTGAGGTGTGGACAGGTGTTGGATGGGCAAATGATTGGAGTTAGGTTCGTGAGGTGTGGACAGGTGTTGGATGGGCAGAGGATTGGAGTTGGGTTCCTGAAGTGTGGACAGGTGTTGGATGGGCAGATGATTGGAGTTGTGTTCCTGAGGTGTGGACAGGTATTGGATGGGCAGAGGATTGGAGTTGGGTTCCTGAGGTGAGGACAGGTGTTGGATGGGCAGAGGATTGAAGTTTGGTTACTGAGGTGTGAACAGGTGTTGGATGGGCATATGATTGGAGTTGGCTCCCTGAGGTGTGGACAGGTATTGGATGGGCAGAGGATTGGACTTGGGTTCCTGAGGTGTGGACAGGTGTTGGATGGGCAGAGGATTGGAGTTGGGTTCCTGAGGTGTGGACAGGTGTTGGGTGGGCAGAGGATTGGAGTTGGGTTACTGAGGTGTGGACAGGTGTTTGATGGGCAGAGGATTGGAGTTGGGTTCCTGAGGTGTGGACAGGTGTTGGATGGGCAGAGGATTTGAGTTGTTTCCCTGAGGTGTGGACAGGTGTTGGATATGCAGAGGTTTGGAGTTGGGTTCCTGAGGTGAGGACAGGTGTTGGATGGGCAGAGGATTGAAGTTTGGTTACTGAGGTGTGAACAGGTGTTGGATGGGCATATGATTGGAGTTGGCTCCCTGAGGTGTGGACAGGTATTGGATGGGCAGAGGATTGGACTTGGGTTCCTGAGGTGTGGACAGGTGTTGGATGGGCAGAGGATTGGAGTTGGGTTCCTGAGGTGTGGACAGGTGTTGGGTGGGCAGAGGATTGGAGCTGTCTCCCTGAGGTGTGGACAGGTGTTGGATATGCAGAGGATTGGAGTTGTCTACCTGAGGTGTGGACTGGTGTTGGATTGACAGAGGATTGGAGTTGTCTCCCTGAAGTGTGGACAGGTGTTGGATTGGCAGAGGATTGGAGTTGGGTTCCTGAGGTTTGGACAGGTGTTGGATGGCCAGAGGATTGGAGTTGTCTCCCTGAGGTGTGGACAGGTGTTGGATGGGCAGAGGATTGGAGTTGTCTCCCTGAGGTGTGGACAGGTGTTGGATGGACAGAGGATTGGAGTTGGGTTCCTGAAGTGTGGACAGGTGTTGGATGGGTAGAGGATTGGAGTTGGGTTCCTGAGGTGTGGAGAGCTGTTTGATGGGCAGAAGATTGGAGTTGGGTTCCTGAGGTGTGGACAGGTGTTGGGTGGGCAGAGGATTGGAGTTGGGTTACTGAGGTGTGGACAGGTGTCTGATGGGCAGAGGATTGGAGTTGGGTTCCTGAGGTGTGGACAGGTGTTGGATGGGCAGAGGATTTGAGTTGTTTCCCTGAGTTGTGGACAGGTGTTGGATATGCAGAGGTTTGGAGTTGGGTTCCTGAGGTGAGGACAGGTGTTGGATGGGCAGAGGATTGAAGTTGGGTTACTGAGGTGTGAACAGGTGTTGGATGGGCATATGATTGGAGTTGGCTCCCTGAGGTGTGGACAGGTGTTGCATGGGCAGAGGATTGGACTTGGGTTCCTGAGGTGTGGACAGGTGTTGGATGGGCAGAGGATTGGAGTTGGGTTACTGAGGTGTGGACTGGTGTTGGATTGGCAGAGGATTGGAGTTGTCTCCCTGAGGTGTGGACAGGTGTCTGATGGGCAGAGGATTGGAGTTGGGTTCCTGAGGTGTGGACAGGTGTTGGGTGGGCAGATGATTGGAGCTGTCTCCCTGAGGTGTGGACAGGTGTTGGATATGCAGAGGATTGGAGTTGTCTACCTGAGGTGTGGACTGGTGTTGGATTGACAGAGGATTGGAGTTGTCCCCCTGAAGTGTGGACAGGTGTTGGATTGGCAGAGGATTGGAGTTGGGTTCCTGAGGTTTGGACAGGTGTTGGATGGGCAGAGGATTGGAGTTGTCTCCCTGAGGTGTGGACAGGTGTTGGATGGGCAGATGATTGGAGTTGTCTCCCTCAGGTGTGGACAGGTGTTGGATGGACAGAGGATTGGAGTTGGGTTCCTGAAGTGTGGACAGGTGTTGGATGGGCAGAGGATTGGAGTTGGGTTCCTGAGGTGTGGACAGCTGTTGGATGGGCAGAGGATTGGAGTTGGGTTCCTGAGGTGTGGACAGGTGTTGGGTAGGCAGATGATTGGCGTTGTCTCCCTGAGGTGTGGACAGGTGTTGGATGGACAGAGGATTGGAGTTGGGTTCCTGAAGTGTGGACAGGTGTTGGATGGGCAGAGGATTGGTGTTGGGTTCCTGAGGTGTGGACTTGTGTTGGATGGGCAGAGGATTGGAGTTGGGTCCCTGGGGTGTGGACAGGTGTTGTATGGGCAGAGGATTGGAGTTGTTTCCCTGAGGTGTGGACAGGTGTTGGATGGGCAGAGGATTGGTGTTATGTTCCTGAGGTGTGGACTTGTGTTGGATGGCCAGAGGATTGGAGTTGGGTTCCTGAGGTGTGGACAGGTGTTGGATGGGCAGAGGATTGAAGTTGGGTTCCTGAGGTGTGGACAGGTGTTGGGTGGGAAAAGGATCGGAGTTGTCTCCCTGAGGTGTGGACAGGTGTTGGATGGGCAGAGGATTGGAGTTGGGTTCCTAATGTGTGGACAGGTGTTGGATGGGTAGAGGATCGGAGTTGGGTTCCTGAGGTGTGGGCAGGTGTTGGATGGGCAGAGGATTGGAGTTGGGCTCCTGAGGTGTGGGCAGGTGCTGGGTGGGCAGAGGATCAAAGTTGTCTCCCTGAGGATTGGACAGGTGTTGCATATGCAGAGGATCAGAGTTGTCTCCCTGAGGTGTGTACATGTGTTGGATGGGCAGAGGATCAAAGTTGCCTCCCTAAGGATTGGACAGGTGTTGGATGGGCAGATGATTGGAGTTGTCTCCCTGTGGTGTGGACATGTATTGGATGGGCAGAGGATCAAAGTTGTCTCCCTAAGGGTTGGACAGGTGTTGGATGGGCAGAGGATTGGAGTTGGGTTCCTGAAGTGTGGACAGGTGTTGGATGGGCAGAGGATTGGAGTTGTCTCCCTGAGGTGTGCACAGGTGTTGGATATGCAGATGATTGGAGTTGGGTTCCTGAGGTGTGGACAGGTGTTGGATGGGCAGAGGATTGGAATTGTCTCCCTGAGGTGTGGACAGGTGTTGGATGGGCAGAGGATTGGAGTTGGGTTCCTGAGGTGTGGGCAGGTGCTGGTTGGGCAGAGGATTGGAGTTGTCTCCCTGAGGTGTGGACAGGTGTTGGATATGCAGATGATTGGAGTTGGGTTCCTGAGGTGTGGACAGGTGTTGGATGGGCAGAGGATTGGAATTGTCTCCCTGAGGTGTGGACAGGTGTTGGATGGGCAGAGGATTGGAGTTGGGTTCCTGAGGTGTGAACAGGTGTTGGATAGGCAGATGATTGGAGTTGGGTTCCTGAGGTGTGGACAGGTGTTGGATGGGCAGAGGATTGGAGTTGGGTTCCTGAAATGTGGACAGGTGTTGGATGGGCAGATGATTGGAATTGTCTCCCTGATGTGTGGACAGGTGTTAGATAGGCAGAGAAATGGAGTTTTCTCCCTGAGGTGTGGATAGGTGTTGGATGGGCAGAGGATTGGAGTTAGGTTCCTGAGGTGTGGACAGGTGTTGGATTTGCAAAGGATTTGAGTTGGGTTCTTGAGGAGCGGACAGGTGTTGGATAGGCAGGGGATTGGTGTTGTCTCCCTGAGGTGTGAATAGGTTTTGGATGGGCAGAGGATTGGAGTTGTCTCCCTGAGGTGTGGACAGGTTTTGGATATGCAGAGGATTGGAGTTGGGTTCCTTAGGTGTGGACAGGTGTTGGATAGGCAGATGATTGGCGTTGTCTCCCTGAGGTGTGGACAGGTGTTGGATGGGCAGAGGATTGGAGTTGGGTTCCTGAGGTGTGGACAGGTGTTGGATGGGCAGAGGATTGGAGTTGGGTTCCTGAGGTGTGGACAGGTGTTGGATGGGCCGAGGATTGGAGTTGGGTTGCTGAGGTGTGGACAGGTGTTGGATGGGCAGAGGATTTGAGTTGTTTCCCTGAGGTGTGGACAGGTGTTGGATATGTAGAGGATTGGAGTTGGGTTCCTGAGGTGAGGACAGGTGTTGGATGGGCAGAAGATTGGAGTTGTCTCACTGATGTGTGGACATGTGTTGGATATGCAGATGATTGGAGTTGGGTTCCTGAGGTGTGAACAGGTGTTGGATGGGCAGAGGATTGGAGTTGGGTTTCTGAGGTGTGCACAGGTGTTGGATGGGCAGAGGATTTGAGTTGTCTAACTGAGGTGTGGACATGTGTTGGATGGGCAGAGGATTTGAGTTGGGTTCCTGAGGTGTGGACAGGTGTTGGATGGGCAGAGGATTGGAGTTGAGTTCCTGAGGTGTGGACAGGTTTTGGATAGGCAGAGGATTGGTGTTGGGTTCCTGAGGTGTGGACTTGTGTTGGATGGGCAGAGGATTGGAGTTGGGTTCCTGAGGTGTGGACAGGTGTTGTATGGGCAGAGGATTGGAGTTGTTTCCCTGAGGTGTGGACAGGTGTTGGATGGGCAGAGGATTGGTGTTGGGTTCCTGAGGTGTGGACTTGTGTTGGATGGGCAGAGGATTAGAGTTGGGTTCCTGGGGTGTGGACAGGTGTTGGATGGGCAGAGGATTGGAGTTGGATTCCTAAGGTGTGGACAGGTGTTGGATGGTCAGAGGATCGGAGTTGGGTTCCTGAGGTGTGGGCAGGTGTTGGATGGGCTGAGGATTGGAGTTTGGTTCCTGAGGTGTGGACAGGTGTTGGATGGGCAGAGGATTGGAGTTGGGTTCCTGAGGTGTGGACAGATGTTGGATGGGCAGAGGATTGGAGTTGGGTTCCTGAAGTGTGGACAGGTGTTTGATGGGCAGAGGATTGGAATTGGGTTCCTGAGGTGTGGACAGGTGTTGGATGGGCAAATGATTGGAGTTGGGTTCGTGAGGTGTGGACAGGTGTTGGATGGGCAGAGGATTGGAGTTGGGTTCCTGAAGTGTGGACAGGTGTTGGATGGGCAGATGATTGGAGTTGGGTTCCTGAGGTGTGGACAGGTATTGGATGGGCAGAGGATTGGAGTTGGGTTCCTGAGGTGTGGACAGTTGTTGGATGGCAGAGGATTGGAGTTGTCTCCCTGAGGTGTGGACATGTGTTGGATGGGCGGAGGATTGGAGTTGGGTTCCTGAGGTGTGGACAGGTGTTGGATGGGCAGAGGATTGGAGTTGGTTTCCTGAGGTGTGGACAGGTGTTGGATGGGCAGAGGATTGGAGTTGGGTTACTGAGGTGTGGACAGGTGTTGGATGGGCAGAGGATTGGAGTTGGGTTCCTGAGGTGTGGACATGTGTTGGATGGGCAGAGGATTGGAGTTGGTTTCCTGAGGTGTGGACAGGTGTTGGATGGGCAGAGGATAGGAGTTGTCTCCCTGAGGTGTGGACAGGTGTTGGATGGGCAGAGGATTGGAGTTGGGTTCCTGAGGTGTGGACAGGTGTTGGATGGGCAGAGGATTGGAGTTGGGTTCCTGCGGTGTGGACAGGTGTTGGGTGGGCAGATGCTTGGAGTTGGGTTCCTGAAGTGTGGACAGGTGTTGGATAGGCAGAGGATTGGAGTTGAGTTCCTGAGGTGTGGACAGTTGTTGGATGGACAGATGATTGGAGTTGGGTTCCTGAAATGTGGACAGGTGTTGGATGGGCAGAGGATAGGAGTTGTCTCCCTGCGGTGTGGACAGGTGTTGGATGGGCATAGGATTGGAGTTGGGTTCCTGAGGTGTGGACAGGTGTTGGATGGGCAGAGGATTTGAGTTGGGTTCCTGAGGTGTGGACAGGTGTTGGATGGGCAGAGGATTGGAGTTGGGATCCTGAGGTGTGGACAGGTGTTGGATGGGCAGAGGATTGGAGTTGTCTCCCTGAGGTGTGGACAGGTGTTGGATAGGCAGAGGATTGGAGTTAGGTTCCTGAGGTGTGGACAGGTGTTGGATGGGCAGAGGATTGGAGTTGGGTTCCTGAGGTGTGGACAGGTGTGGGATGGGCATAAGATTGGAGTTGTCTCCCTGAGGTGTGGACAGGTGTTGGATGGGCAGAGGATTGGAGTTGGGTTCCTGAGGTGTGGACAGGTGTCGGATGGGCAGAGGATTGGAGTTGGGTTTCTGAGGTGTGGACAGGTGTTGGATGGGCACAGGATTGGAGTTGGGTTCCTGAGGTGAAGACAGGTGTTGGATGGGCAGAGGATTGGAGTTGGGTTCCTGAGGTGTGGACAGGTGTTGGATGGGCAGAGGATTGGAGTTGGGTTCCTGAGGTGTGGACAGGTGTTGGATGGGCAGAGGATTGGAGTTGGGTTCCTGAGGTGTGGACGGGTGTTGGATGGGCAGAGGATTTGAGTTGTCTCCCTGAAGTGTGGACAGGTGTTGGATTGGCAGAGGATCGGAGTTGGGTTCCTGAGGTGTGGACAGGTATTGCATGGGAAGAGTATTGGAGTTGGGTTCCTGAGGTGTGGACAGGTGTTGGATATGCAGAGGATTGGAGTTGTCTCCCTGAGGTGTGGACTGGTGTTGGATTGGCAGAGGATTTGAGTGGGATTCCTGAGGTGTGGACAGGTGTTGGATTGACAGAGGATTGAGTTGGGTTCCTGAGGTGTGGACAGGTGTTGGATGGGCAGAGGTTTGGAGTTGGGTTCCTGAGGTGTGGACAGGTGTTGGATGGGCAGAGGATTTGAGTTGTCTAACTGAGGTGTGGACATGTGTTGGATGGGCAGAGGATTTGAGTTGGGTTCCTGAGGTGTGGACAGGTGTTGGATGGGCAGAGGATTGGAGTTGAGTTCCTGAGGTGTGGACAGGTTTTGGATAGGCAGAGGATTGGTGTTGGGTTCCTGAGGTGTGGACTTGTGTTGGATGGGCAGAGGATTGGAGTTGGGTTCCTGAGGTGTGGACAGGTGTTGTATGGGCAGAGGATTGGAGTTGTTTCCCTGAGGTGTGGACAGGTGTTGGATGGGCAGAGGATTGGTGTTGGGTTCCTGAGGTGTGGACTTGTGTTGGATGGGCAGAGGATTAGAGTTGGGTTCCTGGGGTGTGGACAGGTGTTGGATGGGCAGAGGATTGGAGTTGGATTCCTAAGGTGTGGACAGGTGTGGGATGGTCAGAGGATCGGAGTTGGGTTCCTGAGGTGTGGGCAGGTGTTGGATGGGCAGAGGATTGGAGTTTGGTTCCTGAGGTGTGGACAGGTGTTGGATGGGCAGAGGATTGGAGTTGGGTTCCTGAGGTGTGGACAGATGTTGGATGGGCAGAGGATTGGAGTTGGGTTCCTGAAGTGTGGACAGGTGTTTGATGGGCAGAGGATTGGAATTGGGTTCCTGAGGTGTGGACAGGTGTTGGATGGGCAAATGATTGGAGTTGGGTTCGTGAGGTGTGGACAGGTGTTGGATGGGCAGAGGATTGGAGTTGGGTTCCTGAAGTGTGGACAGGTGTTGGATGGGCAGATGATTGGAGTTGTGTTCCTGAGGTGTGGACAGGTATTGGATGGGCAGAGGATTGGAGTTGGGTTCCTGAGGTGTGGACAGTTGTTGGATGGCAGAGGATTGGAGTTGTCTCCCTGAGGTGTGGACATGTGTTGGATGGGCGGAGGATTGGAGTTGGGTTCCTGAGGTGTGGACAGGTGTTGGATGGGCAGAGGATTGGAGTTGGTTTCCTGAGGTGTGGACAGGTGTTGGATGGGCAGAGGATTGGAGTTGGGTTACTGAGGTGTGGACAGGTGTTGGATGGGCAGAGGATTGGAGTTGGGTTCCTGAGGTGTGGACATGTGTTGGATGGGCAGAGGATTGGAGTTGGTTTCCTGAGGTGTGGACAGGTGTTGGATGGGCAGAGGAAAGGAGTTGTCTCCCTGAGGTGTGGACAGGTGTTGGATGGGCAGAGGATTGGAGTTGGGTTCCTGAGGTGTGGACAGGTGTTGGATGGGCAGAGGATTGGAGTTGGGTTCCTACGGTGTGGACAGGTGTTGGGTGGGCAGATGCTTGGAGTTGGGTTCCTGAAGTGTGGACAGGTGTTGGATAGGCAGAGGATTGGAGTTGAGTTCCTGAGGTGTGGACAGTTGTTGGATGGACAGATGATTGGAGTTGGGTTCCTGAAATGTGGACAGGTGTTGGATGGGCAGAGGATAGGAGTTGTCTCCCTGCGGTGTGGACAGGTGTTGGATGGGCAGAGGATTGGAGTTGGGTTCCTGAGGTGTGGACAGGTGTTGGATGGGCAGAGGATTTGAGTTGGGTTCCTGAGGTGTGGACAGGTGTTGGATGGGCAGAGGATTGGAGTTGGGATCCTGAGGTGTGGACAGGTGTTGGATGGGCAGAGGATTGGAGTTGGGTCCCTGGGGTGTGGACAGGTGTTGTATGGGCAGAGGATTGGAGTTGTTTCCCTGAGGTGTGGACAGGTGTTGGATGGGCAGAGGATTGGTGTTATGTTCCTGAGGTGTGGACTTGTGTTGGATGGCCAGAGGATTGGAGTTGGGTTCCTGAGGTGTGGACAGGTGTTGGATGGGCAGAGGATTGAAGTTGGGTTCCTGAGGTGTGGACAGGTGTTGGGTGGGAAAAGGATCGGAGTTGTCTCCCTGAGGTGTGGACAGGTGTTGGATGGGCAGAGGATTGGAGTTGGGTTCCTAATGTGTGGACAGGTGTTGGATGGGTAGAGGATCGGAGTTGGGTTCCTGAGGTGTGGGCAGGTGTTGGATGGGCAGAGGATTGGAGTTGGGCTCCTGAGGTGTGGGCAGGTGCTGGGTGGGCAGAGGATCAAAGTTGTCTCCCTGAGGATTGGACAGGTGTTGCATATGCAGAGGATCAGAGTTGTCTCCCTGAGGTGTGTACATGTGTTGGATGGGCAGAGGATCAAAGTTGCCTCCCTAAGGATTGGACAGGTGTTGGATGGGCAGATGATTGGAGTTGTCTCCCTGTGGTGTGGACATGTATTGGATGGGCAGAGGATCAAAGTTGTCTCCCTAAGGGTTGGACAGGTGTTGGATGGGCAGAGGATTGGAGTTGGGTTCCTGAAGTGTGGACAGGTGTTGGATGGGCAGAGGATTGGAGTTGTCTCCCTGAGGTGTGCACAGGTGTTGGATATGCAGATGATTGGAGTTGGGTTCCTGAGGTGTGGACAGGTGTTGGATGGGCAGAGGATTGGAATTGTCTCCCTGAGGTGTGGACAGGTGTTGGATGGGCAGAGGATTGGAGTTGGGTTCCTGAGGTGTGGGCAGGTGCTGGTTGGGCAGAGGATTGGAGTTGTCTCCCTGAGGTGTGGACAGGTGTTGGATATGCAGATGATTGGAGTTGGGTTCCTGAGGTGTGGACAGGTGTTGGATGGGCAGAGGATTGGAATTGTCTCCCTGAGGTGTGGACAGGTGTTGGATGGGCAGAGGATTGGAGTTGGGTTCCTGAGGTGTGAACAGGTGTTGGATAGGCAGATGATTGGAGTTGGGTTCCTGAGGTGTGGACAGGTGTTGGATGGGCAGAGGATTGGAGTTGGGTTCCTGAAATGTGGACAGGTGTTGGATGGGCAGATGATTGGAATTGTCTCCCTGATGTGTGGACAGGTGTTAGATAGGCAGAGAAATGGAGTTTTCTCCCTGAGGTGTGGATAGGTGTTGGATGGGCAGAGGATTGGAGTTAGGTTCCTGAGGTGTGGACAGGTGTTGGATTTGCAAAGGATTTGAGTTGGGTTCTTGAGGAGCGGACAGGTGTTGGATAGGCAGGGGATTGGTGTTGTCTCCCTGAGGTGTGAATAGGTTTTGGATGGGCAGAGGATTGGAGTTGTCTCCCTGAGGTGTGGACAGGTTTTGGATATGCAGAGGATTGGAGTTGGGTTCCTTAGGTGTGGACAGGTGTTGGATAGGCAGATGATTGGCGTTGTCTCCCTGAGGTGTGGACAGGTGTTGGATGGGCAGAGGATTGGAGTTGGGTTCCTGAGGTGTGGACAGGTGTTGGATGGGCAGAGGATTGGAGTTGGGTTCCTGAGGTGTGGACAGGTGTTGGATGGGCCGAGGATTGGAGTTGGGTTGCTGAGGTGTGGACAGGTGTTGGATGGGCAGAGGATTTTAGTTGTTTCCCTGAGGTGTGGACAGGTGTTGGATATGTAGAGGATTGGAGTTGGGTTCCTGAGGTGAGGACAGGTGTTGGATGGGCAGAAGATTGGAGTTGTCTCACTGATGTGTGGACATGTGTTGGATATGCAGATGATTGGAGTTGGGTTCCTGAGGTGTGAACAGGTGTTGGATGGGCAGAGGATTGGAGTTGGGTTTCTGAGGTGTGCACAGGTGTTGGATGGTCAGAGGATCGGAGTTGGGTTCCTGAGGTGTGGGCAGGTGTTGGATGGGCAGAGGATTGGAGTTTGGTTCCTGAGGTGTGGACAGGTGTTGGATGGGCAGAGGATTGGAGTTGGGTTCCTGAGGTGTGGACAGATGTTGGATGGGCAGAGGATTGGAGTTGGGTTCCTGAAGTGTGGACAGGTGTTTGATGGGCAGAGGATTGGAATTGGGTTCCTGAGGTGTGGACAGGTGTTGGATGGGCAAATGATTGGAGTTGGGTTCGTGAGGTGTGGACAGGTGTTGGATGGGCAGAGGATTGGAGTTGGGTTCCTGAAGTGTGGACAGGTGTTGGATGGGCAGATGATTGGAGTTGGGTTCCTGAGGTGTGGACAGGTATTGGATGGGCAGAGGATTGGAGTTGGGTTCCTGAGGTGTGGACAGTTGTTGGATGGCAGAGGATTGGAGTTGTCTCCCTGAGGTGTGGACATGTGTTGGATGGGCGGAGGATTGGAGTTGGGTTCCTGAGGTGTGGACAGGTGTTGGATGGGCAGAGGATTGGAGTTGGTTTCCTGAGGTGTGGACAGGTGTTGGATGGGCAGAGGATTGGAGTTGGGTTACTGAGGTGTGGACAGGTGTTGGATGGGCAGAGGATTGGAGTTGGGTTCCTGAGGTGTGGACATGTGTTGGATGGGCAGAGGATTGGAGTTGGTTTCCTGAGGTGTGGACAGGTTTTGGATGGGCAGAGGATAGGAGTTGTCTCCCTGAGGTGTGGACAGGTGTTGGATGGGCAGAGGATTGGAGTTGGGTTCCTGAGGTGTGGACAGGTGTTGGATGGGCAGAGGATTGGAGTTGGGTTCCTGCGGTGTGGACAGGTGTTGGGTGGGCAGATGCTTGGAGTTGGGTTCCTGAAGTGTGGACAGGTGTTGGATAGGCAGAGGATTGGAGTTGAGTTCCTGAGGTGTGGACAGTTGTTGGATGGACAGATGATTGGAGTTGGGTTCCTGAAATGTGGACAGGTGTTGGATGGGCAGAGGATAGGAGTTGTCTCCCTGCGGTGTGGACAGGTGTTGGATGGGCAGAGGATTGGATTTGGGTTCCTGAGGTGTGGACAGGTGTTGGATGGGCAGAGGATTTGAGTTGGGTTCCTGAGGTGTGGACAGGTGTTGGATGGGCAGAGGATTGGAGTTGGGATCCTGAGGTGTGGACAGGTGTTGGATGGGCAGAGGATTGGAGTTGTCTCCCTGAGGTGTGGACAGGTGTTGGATAGGCAGAGGATTGGAGTTAGGTTCCTGAGGTGTGGACAGGTGTTGGATGGGCAGAGGATTGGAGTTGGGTTCCTGAGGTGTGGACAGGTGTTGGATGGGCATAAGATTGGAGTTGTCTCCCTGAGGTGTGGACAGGTGTTGGATGGGCAGAGGATTGGAGTTGGGTTCCTGAGGTGTGGACAGGTGTTGGATGGGCAGAGGATTGGAGTTGGGTTTCTGAGGTGTGGACAGGTGTTGGATGGGCACAGGATTGGAGTTGGGTTCCTGAGGTGAAGACAGGTGTTGGATGGGCAGAGGATTGGAGTTGGGTTCCTGAGGTGTGGACAGGTGTTGGATGGGCAGAGGATTGGAGTTGGGTTCCTGAGGTGTGGACAGGTGTTGGATGGGCAGAGGATTGGAGTTGGGTTCCTGAGGTGTGGACGGGTGTTGGATGGGCAGAGGATTTGAGTTGTCTCCCTGAAGTGTGGACAGGTGTTGGATTGGCAGAGGATCGGAGTTGGGTTCCTGAGGTGTGGACAGGTATTGCATGGGAAGAGTATTGGAGTTGGGTTCCTGAGGTGTGGACAGGTGTTGGATATGCAGAGGATTGGAGTTGTCTCCCTGAGGTGTGGACTGGTGTTGGATTGGCAGAGGATTTGAGTGGGATTCCTGAGGTGTGGACAGGTGTTGGATTGACAGAGGATTGAGTTGGGTTCCTGAGGTGTGGACAGGTGTTGGATGGGCAGAGGTTTGGAGTTGGGTTCCTGAGGTGTGGACAGGTGTTGGATGGGCAGAGGATTTGAGTTGTCTAACTGAGGTGTGGACATGTGTTGGATGGGCAGAGGATTTGAGTTGGGTTCCTGAGGTGTGGACAGGTGTTGGATGGGCAGAGGATTGGAGTTGAGTTCCTGAGGTGTGGACAGGTTTTGGATAGGCAGAGGATTGGTGTTGGGTTCCTGAGGTGTGGACTTGTGTTGGATGGGCAGAGGATTGGAGTTGGGTTCCTGAGGTGTGGACAGGTGTTGTATGGGCAGAGGATTGGAGTTGTTTCCCTGAGGTGTGGACAGGTGTTGGATGGGCAGAGGATTGGTGTTGGGTTCCTGAGGTGTGGACTTGTGTTGGATGGGCAGAGGATTAGAGTTGGGTTCCTGGGGTGTGGACAGGTGTTGGATGGGCAGAGGATTGGAGTTGGATTCCTAAGGTGTGGACAGGTGTGGGATGGTCAGAGGATCGGAGTTGGGTTCCTGAGGTGTGGGCAGGTGTTGGATGGGCAGAGGATTGGAGTTTGGTTCCTGAGGTGTGGACAGGTGTTGGATGGGCAGAGGATTGGAGTTGGGTTCCTGAGGTGTGGACAGATGTTGGATGGGCAGAGGATTGGAGTTGGGTTCCTGAAGTGTGGACAGGTGTTTGATGGGCAGAGGATTGGAATTGGGTTCCTGAGGTGTGGACAGGTGTTGGATGGGCAAATGATTGGAGTTGGGTTCGTGAGGTGTGGACAGGTGTTGGATGGGCAGAGGATTGGAGTTGGGTTCCTGAAGTGTGGACAGGTGTTGGATGGGCAGATGATTGGAGTTGGGTTCCTGAGGTGTGGACAGGTATTGGATGGGCAGAGGATTGGAGTTGGGTTCCTGAGGTGTGGACAGTTGTTGGATGGCAGAGGATTGGAGTTGTCTCCCTGAGGTGTGGACATGTGTTGGATGGGCGGAGGATTGGAGTTGGGTTCCTGAGGTGTGGACAGGTGTTGGATGGGCAGAGGATTGGAGTTGGTTTCCTGAGGTGTGGACAGGTGTTGGATGGGCAGAGGATTGGAGTTGGGTTACTGAGGTGTGGACAGGTGTTGGATGGGCAGAGGATTGGAGTTGGGTTCCTGAGGTGTGGACATGTGTTGGATGGGCAGAGGATTGGAGTTGGTTTCCTGAGGTGTGGACAGGTGTTGGATGGGCAGAGGAAAGGAGTTGTCTCCCTGAGGTGTGGACAGGTGTTGGATGGGCAGAGGATTGGAGTTGGGTTCCTGAGGTGTGGACAGGTGTTGGATGGGCAGAGGATTGGAGTTGGGTTCCTACGGTGTGGACAGGTGTTGGGTGGGCAGATGCTTGGAGTTGGGTTCCTGAAGTGTGGACAGGTGTTGGATAGGCAGAGGATTGGAGTTGAGTTCCTGAGGTGTGGACAGTTGTTGGATGGACAGATGATTGGAGTTGGGTTCCTGAAATGTGGACAGGTGTTGGATGGGCAGAGGATAGGAGTTGTCTCCCTGCGGTGTGGACAGGTGTTGGATGGGCAGAGGATTGGAGTTGGGTTCCTGAGGTGTGGACAGGTGTTGGATGGGCAGAGGATTTGAGTTGGGTTCCTGAGGTGTGGACAGGTGTTGGATGGGCAGAGGATTGGAGTTGGGATCCTGAGGTGTGGACAGGTGTTGGATGGGCAGAGGATTGGAGTTGTCTCCCTGAGGTGTGGACAGGTGTTGGATAGGCAGAGGATTGGAGTTAGGTTCCTGAGGTGTGGACAGGTGTTGGATGGGCAGAGGATTGGAGTTGGGTTCCTGAGGTGTGGACAGGTGTTGGATGGGCATAAGATTGGAGTTGTCTCCCTGAGGTGCGGACAGGTGTTGGATGGGCAGAGGATTGGAGTTGGGTTCCTGAGGTGTGGACAGGTGTTGGATGGGCAGAGGATTGGAGTTGGGTTTCTGAGGTGTGGACAGGTGTTGGATGGGCACAGGATTGGAGTTGGGTTCCTGAGGTGAAGACAGGTGTTGGATGGGCAGAGGATTGGAGTTGGGTTCCTGAGGTGTGGACAGGTGTTGGATGGGCAGAGGATTGGAGTTGGGTTCCTGAGGTGTGGACAGGTGTTGGATGGGCAGAGGATTGGAGTTGGGTTCCTGAGGTGTGGACGGGTGTTGGATGGGCAGAGGATTTGAGTTGTCTCCCTGAAGTGTGGACAGGTGTTGGATTGGCAGAGGATCAGAGTTGGGTTCCTGAGGTGTGGACAGGTATTGCATGGGAAGAGTATTGGAGTTGGGTTCCTGAGGTGTGGACAGGTGTTGGATATGCAGAAGATTGGAGTTGTCTCCCTGAGGTTTGGACTGGTGTTGGATTGGCAGAGGATTTGAGTGGGGTTCCTGAGGTGTGGACAGGTGTTGGATTGACAGAGGATTGGAGTCAGGGTTCCTGAGGTGTGGACAGGTGTTGGATGGGCAGAGGTTTGGAGTTGGGTTCCTGAGGTGTGGACAGGTGTTGGATATGCAGAGGATTGGAGTTGTCTCCCTGAGGTGTGGATAGGTGTTGGATGGGCAGAGGATTGGAGTTGGGTTCCTGAGGTGTGGACAGGTGTTGGATGGGCATAGGATTGGAGTTGTCTCCCTGAGGTGTGGACAGGTGTTGGATGGGCAGAGGATTGGAGTTGGGTTCCTGAGGTGTGGACAGGTGTTGGATGGGCAGAGGATTGGAGTTGGGTTTCTGAGGTGTGGACAGGTGTTGGATGGGCAGAGGATTGGAGTTGGGTTCCTGAGGTGAGGACAGGTGTTGGATGGGCAGAGGATTGGAGTTGGGTTCCTGAGGTGTGGACAGGTGTTGGATGGGCAGAGGATTGGAGTTGGGTTCCTGAGGTGTGGACAGGTGTTGGATGGGCAGAGGATTGGCGTTGGGATCCTGAGGTGTGGACAGGTGTTGGATGGGCAGAGTATTTGAGTTGTCTCCCTGAAATGTGGGCAGGTGTTGGATTGGCAGAGGATTGGAGTTGGGTTCCTGAGGTGTGGACAGGTGTTGGATGGGAAGAGGATTGGAGTTGGGTTCCTGAGGTGTGGACAGGTGTTGGATATGCAGAGGATTGGAGTTGTCTACCTGAGGTGTGGACAGGTGTTGGATTGGCAGAGGATTTGAGTTGGGTTCCTGAGGTGTGGACAGGTGTTGGATTGGCAGAGGATGGGAATTGGGTTCCTGAGGTGTTGACAGGTGTTGGATGGGCAGAGGATTGGAGTTGGGTTCCTGAGGTGTGGACAGGTGTTGGATATGCAGAGGATAGGAGTTGTCTACCTGAGGTGTGGACTGGTGATGGATTGACAGAGGATTGGAGTTGTCTCCCTGAAGTGTGGACAGGTGTTGGATATGCAGATGATTGGAGTTGGGTTCCTGAGGTGTGGACAGGTGTTGGATGGGCAGAGGATTGGAATTGTCTCCCTGAGGTGTGGACAGGTGTTGGATGGGCAGAGGATTGGAGTTGGGTTCCTGAGGTGTGAACAGGTGTTGGATAGGCAGATGATTGGAGTTGGGTTCCTGAGGTGTGGACAGGTGTTGGATGGGCAGAGGATTGGAGTTGGGTTCCTGAAATGTGGACAGGTGTTGGATGGGCAGATGATTGGAATTGTCTCCCTGATGTGTGGACAGGTGTTAGATAGGCAGAGAAATGGAGTTTTCTCCCTGAGGTGTGGATAGGTGTTGGATGGGCAGAGGATTGGAGTTAGGTTCCTGAGGTGTGGACAGGTGTTGGATTTGCAAAGCATTTGAGTTGGGTTCTTGAGGAGCGGACAGGTGTTGGATAGGCAGGGGATTGGTGTTGTCTCCCTGAGGTGTGAATAGGTTTTGGATGGGCAGAGGATTGGAGTTGTCTCCCTGAGGTGTGGACAGGTGTTGGATATGCAGAGGATTGGAGTTGGGTTCCTGAGGTGTGGACAGGTGTTGGATAGGCAGATGATTGGCGTTGTCTCCCTGAGGTGTGGGTAGGTGTTGGATGGGCAGAGGATTGGAGTTGGGTTCCTGAGGTGTGGACAGGTGTTGGATGGGCAGAGGATTGGAGTTGGGTTCCTGAGGTGTGGACAGGTGTTGGATGGGCCGAGGATTGGAGTTGGGTTGCTGAGGTGTGGACAGGTGTTGGATGGGCAGAGGATTTGAGTTGTTTCCCTGAGGTGTGGACAGGTGTTGGATATGTAGAGGATTGGAGTTGGGTTCCTGAGGTGAGGACAGGTGTTGGATGGGCAGAAGATTGGAGTTGTCTCACTGATGTGTGGACATGTGTTGGATATGCAGATGATTGGAGTTGGGTTCCTGAGGTGTGAACAGGTGTTGGATGGGCAGAGGATTGGAGTTGGGTTTCTGAGGTGTGCACAGGTGTTGGATGGGCAGAGGATTTGAGTTGTCTAACTGAGGTGTGGACATGTGTTGGATGGGCAGAGGATTTGAGTTGGGTTCCTGAGGTGTGGACAGGTGTTGGATGGGCAGAGGATTGGAGTTGAGTTCCTGAGGTGTGGACAGGTTTTGGATAGGCAGAGGATTGGTGTTGGGTTCCTGAGGTGTGGACTTGTGTTGGATGGGCAGAGGATTGGAGTTGGGTTCCTGAGGTGTGGACAGGTGTTGTATGGGCAGAGGATTGGAGTTGTTTCCCTGAGGTGTGGACAGGTGTTGGATGGGCAGAGGATTGGTGTTGGGTTCCTGAGGTGTGGACTTGTGTTGGATGGGCAGAGGATTAGAGTTGGGTTCCTGGGGTGTGGACAGGTGTTGGATGGGCAGAGGATTGGAGTTGGATTCCTAAGGTGTGGACAGGTGTTGGATGGTCAGAGGATCGGAGTTGGGTTCCTGAGGTGTGGGCAGGTGTTGGATGGGCAGAGGATTGGAGTTTGGTTCCTGAGGTGTGGACAGGTGTTGGATGGGCAGAGGATTGGAGTTGGGTTCCTGAGGTGTGGACAGATGTTGGATGGGCAGAGGATTGGAGTTGGGTTCCTGAAGTGTGGACAGGTGTTTGATGGGCAGAGGATTGGAATTGGGTTCCTGAGGTGTGGACAGGTGTTGGATGGGCAAATGATTGGAGTTGGGTTCGTGAGGTGTGGACAGGTGTTGGATGGGCAGAGGATTGGAGTTGGGTTCCTGAAGTGTGGACAGGTGTTGGATGGGCAGATGATTGGAGTTGGGTTCCTGAGGTGTGGACAGGTATTGGATGGGCAGAGGATTGGAGTTGGGTTCCTGAGGTGTGGACAGTTGTTGGATGGCAGAGGATTGGAGTTGTCTCCCTGAGGTGTGGACATGTGTTGGATGGGCGGAGGATTGGAGTTGGGTTCCTGAGGTGTGGACAGGTGTTGGATGGGCAGAGGATTGGAGTTGGTTTCCTGAGGTGTGGACAGGTGTTGGATGGGCAGAGGATTGGAGTTGGGTTACTGAGGTGTGGACAGGTGTTGGATGGGCAGAGGATTGGAGTTGGGTTCCTGAGGTGTGGACATGTGTTGGATGGGCAGAGGATTGGAGTTGGTTTCCTGAGGTGTGGACAGGTGTTGGATGGGCAGAGGATAGGAGTTGTCTCCCTGAGGTGTGGACAGGTGTTGGATGGGCAGAGGATTGGAGTTGGGTTCCTGAGGTGTGGACAGGTGTTGGATGGGCAGAGGATTGGAGTTGGGTTCCTGCGGTGTGGACAGGTGTTGGGTGGGCAGATGCTTGGAGTTGGGTTCCTGAAGTGTGGACAGGTGTTGGATAGTCAGAGGATTGGAGTTGAGTTCCTGAGGTGAGGACAGTTGTTGGATGGACAGATGATTGGAGTTGGGTTCCTGAAATGTGGACAGGTGTTGGATGGGCAGAGGATAGGAGTTGTCTCCCTGCGGTGTGGACAGGTGTTGGATGGGCAGAGGATTGGAGTTGGGTTCCTGAGGTGTGGACAGGTGTTGGATGGGCAGAGGATTTGAGTTGGGTTCCTGAGGTGTGGACAGGTGTTGGATGGGCAGAGGATTGGAGTTGGGATCCTGAGGTGTGGACAGGTGTTGGATGGGCAGAGGATTGGAGTTGTCTCCCTGAGGTGTGGACAGGTGTTGGATAGGCAGAGGATTGGAGTTAGGTTCCTGAGGTGTGGACAGGTGTTGGATGGGCAGAGGATTGGAGTTGGGTTCCTGAGGTGTGGACAGGTGTTGGATGGGCATAAGATTGGAGTTGTCTCCCTGAGGTGTGGACAGGTGTTGGATGGGCAGAGGATTGGAGTTGGGTTCCTGAGGTGTGGACAGGTGTTGGATGGGCAGAGGATTGGAGTTGGGTTTCTGAGGTGTGGACAGGTGTTGGATGGGCACAGGATTGGAGTTGGGTTCCTGAGGTGAAGACAGGTGTTGGATGGGCAGAGGATTGGAGTTGGGTTCCTGAGGTGTGGACAGGTGTTGGATGGGCAGAGGATTGGAGTTGGGTTCCTGAGGTGTGGACAGGTGTTGGATGGGCAGAGGATTGGAGTTGGGTTCCTGAGGTGTGGACGGGTGTTGGATGGGCAGAGGATTTGAGTTGTCTCCCTGAAGTGTGGACAGGTGTTGGATTGGCAGAGGATCGGAGTTGGGTTCCTGAGGTGTGGACAGGTATTGCATGGGAAGAGTATTGGAGTTGGGTTCCTGAGGTGTGGACAGGTGTTGGATATGCAGAGGATTGGAGTTGTCTCCCTGAGGTGTGGACTGGTGTTGGATTGGCAGAGGATTTGAGTGGGGTTCCTGAGGTGTGGACAGGTGTTGGATTGACAGAGGATTGGAGTTGGGTTCCTGAGGTGTGGACAGGTGTTGGATGGGCAGAGGTTTGGAGTTGGGTTCCTGAGGTGTGGACAGGTGTTGGATATGCAGAGGATTGGAGTTGTCTCCCTGAGGTGTGGATAGGTGTTGGATGGGCAGAGGATTGGAGTTGGGTTCCTGAGGTGTGGACAGGTGTTGGATGGGCATAGGATTGGAGTTGTCTCCCTGAGGTGTGGACAGGTGTTGGATGGGCAGAGGATTGGAGTTGGGTTCCTGAGGTGTGGACAGGTGTTGGATGGGCAGAGGATTGGAGTTGGGTTTCTGAGGTGTGGACAGGTGTTGGATGGGCAGAGGATTGGAGTTGGGTTCCTGAGGTGAGGACAGGTGTTGGATGGGCAGAGGATTGGAGTTGGGTTCCTGAGGTGTGGACAGGTGTTGGATGGGCAGAGGATTGGAGTTGGGTTCCTGAGGTGTGGACAGGTGTTGGATGGGCAGAGGATTGGCGTTGGGATCCTGAGGTGTGGACAGGTGTTGGATGGGCAGAGTATTTGAGTTGTCTCCCTGAAGTGTGGGCAGGTGTTGGATTGGCAGAGGATTGGAGTTGGGTTCCTGAGGTGTGGACAGGTGTTGGATGGGAAGAGGATTGGAGTTGGGTTCCTGAGGTGTGGACAGGTGTTGGATATGCAGAGGATTGGAGTTGTCTACCTGAGGTGTGGACAGGTGTTGGATTGGCAGAGGATTTGAGTTGGGTTCCTGAGGTGTGGACAGGTGTTGGATTGGCAGAGGATGGGAATTGGGTTCCTGAGGTGTTGACAGGTGTTGGATGGGCAGAGGATTGGAGTTGGGTTCCTGAGGTGTGGACAGGTGTTGGATATGCAGAGGATAGGAGTTGTCTACCTGAGGTGTGGACTGGTGATGGATTGACAGAGGATTGGAGTTGTCTCCCTGAAGTGTGGACA
The DNA here is from genome assembly GCF_040938575.1 of Ambystoma mexicanum. Classification (NCBI taxonomy): domain Eukaryota; kingdom Metazoa; phylum Chordata; class Amphibia; order Caudata; family Ambystomatidae; genus Ambystoma; species Ambystoma mexicanum. The sequence goes on along the minus strand of NC_090941.1, from coordinate 1,159,174,262 downwards.
GGTGTTGGATTGGCAGAGGATTGGAGTTGGGTTCCTGAGGTTTGGACAGGTGTTGGATGGCCAGAGGATTGGAGTTGTCTCCCTGAGGTGTGGACAGGTGTTGGATGGGCAGAGGATTGGAGTTGTCTCCCTGAGGTGTGGACAGGTGTTGGATGGACAGAGGATTGGAGTTGGGTTCCTGAAGTGTGGACAGGTGTTGGATGGGCAGAGGATTGGAGTTGGGATCCTGAGGTGTGGACAGGTGTTGGATGGGCAGAGGATTGGAGTTGTCTCCCTGAGGTGTGGACAGGTGTTGGATAGGCAGAGGATTGGAGTTAGGTTCCTGAGGTGTGGACAGGTGTTGGATGGGCAGAGGATTGGAGTTGGGTTCCTGAGGTGTGGACAGGTGTTGGATGGGCATAAGATTGGAGTTGTCTCCCTGAGGTGTGGACAGGTGTTGGATGGGCAGAGGATTGGAGTTGGGTTTCTGAGGTGTGGACAGGTGTTGGATGGGCACAGGATTGGAGTTGGGTTCCTGAGGTGAAGACAGGTGTTGGATGTGCAAAGGGTTGGAGTTGGGTTCCTGAGGTGTGGACAGGTGTTGGATGGGCAGAGGATTGGAGTTGGGTTCCTGAGGTGTGGACAGGTGTTGGATGGGCAGAGGATTGGAGTTGGGTTCCTGAGGTGTGGACGGGTGTTGGATGGGCAGAGGATTTGAGTTGTCTCCCTGAAGTGTGGACAGGTGTTGGATTGGCAGAGGATCGGAGTTGGGTTCCTGAGGTGTGGACAGGTATTGCATGGGAAGAGTATTGGAGTTGGGTTCCTGAGGTGTGGACAGGTGTTGGATATGCAGAGGATTGGAGTTGTCTCCCTGAGGTGTGGACTGGTGTTGGATTGGCAGAGGATTTGAGTGGGGTTCCTGAGGTGTGGACAGGTGTTGGATTGACAGAGGATTGGAGTTGGGTTCCTGAGGTGTGGACAGGTGTTGGATGGGCAGAGGTTTGGAGTTGGGTTCCTGAGGTGTGGACAGGTGTTGGATATGCAGAGGATTGGAGTTGTCTCCCTGAGGTGTGGGTAGGTGTTGGATGGGCAGAGGATTGGAGTTGGGTTCCTGAGGTGTGGACAGGTGTTGGATGGGCATAGGATTGGAGTTGTCTCCCTGAGGTGTGGACAGGTGTTGGATGGGCAGAGGATTGGAGTTGGGTTCCTGAGGTGTGGACAGGTGTTGGATGGGCAGAGGATTGGAGTTGGGTTTCTGAGGTGTGGACAGGTGTTGGATGGGCAGAGGATTGGAGTTGGGTTCCTGAGGTGAGGACAGGTGTTGGATGGGCAGAGGATTGGAGTTGGGTTCCTGAGGTGTGGACAGGTGTTGGATGGGCAGAGGATTGGAGTTGGGTTCCTGAGGTGTGGACAGGTGTTGGATGGGCAGAGGATTGGTGTTGGGATCCTGAGGTGTGGACAGGTGTTGGATGGGCAGAGTATTTGAGTTGTCTCCCTGAAGTGTGGGCAGGTGTTGGATTGGCAGAGGATTGGAGTTGGGTTCCTGAGGTGTGGACAGGTGTTGGATGGGAAGAGGATTGGAGTTGGGTTCCTGAGGTGTGGACAGGTGTTGGATATGCAGAGGATTGGAGTTGTCTACCTGAGGTGTGGACAGGTGTTGGATTGGCAGAGAATTTGAGTTGGGTTCCTGAGGTGTGGACAGGTGTTGGATTGGCAGAGGATGGGAATTGGGTTCCTGAGGTGTTGACAGGTGTTGGATGGGCAGAGGATTGGAGTTGGGTTCCTGAGGTGTGGACAGGTGTTGGATATGCAGAGGATAGGAGTTGTCTACCTGAGGTGTGGACTGGTGATGGATTGAGAGAGGATTGGAGTTGTCTCCCTGAAGTGTGGACAGGTGTTGGATTGGCAGAGGATTGGAGTTGGGTTCCTGAGGTTTGGACAGGTGTTGGATGGCCAGAGGATTGGAGTTGTCTCCCTGAGGTGTGGACAGGTGTTGGATGGGCAGAGGATTGGAGTTGTCTCCCTGAGGTGTGGACAGGTGTTGGATGGACAGAGGATTGGAGTTGGGTTCCTGAAGTGTGGACAGGTGTTGGATGGGCAGAGGATTGGAGTTGGGTTCCTGAGGTGTGGACAGGTGTTGGATGGGCAGAGGATTGGAGTTGGGTTCCTGAGGTGTGGACAGGTGTTGGATGGGCAGAGGATTGGCGTTGGGATCCTGAGGTGTGGACAGGTGTTGGATGGGCAGAGTATTTGAGTTGTCTCCCTGAAGTGTGGGCAGGTGTTGGATTGGCAGAGGATTGGAGTTGGGTTCCTGAGGTGTGGACAGGTGTTGGATGGGAAGAGGATTGGAGTTGGGTTCCTGAGGTGTGGACAGGTGTTGGATATGCAGAGGATTGGAGTTGTCTACCTGAGGTGTGGACAGGTGTTGGATTGGCAGAGGATTTGAGTTGGGTTCCTGAGGTGTGGACAGGTGTTGGATTGGCAGAGGATGGGAATTGGGTTCCTGAGGTGTTGACAGGTGTTGGATGGGCAGTGGATTGGAGTTGGGTTCCTGAGGTGTGGACAGGTGTTGGATATGCAGAGGATAGGAGTTGTCTACCTGAGGTGTGGACTGGTGATGGATTGACAGAGGATTGGAGTTGTCTCCCTGAAGTGTGGACAGGTGTTGGATTGGCAGAGGATTGGAGTTGGGTTCCTGAGGTTTGGACAGGTGTTGGATGGCCAGAGGATTGGAGTTGTCTCCCTGAGGTGTGGACAGGTGTTGGATTGGCAGAGGTTTGGAGTTGTCTCCCTGAGGTGTGGACAGGTGTTGGATGGACAGAGGATTGGAGTTGGGTTCCTGAAGTGTGGACAGGTGTTGGATGGGCAGAGGATTGGAGTTGGGTTCCTGAGGTGTGGAGAGCTGTTTGATGGGCAGAGGATTGGAGTTGGGTTCCTGAGGTGTGGACAGGTGTTGGGTGGGCAGAGGATTGGAGTTGGGTTACTGAGGTGTGGACAGGTGTTTGATGGGCAGAGGATTGGAGTTGGGTTCCTGAGGTGTGGACAGGTGTTGGATGGGCAGAGGATTTGAGTTGTTTCCCTGAGGTGTGGACAGGTGTTGGATATGCAGAGGTTTGGAGTTGGGTTCCTGAGGTGAGGACAGGTGTTGGATGGGCAGAGGATTGAAGTTGGGTTACTGAGGTGTGAACAGGTGTTGGATGGGCATATGATTGGAGTTGGCTCCCTGAGGTGTGGACAGGTGTTGGATGGGCAGAGTATTGGACTTGGGTTCCGGAGGTGTGGACAGGTGTTGGATGGGCAGAGGATTGGAGTTGGGTTACTGAGGTGTGGACTGGTGTTGGATTGGCAGAGGATTGGAGTTGTCTCCCTGAGGTGTGGACAGGTGTCTGTTGGGCAGAGGATTGGAGTTGGGTTCCTGAGGTGTGGACAGGTGTTGGGTGGGCAGAGGATTGGAGCTGTCTCCCTGAGGTGTGGACAGGTGTTGGATATGCAGAGGATTGGAGTTGTCTACCTGAGGTGTGGACTGGTGTTGGATTGACAGAGGATTGGGGTTGTCTCCCTGAAGTGTGGACAGGTGTTGGATTGGCAGAGGATTGGAGTTGGGTTCCTGAGGTTTGGACAGGTGTTGGATGGGCAGAGGATTGGAGTTGTCTCCCTGAGGTGTGGAGAGGTGTTGGATGGGCAGATGATTGGAGTTGTCTCCCTGAGGTGTGGACAGGTGTTGGATGGACAGAGGATTGGAGTTGGGTTCCTGAAGTGTGGACAGGTGTTGGATGGGCAGAGGATTGGAGTTGGGTTCCTGAGGTGTGGACAGCTGTTGGATGGGCAGAGGATTGGAGTTGGGTTCCTGAGGTGTGGACAGGTGTTGGGTAGGCAGATGATTGGCGTTGTCTCCCTGAGGTGTGGACAGGTGTTGGATGGGCAGAGGATTGGAGTTGGGTTCCTGAGGTGTGGACAGGTGTTGGATGGGCAGAGGATTGGAGTTGGGTTTCTGAGGTGTGGACAGGTGTTGGATGGGCAGAGGATTGGAGTTGGGTTCCTGAGGTGAGGACAGGTGTTGGATGGGCAGAGGATTGGAGTTGGGTTCCTGAGGTGTGGACAGGTGTTGGATGGGCAGAGGATTGGAGTTGGGTTCCTGAGGTGTGGACATGTGTTGGATGGGCAGAGGATTGGCGTTGGGATCCTGAGTTGTGGACAGGTGTTGGATGGGCAGGGTATTTGAGTTGTCTCCCTGAAGTGTGGGCAGGTGTTGGATTGGCAGAGGATTGGAGTTGGGTTCCTGAGGTGTGGACAGGTGTTGGATGGGAAGAGGATTGGAGTTGGGTTCCTGAGGTGTGGACAGGTGTTGGATATGCAGAGGATTGGAGTTGTCTACCTGAGGTGTGGACAGGTGTTGGATTGGCAGAGGATTTGAGTTGGGTTCCTGAGGTGTGGACAGGTGTTGGATTGGCAGAGGATGGGAGTTGGGTTCCTGAGGTGTTGACAGGTGTTGGATGGGCAGAGGATTGGAGTTGGGTTCCTGAGGTGTGGACAGGTGTTGGATATGCAGAGGATTGGAGTTGTCTACCTGAGGTGTGGACTGGTGATGGATTGAAAGAGGATTGGAGTTGTCTCCCTGAAGTGTGGACAGGTGTTGGATTGGCAGAGGATTGGAGTTGGGTTCCCGAGGTTTGGACAGGTGTTGGATGGCCAGAGGATTGGAGTTGTCTCCCTGAGGTGTGGACAGGTGTTGGATGGGCAGAGGATTGGAGTTGTCTCCCTGAGGTGTGGACAGGTGTTGGATGGACAGAGGATTGGAGTTGGGTTCCTGAAGTGTGGACAGGTGTTGGATGGGCAGAGGATTGGAGTTGGGTTCCTGAGGTGTGGAGAGCTGTTTGATGGGCAGAGGATTGGAGTTGGGTTCCTGAGGTGTGGACAGGTGTTGGGTGGGCAGAGGATTGGAGTTGGGTTACTGAGGTGTGGACAGGTGTTTGATGGGCAGAGGATTGGAGTTGGGTTCCTGAGGTGTGGACAGGTGTTGGATGGGCAGAGGATTTGAGTTGTTTCCCTGAGGTGTGGACAGGTGTTGGATATGCAGAGGTTTGGAGTTGGGTTCCTGAGGTGAGGACAGGTGTTGGATGGGCAGAGGATTGAAGTTTGGTTACTGAGGTGTGAATAGGTGTTGGATGGGCATATGATTGGAGTTGGCTCCCTGAGGTGTGGACAGGTGTTGGATGGGCAGAGGATTGGAGTTGGGTTACTGAGGTGTGGACTGGTGTTGGATTGGCAGAGGATTGGAGTTGTCTCCCTGAGGTGTGGACAGGTGTCTGATGGGCAGAGGATTGGAGTTGGGTTCCTGAGGTGTGGACAGGTGTTGGGTGGGCAGAGGATTGGAGATGTCTCCCTGAGGTGTGGACAGGTGTTGGATATGCAGAGGATTGGAGTTGTCTACCTGAGGTGTGGACTGGTGTTGGATTGACAGAGGATTGGAGCTGTCTCCCTGAAGTGTGGACAGGTGTTGGATTGGCAGAGGATTGGAGTTGGGTTCCTGAGGTTTGGACAGGTGTTGGATGGCCAGAGGATTGGAGTTGTCTCCCTGAGGTGTGGACAGGTGTTGGATGGGCAGAGGATTGGAGTTGTCTCCCTGAGGTGTGGACAGGTGTTGGATGGGCAGAGGATTGGAGTTGGGTTCCTGAGGTGTGGAGAGCTGTTTGATGGGCAGAAGATTGGAGTTGGTTTCCTGAGGTGTGGACAGGTGTTGGGTGGGCAGAGGATTGGAGTTGGGTTACTGAGGTGTGGACAGGTGTCTGATGGGCAGAGGATTGGAGTTGGGTTCCTGAGGTGTGGACAGGTGTTGGATGGGCAGAGGATTTGAGTTGTTTCCCTGAGGTGTGGACAGGTGTTGGATATGCAGAGGTTTGGAGTTGGGTTCCTGAGGTGAGGACAGGTGTTGGATGGGCAGAGGATTGAAGTTGGGTTACTGAGGTGTGAACAGGTGTTGGATGGGCATATGATTGGAGTTGGCTCCCTGAGGTGTGGACAGGAGTTGCATGGGCAGAGGATTGGACTTGGGTTCCTGAGGTGTGGACAGGTGTTGGATGGGCAGAGGATTGGAGTTGGGTTACTGAGGTGTGGACTGTTGTTGGATTGGCAGAGGATTGGAGTTGTCTCCCTGAGATGTGGAAAGGTGTCTGATGGGCAGAGGATTGGAGTTGGGTTCCTGAGGTGTGGACAGGTGTTGGGTGGGCAGATGATTGGAGCTGTCTCCCTGAGGTGTGGACAGGTGTTGGATATGCAGAGGATTGGAGTTGTCTACCTGAGGTGTGGACTGGTGTTGGATTGACAGAGGATTGAAGTTGTCTCCCTGAAGTGTGGACAGGTGTTGGATTGGCAGAGGATTGGAGTTGGGTTCCTGAGGTTTGGACAGGTGTTGGATGGGCAGAGGATTGGAGTTGTCTCCCTGAGGTGTGGACAGGTGTTGGATGGGCAGATGATTGGAGTTGTCTCCCTCAGGTGTGGACAGGTGTTGGATGGACAGAGGATTGGAGTTGGGTTCCTGAAGTGTGGACAGGTGTTGGATGGGCAGAGGATTGGAGTTGGGTTCCTGAGGTGTGGACAGCTGTTGGATGGGCAGAGGATTGGAGTTGGGTTCCTGAGGTGTGGACAGGTGTTGGGTAGGCAGATGATTGGCTTTGTCTCCCTGAGGTGTGGACAGGTGTTGGATGGACAGAGGATTGGAGTTGGGTTCCTGAAGTGTGGACAGGTGTTGGATGGGCAGAGGATTGGTGTTGGGTTCCTGAGGTGTGGACTTGTGTTGGATGGGCAGAGGATTGGAGTTGGGTTCCTGGGGTGTGGACAGGTGTTGTATGGGCAGAGGATTGGAGTTGTTTCCCTGAGGTGTGGACAGGTGTTGGATGGGCAGAGGATTGGTGTTATGTTCCTGAGGTGTGGACTTGTGTTGGATGGCCAGAGGATTGGAGTTGGGTTCCTGAGGTGTGGACAGGTGTTGGATGGGCAGAGGATTGAAGTTGGGTTCCTGAGGTGTGGACAGGTGTTGGGTGGGAAAAGGATCGGAGTTGTCTCCCTGAGGTGTGGACAGGTGTTGGATGGGCAGAGGATTGGAGTTGGGTTCCTAATGTGTGGACAGGTGTTGGATGGGTAGAGGATCGGAGTTGGGTTCCTGAGGTGTGGGCAGGTGTTGGATGGGCAGAGGATTGGAGTTGGGCTCCTGAGGTGTGGGCAGGTGCTGGGTGGGCAGAGGATCAAAGTTGTCTCCCTGAGGATTGGACAGGTGTTGCATATGCAGAGGATCAGAGTTGTCTCCCTGAGGTGTGTACATGTGTTGGATGGGCAGAGGATCAAAGTTGCCTCCCTAAGGATTGGACAGGTGTTGGATGGGCAGAGGATTGGAGTTGTCTCCCTGTGGTGTGGACATGTATTGGATGGGCAGAGGATCAAAGTTGTCTCCCTAAGGGTTGGACAGGTGTTGGATGGGCAGAGGATTGGAGTTGGGTTCCTGAAGTGTGGACAGGTGTTGGATGGGCAGAGGATTGGAGTTGTCTCCCTGAGGTGTGGACAGGTGTTGGATATGCAGATGATTGGAGTTGGGTTCCTGAGGTGTGGACAGGTGTTGGATGGGCAGAGGATTGGAATTGTCTCCCTGAGGTGTGGACAGGTGTTGGATGGGCAGAGGATTGGAGTTGGGTTCCTGAGGTGTGGGCAGGTGCTGGGTGGGCAGAGGATCAAAGTTGTCTCCCTGAGGATTGGACAGGTGTTGCATATGCAGAGGATCAGAGTTGTCTCCCTGAGGTGTGTACATGTGTTGGATGGGCAGAGGATCAAAGTTGCCTCCCTAAGGATTGGACAGGTGTTGGATGGGCAGAGGATTGGAGTTGTCTCCCTGTGGTGTGGACATGTATTGGATGGGCAGAGGATCGAAGTTGTCTCCCTAAGGGTTGGACAGGTGTTGGATGGGCAGAGGATTGGAGTTGGGTTCCTGAAGTGTGGACAGGTGTTGGATGGGCAGAGGATTGGAGTTGTCTCCCTGAGGTGTGGACAGGTATTGGATATGCAGATGATTGGAGTTGGGTTCCTGAGGTGTGGACAGGTGTTGGATGGGCAGAGGATTGGAATTGTCTCCCTGAGGTGTGGACAGATGTTGGATGGGCAGAGGATTGGAGTTGGGTTCCTGAGGTGTGAACAGGTGTTGGATAGGCAGATGATTGGAGTTGGGTTCCTGAGGTGTGGACAGGTGTTGGATGGGCAGAGGATTGGAGTTGGGTTCCTGAAATGTGGACAGGTGTTGGATGGGCAGATGATTGGAATTGTCTCCCTGATGTGTGGACAGGTGTTAGATAGGCAGAGAAATGGAGTTTTCTCCCTGAGGTGTGGATAGGTGTTGGATGGGCAGAGGATTGGAGTTAGGTTCCTGAGGTGTGGACAGGTGTTGGATTTGCAAAGGATTTGAGTTGGGTTCTTGAGGAGCGGACAGGTGTTGGATAGGCAGGGGATTGGTGTTGTCTCCCTGAGGTGTGAATAGGTTTTGGATGGGCAGAGGATTGGAGTTGTCTCCCTGAGGTGTGGACAGGTGTTGGATATGCAGAGGATTGGAGTTGGGTTCCTGAGGTGTGGACAGGTGTTGGATAGGCAGATGATTGGCGTTGTCTCCCTGAGGTGTGGATAGGTGTTGGATGGGCAGAGGATTGGAGTTGGGTTCCTGAGGTGTGGACAGGTGTTGGATGGGCAGAGGATTGGAGTTGGGTTCCTGAGGTGTGGACAGGTGTTGGATGGGCCGAGGATTGGAGTTGGGTTGCTGAGGTGTGGACAGGTGTTGGATGGGCAGAGGATTTGAGTTGTTTCCCTGAGGTGTGGACAGGTGTTGGATATGTAGAGGATTGGAGTTGGGTTCCTGAGGTGAGGACAGGTGTTGGATGGGCAGAAGATTGGAGTTGTCTCACTGATGTGTGGACATGTGTTGGATATGCAGATGATTGGAGTTGGGTTCCTGAGGTGTGAACAGGTGTTGGATGGGCAGAGGATTGGAGTTGGGTTTCTGAGGTGTGCACAGGTGTTGGATGGGCAGAGGATTTGAGTTGTCTAACTGAGGTGTGGACATGTGTTGGATGGGCAGAGGATTTGAGTTGTGTTCCTGAGGTGTGGACAGGTGTTGGATGGGCAGAGGATTGGAGTTGAGTTCCTGAGGTGTGGACAGGTTTTGGATAGGCAGAGGATTGGTGTTGGGTTCCTGAGGTGTGGACTTGTGTTGGATGGGCAGAGGATTGGAGTTGGGTTCCTGAGGTGTGGACAGGTGTTGTATGGGCAGAGGATTGGAGTTGTTTCCCTGAGGTGTGGACAGGTGTTGGATGGGCAGAGGATTGGTGTTGGGTTCCTGAGGTGTGGACTTGTGTTGGATGGGCAGAGGATTAGAGTTGGGTTCCTGGGGTGTGGACAGGTGTTGGATGGGCAGAGGATTGGAGTTGGATTCCTAAGGTGTGGACAGGTGTTGGATGGTCAGAGGATCGGAGTTGGGTTCCTGAGGTGTGGGCAGGTGTTGGATGGGCAGAGGATTGGAGTTTGGTTCCTGAGGTGTGGACAGGTGTTGGATGGGCAGAGGATTGGAGTTGGGTTCCTGAGGTGTGGACAGATGTTGGATGGGCAGAGGATTGGAGTTGGGTTCCTGAAGTGTGGACAGGTGTTTGATGGGCAGAGGATTGGAATTGGGTTCCTGAGGTGTGGACAGGTGTTGGATGGGCAAATGATTGGAGTTGGGTTTGTGAGGTGTGGACAGGTGTTGGATGGGCAGAGGATTGGAGTTGGGTTCCTGAAGTGTGGACAGGTGTTGGATGGGCAGATGATTGGAGTTGGGTTCCTGAGGTGTGGACAGGTATTGGATGGGCAGAGGATTGGAGTTGGGTTCCTGAGGTGTGGACAGTTGTTGGATGGCAGAGGATTGGAGTTGTCTCCCTGAGGTGTGGACATGTGTTGGATGGGCGGAGGATTGGAGTTGGGTTCCTGAGGTGTGGACAGGTGTTGGATGGGCAGAGGATTGGAGTTGGTTTCCTGAGGTGTGGACAGGTGTTGGATGGGCAGAGGATTGGAGTTGGGTTACTGAGGTGTGGACAGGTGTTGGATGGGCAGAGGATTGGAGTTGGGTTCCTGAGGTGTGGGCAGGTGTTTGATGGGCAGAGGATTTCAGTTGTATTCCTGAGGTGTGGACAGGTGTTGGATATGCAGAGGTTTGGAGTTGGGTTCCTGAGGTGAGGACAGGTGTTCGATGGGCAGAGGATTGGAGTTGTCTCCCTGAGGTGTGGACATGTGTTGGATATGCAGAGGATTGGAGTTGGATTCCTGAGGTGTGAACAGGTGTTGGATGGGCAGAGGATTGGAGGTGGGTTCCTGAGGTGTAGACAGGTGTTGGATGGGCAGAGGATTGGAGTTTTCTCCCTGAGGTGTGGACATGTGTTGGATGGGCAGAGGTTTGGCGTTGGGTTCCTGAGGTGTGGACAGGTGTTGGATGGGCAGAGGATTGGAGTTGGGTTCCTGAGGTGTGGACAGGTGTTGGGTGGGCAAAGTATCGGAGTTGTCTCCCTGAGATTGGACAGGTGTTGGATATGCAGAGGATTGGAGTTGGGTTCCTGAGGTGTGGACAGGTGTTGGATGGGCAGAGGATTGGCGTTGGGTTCCTGAGGTGTGGACAGCTGTTGGATGGGCAGAGGATTGGAGTTGGGTTCCTGAGGTGGGAACATGTTTTGGATGGGCAGGGTTTTGGAGTTGGGTTTCAGAAGTGTTGACAGGTGTTGGATTGGCAGAGGATTGGAGTTGGGTTCCTGAGGTGTGGACAGGTGTTGGATGGGCAGAGGATTCTAGTTGTCTCCTTGAGGTGTGGACAGGTGTTGGATGGGCAGAGGATTGGAGTTGGATTCCTGAGGTGTGGACAGGTGTTGGATGGGCAGAGGATTGGAGTTGGGTTCCTGAGGAGAGGACAGGTGTTGGGTGGGCATAGGATTGGAGTGGGGTTCCTGAGGTGTGGACAGGTGCTAGATGGGCAGAGGATTGGAGTTGGGTTCCTGAGGTGAGGGCAGAGGATTGGAGTTGTCTCCCTGAGGTGTGGACAGGTGTTGGATGGGCAGAGGATTGGAGTTGTTTCCCTGAGGTGTGGACAGGTGTTGGATAGGCAGAGGATTGGAGTTGTCTCCCTGAGGTGTGGGCATTGGTTGGATGGGCAGAGGATTGGAGTTGGGTTCCTGAGGTGTGGACAGGTGTTGGATTGGCAGAGGATTGGAGTTGTTTCCCTGAGGTGTGGACAGGTGTTGGATGGGCAGATGATTGGAGTTGTGTTCCTGAGGTGTGGACAGGTGTTGGGTGGGCAGAGGATTGGAGTTGTTTCCCTGAGGTGTGGACAGGTGTTGGATGGGCAGAGGATTGGAGTTGTCTCCATGAGGGGTGGGGATATTAGTTGGATGGGCAGAGGATTGTAGTTGGGTTCCTGAGGTGTGGACAGGTGTTGGGTGGGCAGAGGATTGGAGTTGTCTCCCTGAGGTGTGGACAGGTGTTGGATATGCAGAGGATTGGAGTTGTCTCCCTGGGGTGTGGACAGGTGTTGGATATACAGAGGATTGGAGTTGGATTCCTTAAGTGTGGACAGGTGTTGATGGGCATAGGATTGGAGTTGGGTTCCTGAGGTGTGGACAGCTGTTGGATGGGCAGAGGATTGGAATTGGTTTCCTGAGGTGTGGACAGGTGTTGGATGGGCAGAGGATTGGAGTTGGGTACTGAGGTGTGGACAGGTGTTGGATGGACAGAGGATTGGAGTTGGGTTCCTGAGGTGTGGGCAGGTGTTTGATGGGCAGAGGATTTGAGTTGTATTCCTGAGGTGTGGACAGGTGTTGGATATGCAGAGGTTTGGAGTTGGGTTCCTGAGGTGAGGACAGGTGTTCGATGGGCAGAGGATTGGAGTTGTCTCCCTGAGGTGTGGACATGTGTTGGATATGCAGAGGATTGGAGTTGGGTTCCTGAGGTGTGAACAGGTGTTGGATCGGCAGAGGATTGGAGTTGGGTTCCTGAGGTGTGAACAGGTTATGGATGGGCAGAGGATTGGAGTTGGGCTCCTGAGGTGTGGGCAGGTGCTGGGTGGGCAGAGGATCAAAGTTGTCTCCCTGAGGATTGGACAGGTGTTGCATATGCAGAGGATCAGAGTTGTCTCCCTGAGGTGTGTACATGTGTTGGATGGGCAGAGGATCAAAGTTGCCTCCCTATGGATTGGACAGGTGTTGGATGGGCAGAGGATTGGAGTTGTCTCCCTGTGGTGTGGACATGTATTGGATGGGCAGAGGATCAAAGTTGTCTCCCTAAGGGTTGGACAGGTGTTGGATGGGCAGAGGATTGGAGTTGGGTTCCTGAAGTGTGGACAGGTGTTGGATGGGCAGAGGATTGGAGTTGTCTCCCTGAGGTGTGGACAGGTGTTGGATATGCAGATGATTGGAGTTGGGTTCCTGAGGTGTGGACAGGTGTTGGATGGGCAGAGGATTGGAATTGTCTCCCTGAGGTGTGGACAGGTGTTGGATGGGCAGAGGATTGGAGTTGGGTTCCTGAGGTGTGGACAGGTGTTGGATAGGCAGATGATTGGAGTTGGGTTTCTGAGGTGTGGACAGGTGTTGGATGGGCAGAGGATTGGAGTTGGGTTCCTGAAGTGTGGACAGGTGTTGGATGGGCAGATGATTGGAATTGTCTCCCTGATGTGTGGACAGGTGTTAGATAGGCAGAGAAATGGAGTATTCTCCCTGAGGTGTGGATAGGTGTTGGATGGGCAGAGGATTGGAGTTGGGTTCCTGAGGAGAGGACAGGTGTTGGGTGGGCATAGGATTGGAGTGGGGTTCCTGAGGTGTGGACAGGTGCTAGATGGGCAGAGGATTGGAGTTGGGTTCCTGAGGTGAGGGCAGAGGATTGGAGTTGTCTCCCTGAGGTGTGGACAGGTGTTGGATGGGCAGAGGATTGGAGTTGTTTCCCTGAGGTGTGGACAGGTGTTGGATAGGCAGAGGATTGGAGTTGTCTCCCTGAGGTGTGGGCATTGGTTGGATGGGCAGAGGATTGGAGTTGGGTTCCTGAGGTGTGGACAGGTGTTGGATTGGCAGAGGATTGGAGTTGTTTCCCTGAGGTGTGGACATGTATTGGATGGGCAGAGGATCAAAGTTGTCTCCCTAAGGGTTGGACAGGTGTTGGATGGGCAGAGGATTGGAGTTGGGTTCCTGAAGTGTGGACAGGTGTTGGATGGGCAGAGGATTGGAGTTGTCTCCCTGAGGTGTGGACAGGTGTTGGATATGCAGATGATTGGAGTTGGGTTCCTGAGGTGTGGACAGGTGTTGGATGGGCAGAGGATTGGAATTGTCTCCCTGAGGTGTGGACAGGTGTTGGATGGGCAGAGGATTGGAGTTGGGTTCCTGAGGTGTGGAGAGGTGTTGGATAGGCAGATGATTGGAGTTGGGTTCCTGAGGTGTGGACAGGTGTTGGATGGGCAGAGGATTGGAGTTGGGTTCCTGAAGTGTGGACAGGTGTTGGATGGGCAGATGATTGGAATTGTCTCCCTGATGTGTGGACAGGTGTTAGATAGGCAGAGAAATGGAGTATTCTCCCTGAGGTGTGGATAGGTGTTGGATGGGCAGAGGATTGGAGTTGGGTTCCTGAGGAGAGGACAGGTGTTGGGTGGGCATAGGATTGGAGTGGGGTTCCTGAGGTGTGGACAGGTGCTAGATGGGCAGAGGATTGGAGTTGGGTTCCTGAGGTGAGGGCAGAGGATTGGAGTTGTCTCCCTGAGGTGTGGACAGGTGTTGGATGGGCAGAGGATTGGAGTTGTTTCCCTGAGGTGTGGACAGGTGTTGGATAGGCAGAGGATTGGAGTTGTCTCCCTGAGGTGTGGGCATTGGTTGGATGGGCAGAGGATTGGAGTTGGGTTCCTGAGGTGTGGACAGGTGTTGGATTGGCAGAGGATTGGAGTTGTTTCCCTGAGGTGTGGACAGGTGTTGGATGGGCAGATGATTGGAGTTGTGTTCCTGAGGTGTGGACAGGTGTTGGGTGGGCAGAGGATTGGAGTTGTTTCCCTGAGGTGTGGACAGGTGTTGGATGGGCAGAGGATTGGAGTTGTCTCCATGAGGGGTGGGGATATTAGTTGGATGGGCAGAGGATTGTAGTTGGGTTCCTGAGGTGTGGACAGGTGTTGGGTGGGCAGAGGATTGGAGTTGTCTCCCTGAGGTGTGGACAGGTGTTGGATATGCAGAGGATTGGAGTTGTCTCCCTGGGGTGTGGACAGGTGTTGGATATACAGAGGATTGGAGTTGGGTTCCTGAAGTGTGGACAGGTGTTGATGGGCATAGGATTGGAGTTGGGTTCCTGAGGTGTGGACAGCTGTTGGATGGGCAGAGGATTGGAGTTGGTTTCCTGAGGTGTGGACAGGTGTTGGATGGGCAGAGGATTGGAGTTGGGTACTGAGGTGTGGACAGGTGTTGGATGGGCAGAGGATTGGAGTTGGGTTCCTGAGGTGTGGGCAGGTGTTTGATGGGCAGAGGATTTGAGTTGTATTCCTGAGGTGTGGACAGGTGTTGGATATGCAGAGGTTTGGAGTTGGGTTCCTGAGGTGAGGACAGGTGTTCGATGGGCAGAGGATTGGAGTTGTCTCCCTGAGGTGTGGACATGTGTTGGATATGCAGAGGATTGGAGTTGGGTTCCTGAGGTGTGAACAGGTGTTGGATCGGCAGAGGATTGGAGTTGGGTTCCTGAGGTGTGAACAGGTTATGGATGGGCAGAGGATTGGAGTTGGGCTCCTGAGGTGTGGGCAGGTGCTGGGTGGGCAGAGGATCAAAGTTGTCTCCCTGAGGATTGGACAGGTGTTGCATATGCAGAGGATCAGAGTTGTCTCCCTGAGGTGTGTACATGTGTTGGATGGGCAGAGGATCAAAGTTGCCTCCCTATGGATTGGACAGGTGTTGGATGGGCAGAGGATTGGAGTTGTCTCCCTGTGGTGTGGACATGTATTGGATGGGCAGAGGATCAAAGTTGTCTCCCTAAGGGTTGGACAGGTGTTGGATGGGCAGAGGATTGGAGTTGGGTTCCTGAAGTGTGGACAGGTGTTGGATGGGCAGAGGATTGGAGTTGTCTCCCTGAGGTGTGGACAGGTGTTGGATATGCAGATGATTGGAGTTGGGTTCCTGAGGTGTGGACAGGTGTTGGATGGGCAGAGGATTGGAATTGTCTCCCTGAGGTGTGGACAGGTGTTGGATGGGCAGAGGATTGGAGTTGGGTTCCTGAGGTGTGGACAGGTGTTGGATAGGCAGATGATTGGAGTTGGGTTCCTGAGGTGTGGACAGGTGTTGGATGGGCAGAGGATTGGAGTTGGGTTCCTGAAGTGTGGACAGGTGTTGGATGGGCAGATGATTGGAATTGTCTACCTGATGTGTGGACAGGTGTTAGATAGGCAGAGAAATGGAGTATTCTCCCTGAGGTGTGGATAGGTGTTGGATGGGCAGAGGATTGGAGTTAGGTTCCTGAGGTGTGGACAGGTGTTGGATTTGCAAAGGATTTGAGTTGGGTTCTTGAGGAGCGGACAGGTGTTGGATAGGCAGGGGATTGGTGTTGTCTCCCTGAGGTGTGAACAGGTTTTGGATGGGCAGAGGATTGGAGTTGTCTCCCTGAGGTGTGGACAGGTGTTGGATATGCAGAGGATTGGAGTTGGGTTCCTGAGGTGTGGACAGGTGTTGGATAGGCAGATGATTGGCATTGTCTCCCTGAGGTGTGGATAGGTGTTGGATGGGCAGAGGATTGGAGTTGGGTTCCTGAGGTGTGGACAGGTGTTGGATGGGCAGAGGATTGGAGTTGGGTTCCTGAGGTGTGGACAGGTGTTGGATGGGCAGAGGATTGGAGTTGAGTTGCTGAGGTGTGGACAGGTTTTTGATGGGCAGAGGATTTGAGTTGTTTCCCTGAGGTGTGGACTGGTGTTGGATATGTAGAGGATTGGAGTTGGGTTCCTGAGGTGAGGACAGGTGTTGGATGGGCAGAGGATTGGAGTTGTCTCACTGATGTGTGGACATGTGTTGGATATGCAGATGATTGGAGTTGGGTTCCTGAGGTGTGAACAGGTGTTGGATGGGCAGAGGATTGGAGTTGGGTTTCTGAGGTGTGCACAGGTGTTGGATGGGCAGAGGATTTGAGTTGTCTAACTGAGGTGTGGACATGTGTTGGATGGGCAGAGGATTGGAGTTGGGTTCCTGAGGTGTGGACAGGTGTTGGATGGGCAGAGGATTGGAGTTGAGTTCCTGAGGTGTGGACAGGTTTTGCATAGGCAGAGGATTGGTGTTGGGTTCCTGAGGTGTGGACTTGTGTTGGATGGGCAGAGGATTGGAGTTGGGTTCCTGAGGTGTGGACAGGTGTTGTATGGGCAGAGGATTGGAGTTGTTTCCCTGAGGTGTGGACAGGTGTTGGATGGGCAGAGGATTGGTGTTGGGTTCCTGAGGTGTGGACTTGTGTTGGATGGGCAGAGGATTAGAGTTGGATTCCTGGGGTGTGGACAGGTGTTGGATGGGCAGAGGATTGGAGTTGGATTCCTAAGGTGTGGACAGGTGTTGGATGGTCAGAGGATCGGAGTTAGTTTCCTGAGGTATGGGCAGGTGTTGGATGGGCAGAGGATTGGAGTTTGGTTCCTGAGGTGTGGACAGGTGTTGGATGGGCAGAGGATTGGAGTTGGGTTCCTGAGGTGTGGACAGATGTTGGATAGGCAGAGGATTGGAGTTGGGTTCCTGAAGTGTGGACAGGTGTTTGATGGGCAGAGGATTGGAATTGGGTTCCTGAGGTGTGGACAGGTGTTGGATGGGCAAATGATTGGAGTTGGGTTCGTGAGGTGTGGACAGGTGTTGGATGGGCAGAGGATTGGAGTTGGGTTCCTGAAGTGTGGACAGGTGTTGGATGGGCAGATGATTGGAGTTGGGTTCCTGAGTTGTGGACAGGTGTTGGATGGGCAGAGGATTGGAGTTGGGTTCCTGAGGTGTGGACAGTTGTTGGATGGCAGAGGATTGGAGTTGTCTCCCTGAGTTGTGGACATGTGTTGGATGGGCGGAGGATTGGAGTTGGGTTCCTGAAGTGTGGACAGGTGTTGGATGGGCAGATGATTGGAGTTGGGTTCCTGAGTTGTGGACAGGTGTTGGATGGGCAGAGGATTGGAGTTGGGTTCCTGAGGTGTGGACAGGTGTTGGATGGGCAGAGGATTGGAGTTGAGTTGCTGAGGTGTGGACAGGTTTTTGATGGGCAGAGGATTTGAGTTGTTTCCCTGAGGTGTGGACTGGTGTTGGATATGTAGAGGATTGGAGTTGGGTTCCTGAGGTGAGGACAGGTGTTGGATGGGCAGAGGATTGGAGTTGTCTCACTGATGTGTGGACATGTGTTGGATATGCAGATGATTGGAGTTGGGTTCCTGAGGTGTGAACAGGTGTTGGATGGGCAGAGGATTGGAGTTGGGTTTCTGAGGTGTGCACAGGTGTTGGATGGGCAGAGGATTTGAGTTGTCTAACTGAGGTGTGGACATGTGTTGGATGGGCAGAGGATTGGAGTTGGGTTCCTGAGGTGTGGACAGGTGTTGGATGGGCAGAGGATTGGAGTTGAGTTCCTGAGGTGTGGACAGGTTTTGCATAGGCAGAGGATTGGTGTTGGGTTCCTGAAGTGTGGACTTGTGTTGGATGGGCAGAGGATTGGAGTTGGGTTCCTGAGGTGTGGACAGGTGTTGTATGGGCAGAGGATTGGAGTTGTTTCCCTGAGGTGTGGACAGGTGTTGGATGGGCAGAGGATTGGTGTTGGGTTCCTGAGGTGTGGACTTGTGTTGGATGGGCAGAGGATTAGAGTTGGATTCCTGGGGTGTGGACAGGTGTTCAATGGGCAGAGGATTGGAGTTGGATTCCTAAGGTGTGGACAGGTGTTGGATGGTCAGAGGATCGGAGTTGGTTTCCTGAGGTGTGGGCAGGTGTTGGATGGGCAGAGGATTGGAGTTTGGTTCCTGAGGTGTGGACAGGTGTTGGATGGGCAGAGGATTGGAGTTGGGTTCCTGAGGTGTGGACAGATGTTGGATAGGCAGAGGATTGGAGTTGGGTTCCTGAAGTGTGGACAGGTGTTTGATGGGCAGAGGATTGGAATTGGGTTCCTGAGGTGTGGACAGGTGTTGGATGGGCAAATGATTGGAGTTGGGTTCGTGAGGTGTGGACAGGTGTTGGATGGGCAGAGGATTGGAGTTGGGTTCCTGAAGTGTGGACAGGTGTTGGATGGGCAGATGATTGGAGTTGGGTTCCTGAGTTGTGGACAGGTGTTGGATGGGCAGAGGATTGGAGTTGGGTTCCTGAGGTGTGGACAGTTGTTGGATGGCAGAGGATTGGAGTTGTCTCCCTGAGTTGTGGACATGTGTTGGATGGGCGGAGGATTGGAGTTGGGTTCCTGAGGTGTGGACAGGCGTTGGATGGGCAGAGGATTGGAGTTGGTTTCCTGAGGTGTGGACAGGTGTTGGATGGGCAGAGGATTGGAGTTGGGTTACTGAGGTGTGGACAGGTGTTGGATGGGCAGAGGATTGGAGTTGGGTTCCTGAGGTGTGGGCAGGTGTTTGATGGGCAGAGGATTTCAGTTGTATTCCTGAGGTGTGGACAGGTGTTGGATATGCAGAGGTTTGGAGTTGGGTTCCTGAGGTGAGGACAGGTGTTCGATGGGCAGAGGATTGGAGTTGTCTCCCTGAGGTGTGGACATGTGTTGGATATGCAGAGGATTGGAGTTGGATTCCTGAGGTGTGAACAGGTGTTGGATGGGCAGAGGATTGGAGGTGGGTTCCTGAGGTATAGACAGGTGTTGGATGGGCAGAGGATTGGAGTTTTCTCCCTGAGGTGTGGACATGTGTTGGATGGGCAGAGGTTTGGAGTTGGGTTCCTGAGGTGTGGACAGGTGTTGGATGGGCAGAGGATTGGAGTTGGGTTCCTGAGGTGTGGACAGGTGTTGGGTGGGCAAAGTATCGGAGTTGTCTCCCTGAGATTGGACAGGTGTTGGATATGCAGAGGATTGGAGTTTGGTTCCTGAGGTGTGGACAGGTGTTGGATGGGCAGAGGATTGGCGTTGGGTTCCTGAGGTGTGGACAGGTGTTGGATGGACAGAGGATTGGAGTTGGGTTCCTGAGGTGTGGACAGGTGTTGGATGGGGAGAGGATTGGAGTTGGGTTCCTGAGGTGGGAACAGGTTTTGGATGGGCAGGGTTTTGGAGTTAGGTTTCAGAAGTGTGGACAGGTGTTGGATTGGCAGAGGATTGGAGTTGGGTTCCTGAGGTGTGGACAGGTGTTGGATGGGCAGAGGATTCCAGTTGTCTCCCTGAGGTGTGGACAGGTGTTGGATGGGCAGAGGATTGGAGTTGGATTCCTGAGGTGTGGACAGGTGTTGGATGGGCAGAGGATTGGAGTTGGGTTCCTGAGGAGAGGACAGGTGTTGGGTGGGCAGAAGATTGGAGTGGGGTTCCTGAGGTGTGGACAGGTGCTAGATGGGCAGATGATTGGAGTTGGATTCCTGAGGTGAGGGCAGAGGATTGGAGTTGTCTCCCTGAGGTTTTGACAGGTGTTGGATGGGCAGAGGATTGGAGTTGTTTCCCTGAGGTGTGGACAGGTGTTGGATGGGCAGCTGATTGGAGTTGTGTTCCTGAGGTGTGGACAGGTGTTGGGTGGGCAGAGGATTGGAGTTGTTTCCCTGAGGTGTGGACAGGTGTTGGATGGGCAGAGGATTGGAGTTGTCTCCATGAGGGGTGGGGACATTGGTTGGATGGGCAGAGGATTGTAGTTGGGTTCCTGAGGTTTGGACAGGTGTTGGGTGGGCAGAGGATTGGAGTTGTCTCCCTGAGGTGTGGACAGGTGTTGGATATGCAGAGGATTGGAGTTGTCTCCCTGGGGTGTGGACAGGTGTTGGATATACAGAGGATTGGAGTTGGGTTCCTGAAGTGTGGACAGGTGTTGGATGGGCATAGGATTGGAGTTGGGTTCCTGAGGTGTGGACAGCTGTTGGATGGGCAGAGGATTGGAGTTGGTTTCCTGAGGTGTGGACAGGTGTTGGATGGGCAGAGGATTGGAGTTGGGTTACTGAGGTGTGGACAGGTGTTGGATGGGCAGAGGATTGGAGTTGGGTTCCTGAGGTGTGGGCAGGTGTTTGATGGGCAGAGGATTTGAGTTGTATTCCTGAGGTGTGGACAGGTGTTGGATATGCAGAGGTTTGGAGTTGGGTTCCTGAGGTGAGGACAGGTGTTCAATGGGCAGAGGATTGGAGTTGTCTCCCTGAGGTGTGGACATGTGTTGGATATGCAGAGGATTGGAGTTGGGTTCCTGAGGTGTGAACAGGTGTTGGATCGGCAGAGGATTGGAGTTGGGTTCCTGAGGTGTGAACAGGTTATGGATGGGCAGAGGATTGGAGTTGTCTCTCTGAGGTGTGGACAGGTGTTGGATATGCAGAGGATTGGAGTTGGGTCCGTGAGGTGTGGACAGGTGTTGGATATGCAGAGGATTGGAGTTGTCTCCCTGAGGTGTGGACAGGTGTTGGATGGGCAGAGGATTTGAGTTGGGTTCCTGAGGTGTGGACAGGTGTTGGATATGCAGAGGATTGGAGTTGGGTTCCTGAGTTGTGGACATGTGTTGGATGGGCAGAGGATTGGAGTTGGGTTACTGAGGTGTGGACAGGTGTTGGATGTGCAGAGGATTGGAGTTGTCTCCCTGAGGTGTGGACAGGTGTTGGATGGGCAGAGGATTGGAGTTGGGTTCCTGAGGTATGGACAGGTGTTGGATATGCAGAGGATTGTAGTTGTCTCCCTGAGGTGTGGACAGGTGTTGGATATGCAGAGGATTGGAGTTGGGTTCCTGAGGTGTGGACAGGTGTTGGATGTGCAGAGGATTGGCGTTGTCTCCCTGAGGTGTAGACAGGTGTTAGATGGGCACAGGATTGGAGTTGGGTTCCTGAGGTGTGGACAGATGTTGGATGGGCAGAGGATTGGAGTTGTCTCCCTGAGGTGTGGACAGGTGTTGGATGGGCAGAGGATTGGAGTTAGGTTCCTGAGGTGTGGACAGGTGCTGGATGGGCAGAGGATTGGAGTTGTTTCCCTGAGGTGTGGACAGGTGTTGGATATGCAGAGGATTGGAGTTGGGTTCCTCAGGTGTGGACAGGTGTTGGATAGGCAGAGGATTGGAGTTGTCTTCCTGAGGTGTGGACAGGTGTTGGATAGGCAGAGGATTGGAGTTGTCTCCCTGAGGTGTGGATAGGTTTTGGATGGGCAGAGGATTGGAGTTGGGTTCCTGAGGTGTGGACAGGTGTTGGATGGGCAGAGGATTAGAGTTGTCTCCCTGAGGTGTGGACAAGTGTTGGATAGGCAGAGGATTGGAGTTGTCTTCCTGGGGTGTGGACAGGTGTTGGATGTGCAGAGGATTGGAGTTGTCTCCCTGAGGTGTAGACAGGTGTTAGATGGGCACAGGATTGGAGTTGGGTTCCTGAGGTGTGGACAGATGTTGGATGGGCAGAGGATTGGAGTTGTCTCCCTGAGGTGTGGACAGGTGTTGGATGGGCAGAGGATTGGAGTTAGGTTCCTGAGGTGTGGACAGGTGTTGGATGGGCAGAGGATTGGTGTTGTCTCCCTGAGGTGTGGATAGGTGTTGGATATGCAGAGGATTGGAGTTGGGTTCCTCAGGTGTGGACAGGTGTTGGATAGGCAGAGGATTGGAGTTGTCTTCCTGAGGTGTGGACAGGTGTTGGATAGGCAGAGGATTGGAGTTGTCTCCCTGAGGTGTGGACAGGTTTTGGATGGGCAGAGGATTGGAGTTGGGTTCCTGAGGTGTGGACAGGTGTTGGATGGGCAGAGGATTAGAGTTGTCTCCCTGAGGTGTGGACAAGTGTTGGATAGGCAGAGGATTGGAGTTGTCTTCCTGGGGTGTGGACAGGTGTTGGAAATTCAGAGGATTGCCATTATCTCCCTTAGGTGTGGACAGGTGTTGGATGGGCAAAGGATTGGAGTTGTCTCCCTGAGGTGTGGACAAGTGATGGATGCGCAGAGGATTGGAGTTGGGTTCCTGAGGTGTGGACAGGTGTTGGATGGGCAGAGGATTTGAGTTGGGTTCCTGAGGTGTGTACAGGTGTTGGGTGGGCAGAGGATTAGAGTTGTCTCCCTGAGGTGTGGACAAGTGTTGTATAGGCAGAGGATTGGAGTTGTCTTCCTGGGGTGTGGACAGGTGTTGGAAATTCAGAGCATTGCCATTATCTCCCTTGGGTATGGACAGGTGTTGGATGGGCAAAGGATTGGAGTTGTCTCCCTGAGGTGTGGACAAGTGTTGGATGGGCAGAGGATTGGAGTTGCGTTCCTGAGGTGTGGACAGGTGTTGGATGGGCAGAGGATTTGAGTTGGGTTCCTGAGGTGTGTACAGGTGTTGGATGGGCAGAGGATTGGAGTTGTCTCCCTGAGGTGTGGACAAGTGTTGGATGGGCAGAGGATTGGAGTTGGGTTCCTGAGGTGTGGACAGGTGTTGGATATGCAGAGGATTGGAATTGTCTCCCTGAGGTGTGGACAGGTGTTGGATATGCAGAGGATTGGAGTTGGGTTCCTGATGTGTGGACAGGTGTTGGATGGGCAGAGGACTGGGGTTGTCTCCATGAGGTGTGGATAGGTTTTGGATGGGCAGAGGATTGGAGTTGGGTTCCTCAGGTGTGGACAGGTGTTGCATGGGCAGAGGATTAGAGTTGTCTCCCTGAGGTGTGGACAAGTGTTGGATAGGCAGAGGATTGGAGTTGTCTTCCTGGGGTGTGGACAGGTGTTGGAAATTCAGAGGATTGCCATTATCTCCCTTAGGTGTGGACAGGTGTTGGATGGGCAAAGGATTGGAGTTGTCTCCCTGAGGTGTGGACAAGTGTTGGATGGGCAGAGGATTGGAGTTGCGTTCCTGATGTGTGGACAGGTGTTGGATGGGCAGAGGATTTGAGTTGGGTTCCTGAGGTGTGTACAGGTGTTGGATGGGCAGAGGATTGGAGTTGTCTCCCTGAGGTGTGGACAGGTGTTGGATGGGCAGAGGATTGGAGTTGGGTTCCTGAGGTGTGGACAGGTGTTGGATATGCAGAGGATTGGAATTGTCTCCCTGAGGTGTGGACAGGTGATGGATATGCAGAGGATTGGATTTGGGTTCCTGAGGTGTGGACAGGTGTTGGATGGGCAGAGGATTTGAGTTGGGTTCCTGAGGTGTGTACAGGTGTTGGATGGGCAGAGGATTGGAGTTGTCTCCCTGAGGTGTGGACAGGTGTTGGATGGGCAGAGGATTGGAGTTGGGTTCCTGAGGTGTGGACAGGTGTTGGATATGCAGAGGATTGGAATTGTCTCCCTGAGGTGTGGACAGGTGTTGGATGGGCAGAGGATTGGAGTTGGGTTCCTGAGGTGTGGACAGGTGTTGAATGGGCAGAGGATTGGAGTTGTCTCCCTGAGGTGTGGACAAGTTTTGGATGGGCAGAGGATTGGAGTTGCGTTCCTGAGGTGTGTACAGGTGTTGGATGGGCAGAGGATTGGAGTTGGGTTCCTGAGGTGTGGACAGGTATTGAATGGGCAGAGGATTGGAGTTGTCTCCCTGAGGTGTGGACAGGTGTTGGATGGGCAGAGGATTGAAGTTGGGTTCCTGAGGTGTGGACAGGTGTTGGATATGCAGAGGATCGGAGTTGTCTCCCTGAGGTGTGGACAGGTGTTGGATATGCAGAGGAATGGAGTTGGGTTCCTGAGGTGTGGACAGGTGTTGGATGGGCAGAGGATTGGAGTTGGGTTCCTGAGGTGTGGACAGGTGTTGGATGGGCAGAGGATTGGAGTTGGGTTCCTGAGGATTGGACAGGTGTTGGATGGGCAGAGGATCAAAGTTGTCTCACTGAGGATTGGACAGGTGTTGGATATGCATAGGATTGGAGTTCGGTTCCTGAGGTGTGGACAGGTGTTGGATGGGCAGAGGATTGGAGTTGTCTCCCTAAGGTGTGGACAGGTGTTGGATGGGCAGAGGATTTCTAGTTGGGTTCCTGAGGTGTGGACAGGTGTTGGATGGGCAGAGGATTGGAGTTGTCTCCCTGAGGTGTGGACATGTGTTGGATATGCAGAGGATTGGAGTTGGATTCCTGAGGTGTGAACAGGTGTTGGATGGGCAGAGGATTGGAGGTGGGTTCCTGAGGTATAGACAGGTGTTGGATGGGCAGAGGATTGGAGTTTTCTCCCTGAGGTGTGGACATGTGTTGGATGGGCAGAGGTTTGGAGTTGGGTTCCTGAGGTGTGGACAGGTGTTGGATGGGCAGATGATTGGAGTTGGGTTCCTGAGGTGTGGACAGGTGTTGGGTGGGCAGAGGATTGGAGTTGGGTTCCTGAGGTGTGGACAGGTGTTGGATGGGGAGAGGATTGGAGTTGGGTTCCTGAGGTGGGAACAGGTTTTGGATGGGCAGGGTTTTGGAGTTGGGTTTCAGAAGTGTGGACAGGTGTTGGATTGGCAGAGGATTGGAGTTGGGTTCCTGAGGTGTGGACAGGTGTTGGATGGGCAGAGGATTCTAGTTGTCTCCCTGAGGTGTGGACAGGTGTTGGATGGGCAGAGGATTGGAGTTGGATTCCTGAGGTGTGGACAGGTGTTGGATGGGCAGAGGATTGGAGTTGGGTTCCTGAGGAGAGGACAGGTGTTGGGTGGAAAGAGGATTGGAGTGGGGTTCCTGAGGTGTGGACAGGTGCTAGATGGGCAGAGGATTGGAGTTGGGTTCCTGAGGTGAGGGCAGAGGATTGGAGTTGTCTCCCTGAGGTGTGGACAGGTGTTGGATGGGCAGAGGATTGGAGTTGTCTCCCTGAGGTGTGGGCATTGGTTGGATGGGCAGAGGATTGGAGTTGGGTTCCTGAGGTGTGGACAGGTGTTGGATTGGCAGAGGATTGGAGTTGTTTCCCTGAGGTGTGGGCAGGTGTTGGATGGGCAGATGATTGGAGTTGTGTTCCTGAGGTGTACACAGGTGTTGGGTGGGCAGAGGATTGGAGTTGTTTCCCTGAGGTGTGGACAGGTGTTGGATGGGCAGAGGATTGGAGTTTTCTCCATGAAGGGTGGGGACATTGGTTGGATGGGCAGAGGATTGTAGTTGGGTTCCTGAGGTGTGGACAGGTGTTGGGTGGGCAGAGGATTGGAGTTGTCTCCCTGAGGTGTGGACAGGTGTTGGATATGCAGAGGATTGGAGTTGTCTCCCTGGGGTGTGGACAGGTGTTGGATATACAGAGGATTGGAGTTGGGTTCCTGAAGTGTGGACAGGTGTTGGATGGGCATAGGATTGGAGTTGGGTTCCTGAGGTGTGGACAGGTGTTGGGTGGGCAAAGTATCGGAGTTGTCTCCCTGAGATTGGACAGGTGTTGGATATGCAGAGGATTGGAGTTTGGTTCCTGAGGTGTGGACAGGTGTTGGATGGGCAGAGGATTGGCGTTGGGTTCCTG
Organism: Ambystoma mexicanum; assembly: GCF_040938575.1. Lineage (NCBI taxonomy): Eukaryota > Metazoa > Chordata > Amphibia > Caudata > Ambystomatidae > Ambystoma > Ambystoma mexicanum. Next base: position 1,159,148,813 of record NC_090941.1, on the reverse strand, counting down.
AGGTGTGGACAGGTGTTGGATGGGCAGAGGATTGGAGTTGGGTTCCTGAGGTGTGGACAGGTGTTGGATGGGGAGAGGATTGGAGTTGGGTTCCTGAGGTGGGAACAGGTTTTGGATGGGCAGGGTTTTGGAGTTGGGTTTCAGAAGTGTGGACAGGTGTTGGATTGGCAGAGGATTGGAGTTGGGTTCCTGAGGTGTGGACAGGTGTTGGATGGGCAGAGGATTCTAGTTGTCTCCCTGAGGTGTGGACAGGTGTTGGATGGGCAGAAGATTGGAGTTGGATTCCTGAGGTGTGGACAGGTGTTGGATGGGCAGAGGATTGGAGTTGGGTTCCTGAGGAGAGGACAGGTGTTGGGTGGAAAGAGGATTGGAGTGGGGTTCCTGAGGTGTGGACAGGTGCTAGATGGGCAGAGGATTGGAGTTGGGTTCCTGAGGTGAGGGCAGAGGATTGGAGTTGTCTCCCTGAGGTGTGGACAGGTGTTGGATGGGCAGAGGATTGGAGTTGTTTCCCTGAGGTGTGGACAGGTGTTGGATAGGCAGAGGATTGGAGTTGTCTCCCTGAGGTGTGGGCATTGGTTGGATGGGCAGAGGATTGGAGTTGGGTTCCTGAGGTGTGGACAGGTGTTGGATTGGCAGAGGATTGGAGTTGTTTCCCTGAGGTGTGGGCAGGTGTTGGATGGGCAGATGATTGGAGTTGTGTTCCTGAGGTGTACACAGGTGTTGGGTAGGCAGAGGATTGGAGTTGTTTCCCTGAGGTGTGGACAGGTGTTGGATGGGCAGAGGATTGGAGTTGTCTCCATGAAGGGTGGGGACATTGGTTGGATGGGCAGAGGATTGTAGTTGGGTTCCTGAGGTGTGGACAGGTGTTGGGTGGGCAGAGGATTGGAGTTGTCTCCCTGAGGTGTGGACAGGTGTTGGATATGCAGAGGATTGGAGTTGTCTCCCTGGGGTGTGGACAGGTGTTGGATATACAGAGGATTGGAGTTGGGTTCCTGAAGTGTGGACAGGTGTTGGATGGGCATAGGATTGGAGTTGGGTTCCTGAGGTGTGGACAGCTGTTGGATGGGCAGAGGATTGGAGTTGGTTTCCTGAGGTGTGGACAGGTGTTGGATGTGCAGAGGATTGGAGTTGGGTTACTGAGGTGTGGAAAGGTGTTGGATGGGCAGAGGATTGGAGTTGGGTTCCTGAGGTGTGGGCAGGCGTTTGATGGGCAGAGGATTTGAGTTGTATTCCTGAGGTGTGGACAGGTGGTGGATATGCAGAGGTTTGGAGTTGGGTTCCTGAGGTGAGGACAGGTGTTCGATGGGCAGAGGATTGGAGTTGTCTCCCTGAGGTGTGGACATGTGTTGGATATGCAGAGGATTGGAGTTGGGTTCCTGAGGTGTGAACAGGTGTTTGATCGGCAGAGGATTGGAGTTGGGTTCCTGAGGTGTGAACAGGTTATGGATGGGCAGAGGATTGGAGTTGTCTCTCTGAGGTGTGGACAGGTGTTGGATATGCAGAGGATTGGAGTTGGGTCCGTGAGGTGTGGACAGGTGTTGGATATGCAGAGGATTGGAGTTGTCTCCCTGAGGTGTGGACAGGTGTTGGATGGGCAGAGGATTGGAGTTGGGTTCCTGAGGTGTGGACAGGTGTTGGATATGCAGAGGATTGGAGTTGGGTTCCTGAGTTGTGGACAGGTGTTGGATGGGCAGAGGATTGGAGTTGGGTTACTGAGGTGTGCACAGGTGTTGGATGTGCATAGGATTGGAGTTGTCTCCCTGAGGTGTGGACAGGTGTTGGATGGGCAGAGGATTGGAGTTGGGTTCCTGAGGTGTGGACAGGTGTTGGATATGCAGAGGATTGGAGTTGGGTTCCTGAGTTGTGGACAGGTGTTGGATGGGCAGAGGATTGGAGTTGGGTTACTGAGGTGTGGACAGGTGTTGGATGTGCATAGGATTGGAGTTGTCTCCCTGAGGTGTGGACAGGTGTTGGATGGGCAGAGGATTGGAGTTGGGTTCCTGAGGTGTGGACAGGTGTTGGATATGCAGAGGATTGGAGTTGTCTCCCTGAGGTGTGGACAGGTGTTGGATATGCAGAGGATTGGAGTTGGGTTCCTGAGGTGTGGACAGGTGTTGGATGTGCAGAGGATTGGAGTTGTCTCCCTGAGGTGTAGACAGGTGTTAGATGGGCACAGGATTGGAGTTGGGTTCCTGAGGTGTGGACAGATGTTGGATGGGCAGAGGATTGGAGTTGTCTCCCTGAGGTGTGGATAGGTGTTGGATATGCAGAGGATTGGAGTTGGGTTCCTCAGGTGTGGACAGGTGTTGGATAGGCAGAGGATTGGAGTTGTCTTCCTGAGGTGTGGACAGGTGTTGGATAGGCAGAGGATTGGAGTTGTCTCCCTGAGGTGTGGCTAGGTTTTGGATGGGCAGAGGATTGGAGTTGGGTTCCTGAGGTGTGGACAGGTGTTGGATGGGCAGAGGATTAGAGTTGTCTCCCTGAGGTGTGGACAAGTGTTGGATAGGCAGAGGATTGGAGTTGTCTTCCTGGGGTGTGGACAGGTGTTGGAAATTCAGAGGATTGCCATTATCTCCCTTAGGTGTGGACAGGTGTTGGATGGGCAAAGGATTGGAGTTGTCTCCCTGAGGTGTGGACAAGTGTTGGATGGGCAGAGGATTGGAGTTGCGTTCCTGAGGTGTGGACAGGTGTTGGATGGGCAGAGGATTTGAGTTGGGTTCCTGAGGTGTGTACAGGTGTTGGATGGGCAGAGGATTGGAGTTGTCTCCCTGAGGTGTGGACAGGTGTTGGATGGGCAGAGGATTGGAGTTGGGTTCCTGAGGTGTGGACAGGTGTTGGATATACAGAGGATTGGAATTGTCTCCCTGAGGTGTGGACAGGTGTTGGATATGCAGAGGATTGGAGTTGGGTTCCTGAGGTGTGGACAGGTGTTGGATGGTCAGAGGACTGGAGTTGTCTCCTGAGGTGTGGATAGGTTTTAGATGGGCAGAGGATTGGAGTTGGGTTCCTGAGGTGTGGACAGGTGTTGAATGGGCAGAGGATTAGAGTTGTCTCCCTGAGGTGTGGACAAGTGTTGGATAGGCAGAGGATTGGAGTTGTCTTCCTGGGGTGTGGACAGGTTTTGGAAATTCAGAGGATTGCCATTATCTACCTTAGGTGTGGACAGGTGTTGGATGGGCAAAGGATTGGAGTTGTCTCCCTGAGGTGTGGACAAGTGATGGATGCGCAGAGGATTGGAGTTGCGTTCCTGAGGTGTGGACAGGTGTTGGATGGGCAGAGGATTTGAGTTGGGTTCCTGAGGTGTGTACAGGTGTTGGATGGGCAGAGGATTAGAGTTGTCTCCCTGAGGTGTGGACAGGTGTTGGATAGGCAGAGGATTTGAGTTGGGTTCCTGAGGTGTGTACAGGTGTTGGATGGGCAGAGGATTGGAGTTGTCTCCCTGAGGTGTGGACAGGTGTTGGATAGGCAGAGGATTGGAGTTGTCTTCCTGGGGTGTGGACAGGTGTTGGAAATTCAGAGCATTGCCATTATCTCCCTTGTGTATGGACAGGTGTTGGATGGTCAAAGGATTGGAGTTGTCTCCCTGAGGTGTGGATATGTCCTGTTGGATGGCAGAGGATTGGAGTTGCGTTCCTGAGGTGTGGACAGGTGTTGGATAGGCAGAGGATTTGAGTTGGGTTCCTGAGGTGTGTACAGGTGTTGGATGGGCAGAGGATTGGAGTTGTCTCCCTGAGGTGTGGACAGGTGTTGGATGGGCAGAGGATTGGAGTTGGGTTCCTGAGGTGTGGGCAGGTGTTGGATATGCAGAGGATTGGAGTTGGGTTCCTGAGGTGTGGACAGGTGTTGGATGGGCAGAGGACTGGGGTTGTCTCCCTGAGATGTGGATAGGTGTTGGATATGCAGAGGATTGGAGTTGGGTTCCTCAGGTGTGGACAGGTGTTGGATAGGCAGAGGATTGGAGTTGTCTTCCTGAGGTGTGGACAGGTGTTGGATAGGCAGAGGATTGGAGTTGTCTCCCTGAGGTGTGGATAGGTTTTGGATGGGCAGAGGATTGGAGTTGGGTTCCTGAGGTGTGGACAGGTGTTGGATGGGCAGAGGATTAGAGTTGTCTCCCTGAGGTGTGGACAAGTGTTGGATAGGCAGAGGATTGGAGTTGTCTTCCTGGGGTGTGGACAGGTGTTGGAAATTCAGAGGATTGCCATTATCTCCCTTAGGTGTGGACAGGTGTTGGATGGGCAAAGGATTGGAGTTGTCTCCCTGAGGTGTGGACAAGTGTTGGATGGGCAGAGGATTGGAGTTGCGTTCCTGAGGTGTGGACAGGTGTTGGATGGGCAGAGGATTTGAGTTGGGTTCCTGAGGTGTGTACAGGTGTTGGATGGGCAGAGGATTGGAGTTGTCTCCCTGAGGTGTGGACAGGTGTTGGATGGGCAGAGGATTGGAGTTGGGTTCCTGAGGTGTGGACAGGTGTTGGATATGCAGAGGATTGGAATTGTCTCCCTGAGGTGTGGACAGGTGTTGGATATGCAGAGGATTGGAGTTGGGTTCCTGAGGTGTGGACAGGTGTTGGATGGGCAGAGGACTGGGGTTGTCTCCATGAGGTGTGGATAGGTTTTGGATGGGCAGAGGATTGGAGTTGGGTTCCTGAGGTGTGGACAGGTGTTGGATGGGCAGAGGATTAGAGTTGTCTCCCTGAGGTGTGGACAAGTGTTGGATAGGCAGAGGATTGGAGTTGTCTTCCTGGGGTGTGGACAGGTGTTGGAAATTCAGAGGATTGCCATTATCTCCCTTAGGTGTGGACAGGTGTTGGATGGGCAAAGGATTGGAGTTGTCTCCCTGAGGTGTGGACAAGTGTTGGATGGGCAGAGGATTGGAGTTGCGTTCCTGAGGTGTGGACAGGTGTTGGATGGGCAGAGGATTTGAGTTGGGTTCCTGAGGTGTGTACAGGTGTAGGATGGGCAGAGGATTGGAGTTGTCTCCCTGAGGTGTGGACAGGTGTTGGATGGGCAGAGGATTGGAGTTGGGTTCCTGAGGTGTGGACAGGTGTTGGAAATTCAGAGCATTGCCATTATCTCCCTTGGGTATGGACAGGTGTTTGATGGGCAAAGGATTGGAGTTGTCTCCCTGAGGTGTGGACAAGTGTTGGATGGGCAGAGGATTGGAGTTGCGTTCCTGAGGTGTGGACAGGTGTTGGATGGGCAGAGGATTTGAGTTGGGTTCCTGAGGTGTGTACAGGTGTTGGATGGGCAGAGGATTGGAGTTGTCTCCCTGAGGTGTGGACAGGTGTTGGATGGGCAGAGGATTGGAGTTGGGTTCCTGAGGTGTGGACAGGTGTTGGATATGCAGAGGATTGGAATTGTTTCCCTGAGGTGTGGACAGGTGTTGGATATGCAGAGGATTGGAGTTGGGTTCCTGAGGTGTGGACAGGTGTTGGATGGGCAGAGGACTGGGGTTGTCTCCATGAGGTGTGGATAGGTTTTGGATGGGCAGAGGATTGGAGTTGGGTTCCTGAGGTGTGGACAGGTGTTGGATGGGCAGAGGATTAGAGTTGTCTCCCTGAGGTGTGGACAAGTGTTGGATAGGCAGAGGATTGGAGTTGTCTTCCTGGGGTGTAGACAGGTGTTGGAAATTCAGAGGATTGCCATTATCTCCCTTAGGTTTGGACAGGTGTTGGATGGGCAAAGGATTGGAGTTGTCTCCCTGAGGTGTGGACAAGTGTTGGATGGGCAGAGGATTGGAGTTGCGTTCCTGAGGTGTGGACAGGTGTTGGATGGGCAGAGGATTTGAGTTGGGTTCCTGAGGTGTGTACAGGTGTTGGATGGGCAGAGGATTGGAGTTGTCTCCCTGAGGTGTGGACAGGTGTTGGGTGGGCAGAGGATTGGAGTTGGGTTCCTGAGGTGTGGACAGGTGTTGGATATGCAGAGGATTGGAATTGTCTCCCTGAGGTGTGGACAGGTGATGGATATGCAGAGGATTGGATTTGGGTTCCTGAGGTGTGGACAGGTGTTGGATGGGCAGAGGATTTGAGTTGGGTTCCTGAGGTGTGTACAGGTGTTGGATGGGCAGAGGATTGGAGTTGTCTCCCTGAGGTGTGGACAGGTGTTGGATGGGCAGAGGATTGGAGTTGGGTTCCTGAGGTGTGGACAGGTGTTGGATATGCAGAGGATTGGAATTGTCTCCCTGAGGTGTGGACAGGTGTTGGATGGGCAGAGGATTGGAGTTGGGTTCCTGAGGTGTGGACAGGTGTTGAATGGGCAGAGGATTGGAGTTGTCTCCCTGAGGTGTGGACAAGTTTTGGATGGGCAGAGGATTGGAGTTGCGTTCCTGAGGTGTGTACAGGTGTTGGATGGGCAGAGGATTGGAGTTGGGTTCCTGAGGTGTGGACAGGTATTGAATGGGCAGAGGATTGGAGTTGTCTCCCTGAGGTGTGGACAGGTGTTGGATGGGCAGAGGATTGAAGTTGGGTTCCTGAGGTGTGGACAGGTGTTGGATATGCAGAGGATCGGAGTTGTCTCTCTGAGGTGTGGACAGGTGTTGGATATGCAGAGGATTGGAGTTGGGTTCCTGAGGTGTGGACAGGTGTTGGATGGGCAGAGGATTGGAGTTGGGTTCCTGAGGTGTGGACAGGTGTTGGATGGGCAGAGGATTGGAGTTGGGTTCCTGAGGATTGGACAGGTGTTGGATGGGCAGAGGATCAAAGTTGTCTCACTGAGGATTGGACAGGTGTTGGATATGCAGAGGATTGGAGTTCGGTTCCTGAGGTGTGGACAGGTGTTGGATGGGCAGAGGATTGGAGTTGTCTCCCTAAGGTGTGGACAGGTGTTGGATGGGCAGAGGATTTCTAGTTGGGTTCCTGAGGTGTGGACAGGTGTTGGATGGGCAGAGGATTGGAGTTGTTTCCCTGAGGTGTGGACAGGTGTTGGATGGGCAGAGGATTGGTGTTGTCTCCCTGAGGTGTGGACAGGTGTTGGATATGCAGAGGATTGGAGTTGGGTTCCTGAGTTGTGGACAGGTGTTGGATAGGCAGAGGATTGGAGTTGTCTTCCTGAGGTGTGGACAGGTGTTGGATATGAAGAGGATTGGAGTTGGGTTCCTGAGTTGTGGACAGGTGTTGGATGGGCAGAGGATTGGAGTTGGGTTCCTCAGGTGTGGACATGTATTGGATGGGCAGAGGATCAAAGTTGTCTCTCTAAGGATTGGACAGGTGTTGGATGGGCAGAGGATTGGAGTTGGGTTCCTGAAGTGTGGATAGGTGTCGCATGGGCAGAGGATTGGAGTTGGGTTCCTGAGGTGTGGACAGGTGTTGGATGGGCAGAGGATTGGAGTTGTCTCCCTGAGGTGTGGATAGGTGTTGGATGGGCAGAGGATTGGAGTTGGGTTCCTGAGGTGTGGACAGTTGTTGGATGGGCAGAGGATAGGAGTTGTCTCCCTGAGGTGTGGACAGGTGTTGGATAGGCAGAGGATTTGCGTTGTCTTCCTGGGGTGTGGACAGGTGTTGGATATGCAGAGGATTTGCGTTGTCTCCCTTAGGTGTGGACAGATGTTGGATCTGCAGAGGATTGGAGTAGTCTCCCTGAGGTGTGGACAAGTGTTGGATTTGCAGAGGATTGGAGTTGTCTCCTTGAGGTGTGGGCAGGTGTTGGATAGGCAGAGGATTGGAGTTGTCTTCCTGGGGTGAGGACAGGTGTTGGATATGTAGAGGATTGGCGTTGTCTCCCTTAGGTGTGGACAGGTGTTGGATGGGCAGAGGATTGGAGTTGTCTCCCTGAGGTTTGGCCAGGTGTTGGATATGCAGAGGATTGGAGTTGTCTCCCTGAGGTGTGGACGGGTGTTGGATATGCAGAGGATTGGAGTTGTCTCCCTGAGGTATGGACGGGTGTTGGATATGCAGAGGATTGGAGTTGGGTTCCTGAGGTGTGGACAGGTGTTGGATGGGCAGAGTATTGGAGTTGGGTTCCTGAGCTGTGGACATGTGTTGGATGGGCAGAGGATTGGAGTTGGGTTCCTGAGGTGTGGACAGGTGTTGGAGAGCAGAGTATTTGAGTTGGGCTCCTGAGGTGTGGACAGGTATTGGATGGGCAGAGGATTGGAGTTTTCTCCCTGAGGTGTGGACAGGTATTGGATGGGCAGAGGATTGCAGTTGTCTCCTTGAGGTGTGGACAGCTGTTGGATATGCAGAGGATTTGAGTTGGGTTCCTGAGGTGCGGACAGGTGTTGGATGGGCAGGGTTTTGGAGTTGGGTTCCTGAAGTGTGGACAGGTGTTGGATTGGCAGAGGATTGGAGTTGGGTTCCTGAGGTGTGGACAGGTGAGGTGTGGACAGGTGTAGGATGGGCAGAGGATTGGAGTTGTCTCCCTGAGGTGTGGACAGGTGTTGGATGGGCAGAGGTTTGGAGTTGCGTTCCTGAGGTGTGGACAGGTGTAGGATGGGCTGAGGATTGGAGTTGTCTCCCTGAGGTGTGGACAGGTTTTGGATGGGCAGAGGATTGGAGTTGAGTTCTTGAGGTGTGGACAGGTGAGGTGTGGACAGGTGTAGGATGGGCAGAGGATTGGAGTTGTCTCCCTGAGGTGTGGACAGGTGTTGGATGGGCAGAGTTTTGGAGTTGCGTTCCTGAGGTGTGGACAGGTGTAGGATGGGCAGAGGATTGGAGTTGACTCCCTGAGGTGTGGACAGGTTTTGGATGGGCAGAGGATTGGAGTTGGGTTCTTGAGGTGTGGACAGGTGTTGGATGGGCAGAGGATTGGAGTTGAGTTCCTGAGCTGTGGACATGTGTTGGATGGGCAGAGGATTGGAGTTGGGTTCCTTAGGTGTGGACAGGTGTTGGAGAGCAGAGTATTTGAGTTGGGCTCCTGAGGTGTGGACAGGTGTTGGATGGGCAGAGGATTGGAGTTGTCTCCCTGAGGTGTGGACAGGTATTGGATGGGCAGAGGATTGCAGTTGTCTCCTTGAGGTGTGGACAGCTGTTGGATATTCAGAGGATTGGAGTTGGGTTCCTGAGGTGTGGACAGGTGTTGGATGGGCAGAGGATTGTAGTTGTGTTCCTGAGGTGTGGACAGGTGTTGGATGGGCAGAGGATTGGAGTTGGGTTCCTGAGGTGCGGACAGGTGTTGGATGGGCAGGGTTTTGGAGTTGGGTTCCTGAAGTGTGGACAGGTGTTGGATTGGCAGAGGATTGGAGTTGGGTTCCTGAGGTGTGGACAGGTGAGGTGTGGACAGGTGTAGGATGGGCAGAGGATTGGAGTTGTCTCCCTGAGGTGTGGACAGGTGTTGGATGGGCAGAGGTTTGGAGTTGCGTTCCTGAGGTGTGGACAGGTGTAGGATGGGCAGAGGATTGGAGTTGTCTCCCTGAGGTGTGGACAGGTTTTGGATGGGCAGAGGATTGGAGTTGGGTTCTTGAGGTCTGGACAGGTGTTGTGTGGGCACAGGATTGGAATTGGGTTCCTGAGGTGTGGACAGGTGTTGGATGGGCAGAGGATTGGAGTTGTTTCCCTGAGGTGTGGACAGGTGTTGGATGGGCAGAGGATTGGTGTTATCTCCCTGAGGTGTGGACAGGTGTTGGATATGGAGAGGATTTGAGTTGGGTTCCTGAGGTGTGGACAGGTGTTGGATAGGCAGAGGATTGGAGTTGTCTTCCTGAGATGTGGACAGGTGTTGGATATGCAGAGGATTGGAGTTGGGTTCCTCAGGTGTGGACAGGTATTGGATGGGCAGAGGATTGGAGTTGTATTCCTCAGGTGTGGACATGTATTGGATGGGCAGAGGATCAAAGTTGTCTCTCTAAGGATTGGACAGGTGTTGGATGGGCAGAGGATTTGAGTTGGGTTCCTGAAGTGTGGACAGGTGTTGGATGGGCAGAGGATTGGAGTTGTCTCCCTGAGGTGTGGACAGGTGTTGAATATGCAGAGGATTGGAGTTGGGTTCCTGAGGTGTGGACAGGTGTTGGATGGGCAGAGGATTGGAGTTGTCTCCCTGAGGTGTGGATAGGTGTTGGATGGGCAGAGGATTGGAGTTGGGTTCCTGAGGTGTGGACAGTTGTTGGATGGGCAGAGAATTGGAGTTGTCTCCCTGAGGTGTGGACAGGTGTTGGATAGGCAGAGGATTGGAGTTGTCTTCCTCGGGTGTGGACAGGTGTTGGATATGTAGAGGATTGGCGTTATCTCCCTTAGGTGTGGACAGGTGTTGGATGGGCAGATGATTGGAGTTGTCTCCCTGAGGTGTGGACAAGTGTTGGATGGGCAGAGGATTGGAGTTGGGTTCCTGAGGTGTGGACAGGTGTTGGATGGGCAGATGATTGGAGTTGTCTCCCTGAGGTGTGGACAAGTGTTGGATGGGCAGAGGATTGGAGTTGGGTTCCTGAGGTGTGGACAGGTGTTGGATATGCAGAGGATTGGAGTTGTCTCCCTGAGGTGTGGACGGGTGTTGGATATGCAGAGGATTGGAGTTGGGTTCCTGAGGTGTGGACAGGTGTTGGATGTGCAAAGGATTGGAGTTGTCTCCCTGAGGTGTGGACAGGTGTTGGATATGCAGAGGATTGGCGTTGGGTTCCTGAGGTGTGGACAGGTGTTGGATGGGCAGAGGATTGGAGTTGGGTTCCTGAGGTGTGGACATGTGTTGGATGGGCAGAGGATTGGAGTTGGGTTCCTGAGGTGTGGACAGGTGTTGGAGGGCAGAGGATTTGAGTTGGGCTCCTGAGGTGTGGACAGGTGTTGGATGGGCGGAGGATTGGAGTTGTCTCCCTGAGGTGTGGACAGGTGTTGGATGGGCAGAGGATTGCAGTTGTCTCCCTGAGGTGTGGACAGCTGTTGGATATGCAGAGGATTGGAGTTGGGTTCCTGAGGTGTGGACAGGTTTTGGATGGGCAGAGGATTGGAGTTGGGTTCCTGAGGTGTGGACAGGTGTTGGATGGGCAGAGGATTGGAGTTGGGTTCCTGAGGTGCGGACAGGTGTTGGATGGGCAGGGTTTTGGAGTTGGGTTCCAGAAGTGTGGACAGGTGTTGGATTGGCAGAGGATTGGAGTTGGGTTCCTGAGGTGTGGACAGGTGTTGGATGGGCAAAGGATTGGAGTTGTCTCCCTGAGGTGTGGACAGGTGTTGGATGGGCAGAGGATTGGAGTTGCGTTCCTGAGGTGTGGACAGGTGTAGGATGGGCAGAGGATTGGACGTGTCTCCCTGAGCTGTGGACAGTTGTTGGATGGGCAGAGGATTGGAGTTGCGTTCCTAAGGTGTGGACAGGTGTAGGATGGGCAGAGGATTGGAGTTGTCTCCCTGAGGTGTGAACAGGTTTTGGATGGTCAGAGGATTGGAGTTGGGTTCCTGAGGTGTGGACAGGTGTTGGATGGGCAGAGGATTGGAGTTGGGTTCCTGAGGGTAGGAAAGGTGTTGGATGGGCAGAGGATTTTAGTTGGGTTCCTGAGGTGTGGACAGGTGTTGGATGGGCAGAGGATTGGAGTTGTCTCCCTGAGGTGTGGGCAGGTGATGGATGGGCACAGGATTTGACTTGGGTTCCTGAGGTGTGGATAGGTGTTGGGTGGGCAGAGGATTGGAGTTGTCTCCCTGAGGTGTGGACAGGTGTTAGATGGGCAGAGGATTGGAGTTGGGTTCCTGAGGTGTGGACAGGTGTTGGGTGGGCAGAGGATTGGAGTTGTCTCCCTGAGGTGTGGACATTTGTTGGATGGGCAGAGGATTGGAGTTGGGTTCCTGAGGTGTGGACAGGTGTTGGATGGGCAGCGGATTGGAGTTGGGTTCCTGAGGTGTGGACAGGTGTTGGGTGGGCAGAGGATTGGAGTTGTCTCCCTGAGGTGTGGACAGGTGTTGGATGGGCAGAGGATTGGATTTGGATTCTTGAGGTGTGGACAGGTGCTGGGTGGGCAGAGGATTGGAGTCGTTTCCCTGAGGTGTGGACAGGTGTTGGATGGGCAGAGGATTGGAGTTGTCTTCCTGAGGTGTGGACATTGGTTGGATGGGCAGAGGATTGGAGTTGGGTTCCTCAAGTGTGGACAGGTGTTGGATGGGCAGAGGATTGGAGTTGGGTTCTTGAGGTGTGGACAGGTGCTGGGTGGGCAGAGGATTGGAGTTGTTTCCCTGAGGTGTTGACAGGGTTTGGATATGCAGAGGATTGGAGTTGTCTCCCTGAGGTGTGGAATGGTGGTGGATATGCAGAGGATTGGAGTTGGGTTCCTGAGGTGTGGACAGGTGTTGGATGGGCAGAGGATTGGAGTTGGGTTCCTGAGGTGTGGACAGGTGTTGGATGGGCAGAGGATTGGAGTTGGGGTCCTGAGGTGTGGACAGGTGTTGGATGGGCAGAGGATTGGAGTTGTCTCCCTGAGGTGTTGACAGGTGTTGGATGGGCAGAGGATTGGTGTTGGGTTCCTGAGGTGTGGACAGGTGTTGGATGGGCAGAGGATTGGAGTTGGCCTCCTGAGGTGTGGACAGGTGCTGGGTGGGCAGATAATCCAATTTGTCTCCCTGAGGATTGGACAGGTGTTGGATATGCAGAGGATCAGAGTTGTCTCCCTGAGGTGTATACATGTGTTGGATGGGCAGAGGATCAACGTTGTCTCCCTGAGGATTGGACAGGTGTTGGATAGAGGTTTGGAGTTGTCTCCTTGAGGTGTAGACATGTATTGGATGGGCAGAGGATTGGAGTTGTCTCCCTGAGGTGTGGACAGGTGTTGGATGGGCAGGGGATTGGAGTTGGGTTCCTGAGGTGTGGACAGGTGTTGGATATGCAGAGGATTGGAGTTGTCTCCTTGAGGTGTAGACATGCATTGGATGGGCAGAGGATTGGAGTTGTCTCCCTGAGGTGTGGACAGGTGTTGGATATGCAGAGGATTGGAGTTGTCTCCCTGAGGTGTGGACAGGTGTTGGATGGGCAGGGGATTGGAGTTGGGTTCCTGAGGTGTGAACAGGTGTTGGATAGGCAGATGATTGGATTTGTCTCCCTGAGGTGTGGACAGGTGTTGGATGGGCAGAGGATTGGAGTTGCCTCCCTGAGGTGTGGACAGGTGTTGTATGGGCAGAGGATTGAAGTTGTTTCCCTGAGGTGTGGACAGGTGTTGGATGTGCAGCGGATTGGAGTTGGGTTCCTGAGCTGTGGACAGGTGTTGGATATGCAGAGGATTTGAGTTGGGTTCCTGAGGAGTGGACAGGTGTTGGATAGACAGAGGATTGGCGTTGTCTCCCTGAGGTGTGAACAGGTTATGGATGGGCAGAGGATTGGAGTTGTCTTCCTGAGGTGTGGACAGGTGTTGAATAGGCACATGATTGGAGTTGTCTCCCTGAGGTGTGGATAGGTTTTGGATGGGCAGATGATTGAAGCAGGGTCCTGAGGTGTGGACAGGTGTTGGATGGGCAGAGGATTGGAGTTGTCTCCCTGAGGTGTGGACAAGTGTTGGATGGGCAGAGGATTGGAGTTGCATTCCTGAGGTGTGGACAGGTGTTGGATGGGCAGAGGATTGGAGTTGGGTTCCTGAGGTGTGGGCAGGTGTTGGATGGGCAGAGGATTGGAGTTGGGTTCCTGAGGTGTGGACAGGTCTTGGATATGCAGAGGATTGGACTTGGATTCCCGAGGTGTGGACAGGTGTTGGATGGGCAGAGGATTGGAGTTGTCTCCCTGAGGTGTAGAAAGGTGTTAGATGGGCACAGGATTGGAGTTGGGTTCCTGAGGTGTGGACAGGTGTTGGATGGGCAGAGGATTGGAGTTGTCTCCCTGAGGTGTAGACAGGTGTTAGATGGGCAGAGGATTGGAGTTGGGTTCCTGAGGTGTGGACAGGTGTTGGATGGCAGAGGATTGGAGTTGTCTCCCTGAGGTGTGGACATGTGTTGGATGGGCAGAGCTTTGGAGTTGTCTCCCTGAGGTGTGGACAGGTGTTGGATGGGCAGAGGATTGGAGTTGGGTTCCTGAGGTGTGGACAGGTGTTGGATGGCAGAGGATTGGAGTTGTCTCCCTGAGGTGTGGACATGTGTTGGATGGGCAGAGCTTTGGAGTTGGGTTCCTGAGGTGTGGATAGGTGTTGGATCGGCAGAGGATTGGAGTTGTCTCCCTGAGGTGTGGACAGGTTTTGGATGGGCAGAGGATTGGAGTTGTCTTCCTGGGGTGTGGACAGGTGTTGGATATGTAGAGGATTGGCGTTGTCTCCCTTAGGTGTGGACATGTGTTGGATGGGCAGAGGATTGGAGTTGGGTTCCTGAGGTGTGGACAGGTGTTGGATTGGCAGAGGATTGGAGTTGGGTTCCTGAGGTGTGGACAGGTTTTGGATGGGCAGAGGATTGGAGTTGGGTTCCTGAGGATTGGACAGGTGTTGGATGGGCAGAGGATCAAAGTTGTCTCACTGAGGATTGGACAGGTGTTGGATATGCAGAGGATCGGAGTTGTCTCACTGAGGTGTGGACAGGTGTTGGATGGCCAGAGGATTGGTGTTGTCTCCCTGAGGTGTGGACAGGTGTTGGATATGCAGGGGATTGGAGTTGGGTTCCTGAGGTGTGGACAGGTGTTGGATAGGCAGAGGATTGGAGTTGTCCTCCTGAAGTGTGGACAGATGTTGGATAGGCAGCGGTTTGGAGTTGTCTCCCTGAGGTGTGGATAGTTGTTGGATGGGCAGAGGATTGGAGTCGGGTTCCTGAGGTGTGGACAGGTGTTGGATGGGCAGAAGTTTGGAGTTGTCTCCCTGAGGTGTGGACAGGTGTTGGATAGGCAGAGGATTGGAGTTGTCTTCCTGGGGTGTGGACAGGTGTTGGATATGCAGAGGATTGCCGTTGTCTCCCTTAGGTGTGGACAGGTGTTGGATGGGCAAAGGATGGCAGTTGTCTCCCTGAGGTGTGGACAAGTGTTGGATGGGCAGAGGAATGGAGTTGTGTTCCTGAGGTGTGGACAGGTGTTGGATGGGCAGAGGATTGGAGTTGGGTTCCTGACTTGTGTACAGGTGTTGGATGGGCAGAGGATTGGAGTTGTCTCCCTGAGGTGTAGACAGGTGTTTAATGGGCAGAGGATTGGAGTTGGGTTCCTGAGGTGTGGACAGGTGTTGGATTTGCAGAGGATTGGAGTTGTCTCCCTGAGGTGTGGACAGGTGTTGGGTATGCAGAGGATTGGAGTTGGGTTCCTGAGGTGTGGATAGGTGTTGGATCGGCAGAGGATTGGAGTTGTCTCCCTGAGGTGTGGACAGGTGTTGGATGGGCAGAGGATTGGAGTTGTCTCCCTGAGGTGTGGACAGGTGTTGGGTATGCAGAGGATTGGAGTTGGGTTCCTGAGGTGTGGATAGGTGTTGGATCGGCAGAGGATTGGAGTTGTCTCCCTGAGGTGTGGACAGGTGTTGGGTATGCAGAGGATTGGAGTTGGGTTCCTGAGGTGTGGATAGGTGTTGGATCGGCAGAGGATTGGAGTTGGGTTCCTGAGGTGTGGACAGGTGTTGGATTTGCAGAGGATTGGAGTTGTCTCCCTGAGGTGTGGACAGGTGTTGGATATGCAGAGGATTGGAGTTGGGTTCCTGAGGTGTGGATAGGTGTTGGATCGGCAGAGGATTGGAGTTGTCTCCCTGAGGTGTGGACAGGTGTTGGGTATGCAGAGGATTGGAGTTGTCTCCCTGAGGTGTGGACAGGTGTTGGGTATGCAGAGGATTGGAGTTGTCTCCCTGAGGTGTGGACAGGTGTTGGGTATGCAGAGTATTGGAGTTGGGTTCCTGAGGTATGGATATGTGTTGGATCGGCAGAGGATTGGAGTTGTCTCCCTGAGGTGTGGACAGGTGTTGGATGGGCAGAGGATTGGAGTTGTCTCCCTGAGGTGTGGACAGGTGTTGGGTATGCAGAGGATTGGAGTTGGGTTCCTGAGGTGTGGATAGGTGTTGGATCGGCAGAGGATTGGAGTTGTCTCCCTGAGGTGTGGACAGGTGTTGGGTATGCAGAGGATTGGAGTTGGGTTCCTGAGGTGTGGACAGGTGTTGGATGGGCAGAGGATTGGAGTTGGGTTCCTGAGGTGTGGACAGGTGTTGGATTTGCAGAGGATTGGAGTTGTCTCCCTGAGGTGTGGACAGGTGTTGGGTATGCAGAGGATTGTAGTTGGGTTCCTGAGGTGTGGATAGGTGTTGGATCGGCAGAGGATTGGAGTTGTCTCCCTGAGGTGTGGACAGGTGTTGGATGGGCAGAGGATTGGAGTTGTCTCCCTTAGGTGTGGACATGTGTTGGATGGGCAGAGGATTGGTGTTGTCTCCCTGAGGTGTGGACAGGTGTTGGATATGCAGAGGATCGGAGTTGTCTCACTGAGGTGTGGACAACCTTCAGACCTTCGCCTGCCAAGCCATTACAGAAGGGGAAAAACCATATGCAAATCAGGCTTGGTCCCACCCAAAAAGGGGCAGTCCAGCCCAAACTGCTAGGTCGCATCCCTTCGAGACCACGCGCATCCCCAAACATGTTTCGGCCTTGTTGGGCCTCATCAGTGAGGAGTAGCTTGGGTCTCTAGGCCCAGCAGGCACTTGACCCACGTCTGGGCATACCCGTCCCACTCGGGGTGACAAAACAAAAACAAAGAGGTGATGGCTGGAAGATTGGGGTGGCACCAAGCCTGATTTGCATATGGTCTTTCCCCTTCTGTAATGGCTTGGCAGGCGAAGAATGGTGGTCCTGAGGGTTGCCCAGAGCAATGCCTACGGTTAAGATTCATTCTAAACCTTCCAGCCATCACCTCTTTGTTTTTACAGTAGCACCCCAGCCATGATTAGTGGTGTGATGCGGTAGAGCCTCAACTTAAAATGATTGCTTAGCAGAGACTGGACATTAGTCTCCGCCCCGGGCATAGACATCTCAGTCACATATGGCAAGTCGTGCATGAGGAGGGCGGGGGGCGTACACTGGCCTGAGAATAAGAACAGGATTCACAAGACCAGACTGTGGCTCCTTGCGCATGAGGGAGCAGCATAAAGAAGGTGTCACGATGGTAGGCTGGACAGAATTGCGCGGTCATAGAATGCTGCCTTCAAACCACGCCCCTGAAGGTTGCAGGATGTTCTGTGAGGAAACTGATTTTTCATCATGTAAAACACTAAGCGCATCCTACACTTTTGATATATAGCCTGCAATGTGCACAAGCCCTGTTCAATAGCTGCTCAGGGCCACATTGTCAGGATGGGGACACTCTGTCAGACTCTCTGTCCTTTTCCCTACAGCCTAATATACATATATCGTGACTGTTGCTGCTTGCATGGATGGTGTTCGATGCATCAAGCCGGTAGACCCACACCACCCAGGTGTCCATTGGGATTCTATTCTTCCTTTTATCACCCTCTTTTCTGCTGCCTTTAAGGACTAACAAATAAGTACATTGAAGATTGTTATTTAAACCCTGGCTATCACTTTAAATGTAGAAGGTGTGTGGCCGCCATCACCCACAGACCCAGAGAGATGACTGCATGTGTTTCCAGTAAGTAGAGGGCAATACGCCTGCTCACCTTACATTCAGAAGCTGGTGCATATTTTATATTTATGTAGTGTTCGATTTTCTTAATGTTCAGGTTATTTGGGGGTCTCCATGCAGCAGGACTCTACCTAGGATGGTCCCTCTACTGGCTGCCTCTGGAAACATCTCCTCGCTTCCTGGACATCAATGCTTCTCCCAGGAAACATCTCAAGCGGATGCAATCTGGTTCTGCTCCTAAGCACTGGACTCCCTTCTGCTCCAGACCCAGTCTGAAATAGGCCTCGACTAGGTGCCTTCAGAGCCTCCATTCCACAGGCTCCTTCCTTTCTCCTGTGAGAAACCAGGCTGTGTCCATGCAGGGTCCCTGGCATTCTCATTGTAATGCGTTTTGCTTCTTTTGCTTGTGGCACATTCAGGACCTTCAGTCAGTGATGGAGTTCATCCATTATTGGGTCATCCATCTGGAAGAAATTCTGTTGGTTATTCCTAAAGAAAGGGCTAGAAAGTTTTGTTTTAATGTGGGATATTGATACAGAGAATCTAAGGATTCCCATGTACTCTTTAAGATGATTCCAATTCCTTCTATCTCCTAGTGTTCCTCTTGGTGTGTATTCTGACGTCACCTCAATCATTGGCTCAGAGGGTCCCTCTGTTGTTCTTACAGAGGGCGGCAGCTTTTCAGCTGGCTAATAAACACCTAGTGTTCTTCTCTCGGCTCCCTTTTAGGGGCTAGTATGTGTTGCTTGCGACACCTATCGGCCTAAAGTGCAGCTAGGGAGGAATGGCATATGAGGAGGGACACACAGTCTGTAGATGTTTTTTTGGCAATGAGCCCACTCATTGACTGCCCATGCTCATGCTAATCCATATGGCCATTTCCACCCATTCCTGCCTGTCCCCGCCCAAAACTCCTCCTCGTGGGAACTCTTTGAGCTTGCTTTAATCAAGCCTTACCATCAGGCTTTGCACTCAGCTGCCTTCCAGGGTTTCTTCAAAGCAGTCTTCGGAGAATGAATGACTTCATTGCAGTTGTAAACATGCTGGTGGTGTCATAAAGACATTTTACCCGGGTGGCCTTCACCACTCGATTTCTAAGTACTCTGCATGTCCTTCAGTGAAGTCTTGTTAAAAAGTCCAAGCTGGCCAGGGCTGGCCAAGCATTGGCTGTATGGAATGGATCGAAAGTCCAAGCTGGCCAGGGCTGGCCAAGCATTGGCTGTATGGAATGGATCGAAAGTCCAAGCTGGCCAGGGCTGGCCAAGCATTGGCTGTATGGAATGGATCGTGTCTGCTGGCCAGACAGAGGAGGAATGCACAGAGGAACTCTGTTTTATTTATGTGTGTGCCCCTCCTCCGCACTGTCACTTCTTCAAAATGGGGCAGAGCATTAAATGGAGCTGTACAGTCATTGCACCCCCATTTAAAAATACATGCCAACAATATTCATTCCATCCGGGAGATAGTCCAAGTCCTGGTTTTAACTTTTCATTTTGTGACTTGTTGTTTAGCTTCTTGTTTTTCAGAATGAAAGTGTCAAACAGGTTAATGGCTTGCACCTGGCTGTAACTTTAATATAGTCATGGACATGTGTTCTGTGTTTTCAGATGAACTTAACACATGTGCTGAAGAGATATGTTGCATGTTTTCCCCGGCACAATGATCACAACTATGCGACGCTACCGACTGAGTTGCACTGTTTGTTCAAAATCAGAGGCTTGAAAGTCTGTACTGTGAATTCTTGTCACGTGACGCCCTTCCCTCCTGACCCACCCGCGTTATTGACTCGCAGCTATGGCCTCTCGTTGCTATGACATCATGTATCCCTCTAGTACTCATGGAAGCCCACTCTGCACCTAACGCATGACTGACTCTTCCTCGGCCCTCCAGAACTGTCAGTGGCCCCCGTGCTTGTACTGTCATATTAGAAACCTCAGCATCACTCCCCTCGGAGTGATGCAACGCAGACACATGCGTGACTCTGTCTATCTGAGCTGAAGTATTTGCAGGCTCACTGCAACTTCACTAATTCTGTGTACTTCAGGAGTATTAAAGAATGGGTTGTTCTTACAGAGCTTCAGCTCTGCGATCTGCATGTTACATATACGTCCCTGCAGCAGGTGCATTAACCCACACGCATATCCTCCTGCAGAGTGTGATACTCTGTTCTGTCTGGATGCAGGGGAAGTTGTCAAGGACGTCACTTCCTCTGGCTACTTCTCCCGCCTCTTCCGCTGCTAGGTCCCAGACATTGGCCGGTTACCTGGAGAATACGATGGCACCCCTGGCAGTTGCCGAGCACTGGACCAGTGAGGCCGCACCTGGTGATAGGTGGCAACAGATGGCACTGCATGGCAATTAGGCTATCACGTGATGGAGCTGCCTTGCAAAGGAGGGCACACCTGCACATGTGATGTCAGTTTGCAGCAACCGAGGGTGGGGTTAAGATGGATCCAAGGTTGTGAATACACCCTAACCCCTGGCATTGCTCAGAGCAACCCATCCAAACATTATTATTTTTTATCCTACGATGCTGTTTAGGAAGATAGAGGATGATATGAAAATTAGGCCTAGTCCCTCCCCAAAAGGGCAACTCTTGGGTCACATCATTTTTAAATGAGAAGAAATGCAATCCCTTTTTCTCAAGCCAATGCACGGTTGGCACCAATTCTGGGCACACCGGCCCCCTTCTGGACGATTGATGCCAAACTACAGAGTTATTGACTTTTGAATACATGGTAAGCACTTGCATTGCTCTGAGCAGCAGCCGGAAGCTACATCCTCAGCTCCCTGCGCCATTACAGAGGCGTACATGGCAGACGCAAAGGAGCCTTGCACTTACCGTGAAAGAGAGCGGCTTGGCCACATCCGCCCCGCACGAGACCGCACACAGCCCCAGGCATCTCGCATCCTCATGGACTCTGGCCAGTGCAAGCGCAGGCTCTCATCTGGGCATTGGCCATTCCGCCTTCAGGGACCAGTGCAAGCCTGAGAGTCCTGTGCAGTCCTCATCAATGGGGGAAACACAGGGGGTCTTTGTGATGCTGGAAATGTATCAGAGGGACAGGGCCTCTGAATCCTTGTCCTTTTCTGCCTTTTATCGTGTGTTCTGTTATGTTTTCTGCCCAGGAATCCATTTGGGACTCCTGGCAGTGCAGCTCTCTCTTTTGGTTTGGTGAACAGACCCATGGGATACCCTTATGGCACCCATGGGTAGGGGTACAACCCTGTGCCCCTAGTGTATGTTTTTGGGCACCTGTGGGTGGCCCACAGAGCAGGGTATGGGCTGGTGGCAGCTCCATGCTGAATTGGACAGGTGCTCTGGGTGTCCTCCATTTTGGGATACCCAGGCCCTGCCATTGGGATCAGTTGATTCCTGATAGAAACAAGATGGCCCCTGTGGCCTCTTGCTTTCTATTGCCTGTTGTCTTGTTTTCCCAAAGTCCTGGGATGCCCTGACTCTGTCCCTTCCCCCTGACTGGCTGTTGGGTGGAAGTTCCATATATGGTGTTGTTGTGAAGGCCCAGCTAGACTGACTGGAGCCTTCCCAGTGACTGTATGTTGTGGGTACCTCCTGTGGGTGGGACCTGGGTGAATGGAGTGTGTGACCAATATACACTCCTTGTTGTGGTTGTCTGGTTTCTGGCATGAGAGACAAAGACTGAGACAGCCCTGCCCGAAACTGGCCTGAATGCAGTGTGTAGTGTTGAATGGCTGGGTACTTGTCCCAATCCACATTCCGTGTTGTGAGTGTCTGAAAGGGAGGAGTGTGGCCTGAATGCACTGTGTGCCTGATTGGCTGACTGACTGCATGAATGCCCTTCTGTGTGATTGGCTGCTGTGTGTGTGCCAGCAGTGTGGATGAGAGACAGAATAGTATATCTGGGGACCTCTCACCACTGGAAATTGTTCAGAAGCATTCAGAAGCTGAGTCTCCACTCAAGAGTAACTGGATTTGCTGATCCTCGACGTCCAGCTGGAAGAAGAAGACTTGCTGTGGCATTTGCTTCGACGGAACTGAAGGTTGTCGAAATCGTCGAGGACTGACCCGAGAGAGGACCTGGTAAGGCGCCCTCTTCCCGTGCTCCGAGGGACCATCGAGCACCGCTGAATCTTCGCCGAAGCGCCCTGGAAGTCAGACCCTCGAAAGGCTGCCGACCCGAGACGGGACCGCCGAGGAGATCGAAGTGAAGCACCCGGACATCGACGCCGTCGAAGTCCATTGCCGTCGACCAGGGTTCGCAGGTCTGTGTAACCGCTGGAGGCCCGTCGAAGTTGTGTGCCCAGCCGTGGGAACCACTTGACGCCGTGCCGCCGACGACCGGAGCCGTCCGCTCCTTGCCTAAGAACATTTGAATCGAAGGACTCCCTCGACCGCATCGTCGACCGCTTATCCTGCCGGAGAAAGTCGAGGACGACCAACGCGCCGAGGAGAAATCCGCCGGTGGGTTTCCCGCCACCTCACGATCCCAAAGACTCGAGCGACTCGACGCCCTTGCTGGGCTCCCGTCTCTACAATCTTTGCGGTCCAGAACTATTGTCATCGAGGTGCCCCGCACACCTCCGCCGTGCAGGACGCCGACGCCCCGACGCCGACGAGCACCGCTCGGACGAAGCTGCCGCCTCTTCGACATCGTTCTACCTCGTTCGTCGACGGACGTTCGACGCCCCGTGCCTCCCGCTTGAAAGGGAAGGCATTCAAGAAGGGCCGTCGATTCCCCGTCGCCGAACCCCGAGGTCTTCGACGTTTCTCTACGCCTCTCGACGATCCGTGACTCCTGCTAAAAAGGGGGTCATTCAAGAAGGATCTGTCGACGCCTCTTCGAAGAACTCGACTCCACCAGGTACATTGGGGGGGTAAAAACATTGTAGGAGAGAATAAGACTGTTGAACAATATATGGACTGGGCTTGTGTCATATCCCTTTATTTTACAGGTTGCCCAGGTGGGGGGATCTCCACACAGAACTGTGTCCAGTGGTAGGGGCCAGTATTCTGCCTATTGTTTCAACCCTCTGTTATCTCTCCTCTCTCTATTGCTGGTTTCCTTCTTATTGATCTGTGTGCCATTTTAACAGTATTGTGAATGCACTTTAATGAGGTCTAATATTAGTGGTACCACTTTAGAATTGTAGATATTTACCATTGCTGATTTTCCTGAGCACAAAGTGCGTTATTGTGATAAGTGTACATAACCCTTGAATATTAATTATATAAAGACTGTGTTTTCAGTAATACAGTGTGTGGACATTCCTTTGTGGGGGCTTGGGGATACACTGTACTTAAGAACCAGCCTGCATCACCTCCTGAGAAGCTAGGCCTTGATTGCTCGCCCATCGCTACCGTATTAGAGAATCTTGGCTGGGGTCCTCTGTGCCTCCCCTCTACCATATAGAGAGCAGAAGTACAGACCCCCCCACCGGTCTTCTTTACAAAGCTGGTGGCAGCGGTGGGATGCTTATGGTTTTAAGACTCAGTGTATAACCGTGCCACTTACAAAATATCCGCACTTTTATTAGATTAAGGTTTGGGTGTGTACCAAATAACTGCATTACAAGCAATGGAGGCCATTGCAAATGGTAAATTGACTCGGATGAGCTTAGAGGCTCTCCAGAGTGCTTGTGAAGCCAGGGAGTTAGACTTTGTGGATAAGTCTAGGGCTGAGCTGATAGCTGCCCTGGTGGATTACCAGACTGATGGTGAAACTCTTGAGGAAGGGGGGGATGCAACCAGTGAGGACTCTGCCCCTGGGGTTGTCGCTGAATCTGTTTCTGGGAATGCCACCATTCCTGCTGCCTCTGTTCCAAACCCCAGCAATTCCATGGAACTTGAGTTATTGAGGATGAAGTTAGCCTTTGAATATCGCAAGTTGGAAATAGAAGCTGAGCTTAAGAAAGAGGAGCTGGCACAGCAAGTGGAACTCAAGAATAGGGATCTTGAACTCAGAAATAAGGACCTTGAACTCAAAAGCCAGGACACTGAATGTCAGAGAATCCAGCTAGAGAAAGCTAGAGTGGAGACTTCAGCTAGATCCAGTGAGAGTGTCAGGTCCCCAGCCACCAAGTTTATGAAAGATTTGGTTGGTGTGTTTGTGGAGGGTTCAGATATCCTCCAATGGATTGAAGCGTTTGAAATGGCTTGTGCAATTCATGATGTAGATAAAAGAGATTGGGCTAAGTGTTTGTTAAGCAGAGTGCCTCAAACTGGATATGACTGTATTCTGAAGCTGAGTGTGGAAGAAAGGGGTCAGTATGAGTGTATGAAGTCTGCTTTGATTGCCAAGTTTGGCAAGACACCTGCCCAATACCTTAAAAGGTTCAGGGAATTTAAGAAAAGAGAGAATGTGTCTTGGGTTGACTGGGTGAGTACTGCGCACATGAACATGATGGGGTGGATTGATGGATACAAGGTGAAAACTTTTGTTGAGTTGTCCCACCTCTTGTTTTTTGAGCATTTTTCTGAAGCCTGTTCACCAGAGCTGCGTCAGTATGTGGCTGACCAGAACATTTTGGACCCCTTTAAGCTGGCTAGGTTGGCTGACAAGTGGGTCTCCCACCGGGTGTCCCCTAAGGACTCCAGTGGGAAGGACAAGGACAAAGAAAAGGGGGCCTCTCAGAAAGCTGAGGAGTCCCAAAAGCAGTCACAGTCGGGTAAACCAAAACCTTCCTCTCCTAAGACCCAAAAATCTAGTGGGGATAAGTCCTCTGTGGGTGGGAATAAGAGTAGTGGTCCACCTGCTGCAAAGCAGGCTCCCAGTGGTTCCAGTACCGTACCCCGCACTCCTGGCACTTGTTGGGATTGTGGGGCTCTGGATCACAAAAGGGGTGACCCCAAGTGTAAAGGTAAGGCACTTGGAGTACAGGCTGTCAGCCTGACCTACCCTTACCCCGTGTCTGAGGTGGAGGCCACTGTCCTCCCCTCCTCTACAGGAATCACATTTGGTGCTCCAGTAGAGATTTCCTTAGTGTCCCTTGGGGCCTGGGACCAGTACGCAGAAGTACTGGCGACTATCCCACAGAACACCCGTAGATTTTTGAGAAGTGTCCTCTTGAATGGCCAGCCTTCTACTGGTTTGAGAGACACTGGGGCAAGCATGACAGTGGTGGACAGGACCCTGCTCAAGCCAGAGGACTATGTAGGTGCTCCTCTGAGAACCACCAGGTTAGCTGGTGGGCCTCCCAAATTATCGCCTGTAGCCCTAGTCACACTCATGATTGGAGACAAGACAGCAAAGCTTCCTGTCCTGGTTCAGGACAATGTCCCTGCTAACATTCTGTTAGGAAATGATCTAGTAGAGTTGGGGTTGATCTCGGATGGTCTTCCCATGACTGCTGCTGCAGTCACTAGGTCACAGGTGACACCGGGTCTGGCTGTGAGTCAGGTACCCGAGCCAAAGGCGAGGCCTAAGGCAAGAAGAAGGAAGACCAAGAAGGCCACCTCTGTGGAGGGAACACCTTCTCTTCCTGCTGTTCCGACAGCACCCAATGGGATCCATGCTCCGGACGGGCTGGGTCCAGCGGAAAACCCAAACTCAACTCCTGTGGGAGAAGAGACAGAAGACTCTCCTGTGGGAGAGGTTCTCAACCCGGAGGATCATCCCGACCTTCAATGCTTGTTAGCTGAAGGGGGACCCTCCCGGGCAGACTTCTGTAAGGGACAGAGAGAGTGCCACTCTCTCGAGGGCCTGAGGAAACAGGCCCTGTCCCAGGCACAAGGTGAAGTGCCTAGGACATTCAAGATTTATTGGGAGGGTGAGCTCCTTGTTAGTGAGCCCACTAAGCCCGAACCTGGTGCCCGCAAGAGGTTGGTGGTACCCCAGGTTTACAGGCCCTTCCTACTGCAGTTGGCGCATGAGGTGCCCTTGGCTGGTCATCTTGGGACCAAGAAGACTAAGCAGAGGCTCTCTGCCCATTTCTACTGGCCACGGATGGGAGTAGAGGTGGAGTCCCACTGCAGGACCTGCCCAACTTGTCAGTTGTCTGGCAAGACTGGAGGCAGGGTCATTGCCCCACTGCAGCCATTACCAGTGGTTGGCACCCCATTTGAGAGGGTGGGCATCGACATCGTCGGTCCCCTTGACCCTCCCACTTCAGGTGGACATCGGTTCATCCTGGTCTTGGTAGATCATGCCACCAGGTACCCTGAGGCAATACCCCTTCGGACTGTTACTGCCAAGGTGGTTGCCAGGGCTCTCCTGGGCATTTTCACCCGTGTTGGATTCCCCAAGGAGGTTGTCTCTGACCGAGGATCCAACTTCATGTCTAGTTACATGAAAACCATGTGGAAAGAGTGCGGGGTAACCTACAAGTTCTCCACCTCTTACCACCCCCAGACCAATGGTCTGGTTGAGAGATTTAACAAAACTCTCAAGGGCATGCTAGGTGCTTTGGAAGAGCCCCTAAGGAGGAAATGGGATCTCCTCCTGCCATGCCTGCTGTTTGCTTACAGAGAGGTACCTCAAGAGGGTGTTGGTTTCAGCCCCTTTGAGTTACTCTTTGGACATCCCGTGAGGGGGCCCCTCGCCTTGATCCGAGAAGGCTTGGAAGCCACCCCTCCAGGTCCCGCCAAGCAAGTGGGGGACTATGTGTTAGGCCTCAGGCGGAGGATGACACAAATGATGGGTCAGGCAACAGCAAATCTCAAGGCCAGCCAGGAATTGAATAAGTACTGGCATGACCTGAAAGCTTCGCAAGTGGATTGGACTCCGGGACAGGAAATCCTTGTGATGGAGCCTACCAAGCCTAGAGCTTTGGCAGACAAGTGGACTGGACCCTTCAGGATCATCTCCAAGATGGGCGAAGTCAATTATCTGGTGGACATGGGAGCCTCTGGGGTAGCCCCCCAGGTATTCCATGTCAACAGGCTCAAGCCTTTCCACAGGCGAGCAGAGGTCTCATGTCTCTTGCTAGCTTCAGGGCAAGAAGAGGATGAGAGTGAGCCCCTTCCTGATTTGCTGCATAGCAACCCTCAGGATGGCTCAGTGGAGGGAGTACAACTCTCTCCCGATTTGACAACAGAGCAGCAGAGGGCCTGCCGGGCTTTGCTCCAGCAGTATGCCCCTCTGTTTTCACTGACACCGGGCCTTACACCGTGGTGTAAGCACGAAATTGACACTGGTGACAGTGTGCCTGTCAAAAGCAGGAGCTATCGTATGTCAGATACCGTCAAAAACCACATCCAGGCTGAGGTCGCCAAGATGTTGGATCTGGGTGTTATTGAACCCTCCACCAGTCCCTGGTCCAGTCCAGTGGTCCTTGTCCCCAAGGCAAGTTCCCCGGCGGGTACCAAGGATTGGAGGTTCTGTGTGGACTACCGAGGAGTCAATGCCGTCACCAAAACTGACGCGCACCCATTGCCCAGGGCTGATGAGCTCGTGGACACTATAGGTGCTGCCAAATTTGTGAGCACCTTTGACCTTACCTCAGGCTATTGGCAAATAGCTCTGACGGACCATGCCAAGGAAAAGACGGCATTCTCCACACCTGAGGGACTCTACCAGTTTAGGGTCATGCCCTTTGGGTTGAAGAATGCCCCTGCCACCTTCCAGAGATTGGTCAACCATGCGCTCAGTGGGCTGGAAGCCTTTTGTGTGGCTTACTTAGACGACATTGCCGTCTACAGTTCCACCTGGGAAGAGCATTTGACACATCTGGATAAGGTGTTGCAGGCCTTGAAAAGGGCTAACCTCACTATCAAGGCCACCAAGTGCCAGATAGCTCAGGGGAAAGTTACCTATCTTGGTCATGAGGTAGGAGGGGGTCAAATCCAACCTCTCTCCAGTAAAGTACAGGACGTACAGAA
This sequence comes from Ambystoma mexicanum, assembly GCF_040938575.1. Lineage (NCBI taxonomy): Eukaryota > Metazoa > Chordata > Amphibia > Caudata > Ambystomatidae > Ambystoma > Ambystoma mexicanum. The sequence goes on along the minus strand of NC_090941.1, from coordinate 1,159,121,615 downwards.
CTGGGAGACTCCCACTACTCAAACCCAGGTGAGAGCCTTTTTGGGCCTCACTGGGTACTATCGCAATTTCATGGCAGACTATGGAACCATAGCTGCACCCCTGACAGCTCTAACTTCACCCAAACAGCCTAGGAAGGTTAATTGGACTGAAGACTGTCAGAGGGCCTTTGATGGCTTGAAAGAAAGTCTGTGTAGGGCACCTGTGTTGAGTGCGCCTGACTACAGCCGACCCTTTATCGTCCAGACGGATGCCTGCGACACCGGAATTGGAGCTGTCTTGTCCCAGTTAGATGACAAAGGGAGAGAACATCCTATCATATTCATCAGTAGACAACTCAAGGGTAGAGAACTTAGGTGGGCTACTGTTGAAAAGGAATGTTTTAGTATAGTTTGGAGCCTTAGGCGTTTTAGGCCCTACCTTACGGGGTCTACCTTCAAGGTCCAAACAGATCATAAGCCCCTGAAGTGGCTTATGCAGATGAAGGGTGAGAACCCGAAATTGCTCAGGTGGTCCATTAGCCTGCAAGGGCTAGACTTCACCATAGAGCACAGACCAGGGAAGAGTCACGATAATGCAGATGGCCTTTCCAGAAGGTATGTTGACCGTCTGGATGAGGGTGTCTATCCCGTGGGAGATTAGACACCCTCCACCTCAGTCTGGGGGGGGCGACTGTGATGCTGGAAATGTATCAGAGGGACAGGGCCTCTGAATCCTTGTCCTTTTCTGCCTTTTATCGTGTGTTCTGTTATGTTTTCTGCCCAGGAATCCATTTGGGACTCCTGGCAGTGCAGCTCTCTCTTTTGGTTTGGTGAACAGACCCATGGGATACCCTTATGGCACCCATGGGTAGGGGTACAACCCTGTGCCCCTAGTGTATGTTTTTGGGCACCTGTGGGTGGCCCACAGAGCAGGGTATGGGCTGGTGGCAGCTCCATGCTGAATTGGACAGGTGCTCTGGGTGTCCTCCATTTTGGGATACCCAGGCCCTGCCATTGGGATCAGTTGATTCCTGATAGAAACAAGATGGCCCCTGTGGCCTCTTGCTTTCTATTGCCTGTTGTCTTGTTTTCCCAAAGTCCTGGGATGCCCTGACTCTGTCCCTTCCCCCTGACTGGCTGTTGGGTGGAAGTTCCATATATGGTGTTGTTGTGAAGGCCCAGCTAGACTGACTGGAGCCTTCCCAGTGACTGTATGTTGTGGGTACCTCCTGTGGGTGGGACCTGGGTGAATGGAGTGTGTGACCAATATACACTCCTTGTTGTGGTTGTCTGGTTTCTGGCATGAGAGACAAAGACTGAGACAGCCCTGCCCGAAACTGGCCTGAATGCAGTGTGTAGTGTTGAATGGCTGGGTACTTGTCCCAATCCACATTCCGTGTTGTGAGTGTCTGAAAGGGAGGAGTGTGGCCTGAATGCACTGTGTGCCTGATTGGCTGACTGACTGCATGAATGCCCTTCTGTGTGATTGGCTGCTGTGTGTGTGCCAGCAGTGTGGATGAGAGACAGAATAGTATATCTGGGGACCTCTCACCACTGGAAATTGTTCAGAAGCATTCAGAAGCTGAGTCTCCACTCAAGAGTAACTGGATTTGCTGATCCTCGACGTCCAGCTGGAAGAAGAAGACTTGCTGTGGCATTTGCTTCGACGGAACTGAAGGTTGTCGAAATCGTCGAGGACTGACCCGAGAGAGGACCTGGTAAGGCGCCCTCTTCCCGTGCTCCGAGGGACCATCGAGCACCGCTGAATCTTCGCCGAAGCGCCCTGGAAGTCAGACCCTCGAAAGGCTGCCGACCCGAGACGGGACCGCCGAGGAGATCGAAGTGAAGCACCCGGACATCGACGCCGTCGAAGTCCATTGCCGTCGACCAGGGTTCGCAGGTCTGTGTAACCGCTGGAGGCCCGTCGAAGTTGTGTGCCCAGCCGTGGGAACCACTTGACGCCGTGCCGCCGACGACCGGAGCCGTCCGCTCCTTGCCTAAGAACATTTGAATCGAAGGACTCCCTCGACCGCATCGTCGACCGCTTATCCTGCCGGAGAAAGTCGAGGACGACCAACGCGCCGAGGAGAAATCCGCCGGTGGGTTTCCCGCCACCTCACGATCCCAAAGACTCGAGCGACTCGACGCCCTTGCTGGGCTCCCGTCTCTACAATCTTTGCGGTCCAGAACTATTGTCATCGAGGTGCCCCGCACACCTCCGCCGTGCAGGACGCCGACGCCCCGACGCCGACGAGCACCGCTCGGACGAAGCTGCCGCCTCTTCGACATCGTTCTACCTCGTTCGTCGACGGACGTTCGACGCCCCGTGCCTCCCGCTTGAAAGGGAAGGCATTCAAGAAGGGCCGTCGATTCCCCGTCGCCGAACCCCGAGGTCTTCGACGTTTCTCTACGCCTCTCGACGATCCGTGACTCCTGCTAAAAAGGGGGTCATTCAAGAAGGATCTGTCGACGCCTCTTCGAAGAACTCGACTCCACCAGGTACATTGGGGGGGTAAAAACATTGTAGGAGAGAATAAGACTGTTGAACAATATATGGACTGGGCTTGTGTCATATCCCTTTATTTTACAGGTTGCCCAGGTGGGGGGATCTCCACACAGAACTGTGTCCAGTGGTAGGGGCCAGTATTCTGCCTATTGTTTCAACCCTCTGTTATCTCTCCTCTCTCTATTGCTGGTTTCCTTCTTATTGATCTGTGTGCCATTTTAACAGTATTGTGAATGCACTTTAATGAGGTCTAATATTAGTGGTACCACTTTAGAATTGTAGATATTTACCATTGCTGATTTTCCTGAGCACAAAGTGCGTTATTGTGATAAGTGTACATAACCCTTGAATATTAATTATATAAAGACTGTGTTTTCAGTAATACAGTGTGTGGACATTCCTTTGTGGGGGCTTGGGGATACACTGTACTTAAGAACCAGCCTGCATCACCTCCTGAGAAGCTAGGCCTTGATTGCTCGCCCATCGCTACCGTATTAGAGAATCTTGGCTGGGGTCCTCTGTGCCTCCCCTCTACCATATAGAGAGCAGAAGTACAGACCCCCCCACCGGTCTTCTTTACAGTCTTATGTTACTTATAGGGAAGGGGGGGGGGCGGGTCACTTCGGCGGGCAAGCACACGCGACTGTGATGGCAATGCCTGGCAAAGGCGTGAGAGTCACAGTCCAGCGACTGGCATCTCCATGGCGCTATGAGAGGAGCACCCGGCCATGCGAGGCGCGGTGCAGGCGCGGGCTAGCACAAACCCTGCACATATTGGCTTTAAGTGGGCCGGGGCCTGCTGGGGCTGGGCCCCGGCAGGCTCCGAAATTTCGTTTTGAGGCGGGGCCCTGCCGGGGCCCACTAATCTCCCCGGGCATCCCCGGCCACTACACGAAAGGCATTTTTTTCTACAGCCTGAAGCTCTCGCTCGTGTGCGAGAGCTTCAGGCTTCAGAAAAAAATGCCTTTCAGCTATAATGGTGGCGCCGCACCTGCGAGGCATCCCTTTAATCAAGGGATGCACGTGGGCCGGCGCCACCATTATGGAGAAACGTGAGGCCGCTGGAAGCAGAGGCCTGGCTTTCTAAATACTGAAGCTCCCACGGATTCGCGGGAGTTTCAGTCTTTAGGAAAAAGGCCTCTGCTTCCAGTGGCCTCACCCTTTCAGCCTTAATGGTGACGCTGCCCCTCCCCAGCTGGCGAGGGGCAGCACCACCATTAAGGCTGAATAGGCGAGGCGCTGTCCCCTGCCAGGCAAGCCTATAGAAAATAAATGCAGAGATCAGCACCCTCTCCCCCATAGGGGAGAGGGTGCTAATCTCTACAAAAGGCTGCCTGACAGGGGTGCCAGTAGCCCATTGAGCCGGGGCTCGTCAAGGGGGCGTGGCCTAACGGCCCATCAAGACCCCGTTGTTAGGCCACGCCCCCTCGATGGGCCCCGGCTCGATTTGTAGTGCCACTTAAGGCACTGGTTATGACCGTTTGCATCTGTACATGTTATGGCAAACCCTGGCACGTGATGTGATCACCTGAGCCTTTGAAAGCAAAGCCTTGCAAATGAGGTGCTTCTTGGGCATTGGCAGGCCTGTGGTGTGGGTGGGGGGTTCCCCCCAAGCCCTGTTTCCCACCCCTAAAAACCCACCCGAACCATTTCCCACAAGACGTAACCCTTTACCCCACCCACACACATTTTTGTTACGTTTTTCATTCTAAAATGTTCATTATAAAGGCTGTACACCTATGAAGAGCTTGCAATGCAACAGGGGACTGCGTGCTGTCCTCAGGAAGGAGCTGCCTCTTACCTACTGGTGTGGATGAAGCCCCCCCTGCCCAGAGGGTGAGAGCGGCGAGGAGGACGCTGCCCGCTGCGGCCCTCATGGTGATGCTGCCTTCTGCCGCGTAGGCCCTCTGGCTCGTCCCTTGGTTGGGTCTGAAGCTTTGCAATGGGTGGTTCACACAACCATGCACTCTTCATGACACATGCCTGCCACTCCTACATCTACGTGTCTGGAGTTGTTTTGGTGAGATTAGAAACTCCCAGCAGGACTGGATCCTCCTGTCTGCTCTCACCTCCTGCGGTGGAGCACATTAACCCCTGCACCACTGCCTGCAGCTGGGGAGTTTCCAATAGGCCTATCTGCCAAGTGCCAGGTGGAAACTCTAGAACAATCAGCTCTCTCTGCCCTGGTGATCTGCTGGCATCAGGGGACAGCCACCCATCTCTCAATGGGTGATTCTTGAGGCTGTTCACTCTTTCCTGATACATGTCGTCCACTTGCTGGTACTTTGCAATGCAGTGGGAGGGGCAAAGCGTTACACGTGAAAGGGGGCCTGGACTGCAGAGCAGCAACGTCCCAGATTATGCTTGAAGAATCCAACTACATTGAGCAGGGTGGAGTCTGAAGTTTGGGACGGGTGGGGGCTCTTTTCAGCCGGTAGGTCTAGATGAGTTTCCTGAGGTCTTTGGACACGGGTGGCTTGGTGGAGTCTGAGGTTTGGGACGGGTGGGGTCTCTTTTTGGCCGGTAGGTCTAGATGAGTTTCCTGAGGTCTTCGGACATGTGTGGCTTGGTGGAGTCTGAAGTTTGGGACGGGTGGGGTCTCTTTTTGGCCGGTAGGTCTAGATGAATTTCCTGAGGTCTTCGGACACGGGTGGCTTGGTGGAGTCTGAGGTTTGGGACGGGTGGGGTCTCTTTTCGGCCGGTAGGTCTAGATGAGTTTCCTGAGGTCTTTGAACACGGGTGGCTTGGTGGAGTCTGAGGTTTGGGACGGGTGGGGTCTCTTTTTGGCCGGCAGGTCTAGATGAATTTCCTGAGGTCTTCGGACATGGGTGGCTTGGTGGAGACTGAAGTTTGGGATAGGTGGGGGCTCTCTTTGACCGGTAGGTCTAGATGAGTTTCCTGAGGTCTTCGGACATGGGTGGCTTGGTGGAGTCTGAAGTTTGGGACGTGTGGGGGCTCTTTTTGGCCGGTAGGTCTGGATGAATTTCCTGAGGTCTTTGGGCATGGGTGGCTTGGTGGAGTCTGAAGTTTGGGACGTGTGGGGGCTCTTTTTGGCTGGTAGGTCTGGATGAATTTCCTGAGGTCTTTGGGCATGGGTGGCTTGGTGGACACTGAAGTTTGGGATGTGTGGGCCCTCTTTTTGGCTTGTAGGTCTAGATGAGTTTGCTGAGGTCTTTGGACATGGGTGGATTGGTGGAGTCTGAAGTTTGGGACACGTGGGGGCTCTCTTTGGCCGGTAGGTCTAGATGAGTTTCCTGAGGTCTTTGGACATGTGTGGCTTGGTGGAGTCTGACGTTTGGGACGGGTGGGTGCTCTTTTTGGCCGGTAGGTCTAGATGAGTTTCCTGAGGTCTTCGGACATGTGTGGCTTGGTGGAATCTGAAGTTTAGGATGGGTGGGCGCTCTTTTTGGCTGGTAGGTCTAGATGAGTTTCCTGAGGTCTTTGGTCATCGGTGGCTTGTTGGAGTCTAAAATTCGGGACGGGTGTGTGCTCTTTTTGGCTGGTAGGTCTAGATGAGTTTCCTGAGGTCTTTAGACATGGGTGGCTTGGTCGAGTTTGAAGTTTGGGACGGGTGGGCGCTCTTTTTAGCCGGTAGGTCTAGATGAGTTTCCTGAGGTCTTTGGACATTGGTGGCTTTGTGGAGTCTGAAGTTTGGGATGGTTGGAAGTTCTTTTTGGCTGGTAGGTCTAGTTGAATTTCCTGATGTCTTTGTACAGGGGTGGCTTGGTGGGTCAGACAGAGAAGCAGGTGTAGTGTGATTGAGCATGCTCTGAATTGTATGGTACCCGATAGCCAGCAGATTCCTTGTGCGTGTCTCCCCCTACAGTGCGCTTTTCTGGCTCCAACGGTTGTTGACAGCTTTTGTGTATGACTATAATGGGGTCTCAACCGATGTTCCCTCCGTGCATCCCCGCATAGGACCCATGTGCAACATCCATTACAAAGCCTAACGTTGCGCCCTGCAGCAGTGATTGTATTGGTGTTGCCATATGTGGTCATGGCCTCTGCTTGCCTCAGTGCTGCCAGAAACTGTTATGGCTGAATGCTTGAATGACATCTGCATTCAGTCTTAAACGTGCACCAGAAGGAGAAGCTAAGGAAGATGCCTGCTGTTAGGGAGAATTCTCATTTATGGCTAATTTCCCTCACCTAGTGAGTCCCCCAGCAGCTTTTCTGGACTTCTGGAGTTTATTTTTTTTTCCACTTGGTAAGAGTGAGAGCTTTTCCCCCACTCTTACCTGTGTTTTGCTATGTGTTTCTACTTGTTTTTATGATTGTGGACTCTGAAGTACACCACTTCAGTAGCCCCCTTCTTTTTGTGTGTCACACAGCACCTTCAGTGCCTTGACACAGGGTTGTCTTTGAGACTTCCCTCAACTCCATTTCTGAGGCGACTACTGTCCCCCAGAAAAGGGTAAAGTTACCATTAACTTTACTTACTCAATCTACCACAGATCCAGTACACCCCATCTTCCATGGAGTACTGGAAAGTTTTAACTCGTATCCCTTTATATCTGTACCTCCTAGAGCATTATTTCACTCTTTTAACATTTAGACTTGGCTGGCGGCAGTGGTATCTATCCTAACTTTTCTACCGCGATTATATTAGATAAACGTGGTACTGTTCTTGGTACTGTTCTTGGCCGAACATAAACCCGCTTGACCAAATCGTCTTTCTCTTGGCTCCGGTTGGGTTTATTCACCATTTCTTTTTGTTAAAGCCCTTCTTGTGTTTTACTTTGCGCGGCAAACTAGGTTTGCCTTCTTTGTTCACTGTCATTTGGCGGGCTTCTGCAGAGAAGCCCTCCTCAAGGCGCCTGGGTGTCTAGGTGGGCTGAATGTCAGGGAGGGGTGTAGTCACCCCCTGCACATGGTATCCTAGGAAACCCAAGTCGCACTTTGTCATGATCGGCCAGAGTAGTTGCCCGGGCTGGACAGCCCCCCTGCTGGGTGATTGACAGCCAGGCTGTGTGAATGGGGGTTTTTCGCATAAAAGGCAGGTCTCTTGGGCTGCAAGTCAGAGAGTCACCACTGGAACTACAAGGAACCGAAGAGAAGCAGAGAGAACGACGGCTGCTGCAACTACCCCGTCCCGGTGAAGCCCTGCTGCAGTCCTGTGCTTTCTGCCCTTCAACGACTCAGAAAATATCCAGTCCGCAGCCTTCTTTTCTTGAGCTTGGTGGGGATAACCAGCTCATCTTCTGCAGCCAGTGGATCCTCTTCCGTGGTCGAAATCACTGCACACTGCTGTAGTGGTCCGGATAGCCACCTGAAGAGCCTCTCCTGTTTTTAAGGAGCGCACCTTTTATTCATTGTCGCTGCTGCCGGCCTCATCCCTGTGTGGTGCAGACCCTCTTCAGACATCCTTCCTTCTCAACGAAGCTCCAGGAATCGTGGGTCTGCGGGAAACCAACAGGAACATCTGCCAGGGAACCAGCTGCACCACTGGAACAAGGTACTGTGTTCTGTTGGGGAAACTGGGTGAATCCCTTTTCTTCATTTCCAAGGCTTGCCCTTGTCTTCCCTCATTCTTATAACTTTTGCTTCCGAACATTGACAATATCGAAGTACTTTTGGCTACGTTGAATTGTGAACTGTTAGACCGTCTGATCTTCGGCAACTGGCCCCGGTGTCTTTCGACCCTGGCTCCGGCCCTTTGACTTTTGACCTCCTGTCTGTGAGTGTTTCTTGATTCTGCCTGCCTAACCAAAATATTGCGTGTGATTTTTGCCTCCAACTCCCTTTGGGCATCTCAAGTGCTAAGTGTGTTTTTGCCCCGGTAGCATTTCATGTCACGGATACGCATTTGTTTAGTAGAACGTACTGTCAAAAAGTGATTGCAATTGTATTTGTGGTAATGTGTTTTGTTCATAACACCGGTTCATATAAACACAGGGTACTTACCTTGAGACTTACTGTACAAAGCAAACTGGTTAGTTGTAGTATATTTAACGTGTGGTTTTTATTGAAGTTTTATAGAAGTGTTGTGTTTATAACGAATGGTTTAAAAATAAATGTACTTATATTTTTCTACCTGAAACCTTGAGTCAGTGTTTGCTTGAGTCACAGTAATTGCGGTCCCTTTGTGTAATCTCTGCTACTGACCATATACTCTTGAGATAAGCCTGGCTGCTCCGCCACTGCTACCACTCTGACATAGTAGTACAGGCTTGTACCAAAGGTAGAACTTGTATTGCCACCTGTAGTCTTAATTGTGTGTAGTGGTCCCTAAGGGCACTGCACGGGATTCTGCCTAACACCTGCAAAAGGTGGCAACCATCACTGGTTAGGTGGGAGCCCAAACTTTGAATGGATACCGCATTGCGATTGATAAATCTCCCAAGATTGCTCTTTAATAGTAGCGTGTGTATGCCCACCTTGCTGCGTCTGAGCACCAGCAGAAGAACTGGAGATGAACCTTAATGGAGGTCTATCTGACATGCATGTGCCACTTTAAATCTTCCTGGCTGATGGCGAAGATTTGACTGTCCTTCCTTCCTTGACCAGAGGAGGACCAGCCCATTGCCTTCTTCCCTTGACTCAGCAGGGCCAGCAGGGCCAGCAGGGCCAGTGGAGCTGGAGACCCTCAAACCTCCATGTCTTGATACACCTGGCTGTGAACCTTGCATGGGTATATCCTCAGGAGGAGAGGGCACTGTGCAGAAGATCGAACCAGAATACAGAGGTCGCACTGTGCCAAGAACTATCAAAGACACTGTCCAGACGGTCTGCAGCTTAGAGGGTGTGCCCAAGGGCTCATCTTTTGGGAAGGCCAACCTATCCAATTCTGTGGCAAGCCATGCAATTGCACTTGTCCTGGCAACAATAGGGTGTGCATCAAATATACAGTTTGAAACCCTAGGGAAAACCTGTTTGGAAGTCCCTCAAAAGTAAAATGACAGCAAGAAGAAAGCACCAACAAAACAACACGTGACTAAAGTGGGGTGCGTCATGAAATAAAGACCCGCGCTCGGGATATGGAAGTGTGGCCCCAGAGAGCCTATTGCTACAATGGAACACTGTCCTTTGGGTCAATCTGAAGATGGCTTTGATTCAGAGAATTAGCAGCTTTGATGCCAAGCCCACCTAAAAAAGAGAAGAGAGGAAACAGGGCAACGAACAAATTAATCCATCAGTGCCAATTGCGTTTGCGAATATGAGATATTAAGGCAGTTGTATAGCGTCTCGCTAGAGTCATTACATTAATTTGTCAACGTGACAGTCTGGGCAATAAATATAAGGATACCGCACTTGCGAGGGAGTAAATGTACGCACTATTATCTAGACACTCTTTACATTTATGAACAAAAAACTGCTAACATCGGCATCATGACAAATCAACTATGCTAATACTTATACTATTTATATATTGTATACTTGCAGTCTAACCAAACAACTATAAGATCAACTACATCAGATTTATTCCATACAATGTACTCAACCTGAATTTATATAGAAAGCAAATTCTGTTGAGGAACCTTTTCCCAATGGACACTTATCAGCGCCCTTCAGTTTGTCGAAAAGCTAATGTTTGTCTCATGAATTGTGTAACAACGGAGAAAACGTGGTTCCTCCACTCCGTTTTGTGAACTAATAGTAAAAATATAGTTACAGCTTCTCATTCATGCGCCAGCTTGACAAAGAGAAATCCACTCAGTTGGAATATAGCTATTAAGACTGTGTATTAGTTTTAGCGGATGCCCTTTGTGATGACACATGTTTCAACGGACTTTGCCGTCTTTCTGAAATCAGGGCTAATTTTTGATACAAATTCAAATCAAAAAGTAGGCAGTGCCATTCTTAAGGTGGAGGTGGGAGTATGGACCTGCTATGCCCCAACCCCCTGGTGGGATATGGTAGGTTATTAACCTAAATGTTGACTCACACAGAAGACTATCAACATAATCTCCTGGAATATAGCCAGTCTAAGGAAACACCTCATAGATCCCGTCTGGTGTAGTCTAATAAGGGGCTTTGATGTAACATGTTTACAGGGAACTAGAGAAATACAATTGCTTTGTTTTCAGGGATGTGACATACATGAAATCCCTGCAGACAAGGGAAAAAAAGGGAGACCTTTTGGTGGGTTGTCAACATGGATAACGTTACTGTTGGAATCCAACTTCCCTTAAAAACCAGATTCTGGAGTGCCAACCATGGGGCGGTGAATTGTTAATATTGGTCAATGTTTACAATCAGGTCTCTTATAACCATTCAGGCAACATGATTAACGCAATTAGAAAATCTATAGAATCCTGGCAATTTAGGATGGGCACAACACCAAGGATTATGATGGTGAGGGATCTGAATTTACAAATCCAACCACTGGTGGATCTGGAGGGATTGTGGGATGATTCTGATGAAGCATGGCATATCCCTGTCCTGGAAACCCACAGGCCAAGCTAGGAACGAACATCCACAGGCCATGGGTTCTGTTTCAATGCTCCTGTGAATGGGCCTGAGGGCATGTAGTGGGTGGTTTACAGAGCATCAGCCGGACAGACCCACATACATAGGACTTGACAGAGCCACGCACATAGACTATGTCCTTTTATCGATGAGACAGTGGCCATTTCTATAGCCTTAAACGCCCTTAACATTCAGGGTAGTGATCATAGACCTTTATCCCTGTGATTGATGTATATGGGCACGGGCAAGATCTTTTCTCAGCATAGGCCCAGTAACCTGATACACATTCAAGGCCAAGCGAATAAAAGGATCAAGTGCACAGACCTTGATTTACAAGCCATCAAGCCTGGGATTTATGAATCAATCCTCATAGACCTTGAATCCTTGCAAATCCAGACACACTAGATGACGAAGTATCTCTTGCATATGATAGGCTAATCCTGGCCATACTGTCATTTGTAACCGAACCATACCAAAAGATCAAAAAACATGTTATCAAAGGAGCTTGTTGGTATGATGCCGAGTGTAAAAGAACCAAGCTTGATCTCTTGACTTGTCTAAAGAGTGGCCTAGCAGTAGACCGGGTAGAAGTGAAAACCTGCTGAACGCTCTACAGACAAATTATAAAAACAAAAAAGGATGAGTCAATATGACAAGAGTGGGTGGAACTTGAAAGCTGGCATTCCCTACAATTACAGTACAATAACCAAATAAGAGACACTAATGGGCACACCCCAGGAGGGAATGAGACCAGGACCAAGTGCAAGTTACGTAAAAGATAAGTTTTATATAAAGTAAAATGGGGCACGCAGAGGACTCTGCTACTCCTAGAGCACTCTGCCTAAAAACACAAAAGATACACGTTATATTACAGAAACACGTCATCTTTGACATGTGCTATAGAGGATACAGTCAGTAACGTTCATTGTACAAAGGGGGTTGGTCAGAATGTTGCACATATGGATGGTGTTCCCGGGTTGGTCAGCTTCAGATTGTAAGTTTGTGGAGTACGCAGGACAGCTGGGCTCATCTGGGAGGGTTGCAGGGTAAGGCGATGTCCATGTTGCTGTAATTTAGACTATCGAACATTTGCCCTTTTGGCCACACATATCTTAACATTATTCATAAATCTCAACATGCAATTTATATCATTAGACTATTAACCGGAACAATACAAAGTAAGGGTACATGGGTCCAGGTGTCTTATCTAACAGAATAATTTGGTAGTACATATATCAAGTATCTCCTTAGATCTAATGAGGGTGTTTTACCGTTTGTTAGTAGAAGAAGAATATACAGCCTCATGGGATTAGTGATAGGGGGTGAAATGGAGTGGCACACAGTCGAGGGGCAAGCAACTGTTACATCAAAAGAGGTGTGGGGTTAGGGGGCTTGTGGTCTATATTTCTTTGGACACGGCCTGTAAGTGCTAAGGCAGATTTGTGGAGACGGATGGTTTTATCCAGGACCAGGCTCTGGCCCGGTCACACACAGGGCAGTGATGTAAAAGGAAGATGAGAGATACAGTGTTTAGCTTGTTACTTTTCACGCCCAATCTTCCCTGAGAACAGGGCACCTGCAGAGACAGCAGAGGGGAGGATGTTGAGGGTTGGCCTGCTGGCTGTGCACGGACAATGAAGGGGAGAGGTGCAGGCCTGCATGCAGTGTCTTCATGCAGCCTAATAAAACATGGAGTCAATAACTAAACAAAATGGAGTCTCGTGGCTTGTAGGCCATGCACAGTTATGGGTCATTCAATGGATACTCCACACCTTGGCCACAGGTGTGTTGTCAAGCATATTGTGTGCATTTAGTAGTAATGAAGGGGGGCCTGGGAGACCCTTCCTCCCTTCTAAACTTAAGAAAGCAGCAAACCAGATGATTCCAAACTGTTCTAGGGATAGTCAGTGGGAGTAAAGAGGCTATTAGTAATGGCCCTGCCGACAATATTGCCCCATCTGTGTGGAGGGACCACTTTCAGAAATTGTATGGAGCAGTATATTGATCTGAGCACCAAGGCATAGGAGCAATGGCAGAAAGTAGAGAGTGCATTGAACACCCCCTACAGATAGAGCTCAAGGAGTTTGTGATGCAATTCTACTGCAACAATGGGGCTAGGCCCCAGGACCAGACTTCCTGCCTACTGCCACGTGGCACCTGTTTGATGTGATCCTTAGAGCCAACAAAGTCCCTCTGTCTTGATAGGAAGCTGCAATAATACCATTATATAAAATAGGAGGAAGGGACGACCCACCCCTTCTAGGTGGGGTAGGGAAGATATTCACTAGAATTATTTATGAACATCTCCAGACATGGGGGGCCTCATTGACAACCTTCAGGTGGGAAATTGCCCTAGGCTAAGCACCACAGACCAGGTATTGTGCACGAGCTTGATTACACAGAAACACGCGACCCTGAGGATGATGAAGCTGTACTCCGTGTTCGTGGACCTCAGGACCACGTTTGACCGCGTTCCACAGGATAAGCTGTGATCCATTATATTCAGAAGGAGAATACCGGAAAACCTCCTCCAGATCATTGTACATCTGTATACAAATAACATAGCAAGTGTCCACTGGGGCCTGGGTGGAGAACTAACTGAACCTTTTACTGTAACAAGAGGGGTGAGAGAGGGGTGTGTCCTTGGCCCACTTTTGTTTCTTCTACGTATTGATGAAGTCGTACACTATGTTAGGCAAAGGAGCCTCAATCAGCACAAAGTAGGGTTGGAACCTATCCCCACCCTCCTCTTTGCGAATTATGCTGTCCTCTTCTCGACATAGATCAAAGGTCTACAAGTCACCTTGGGAGCCTTTGTTGAAAAGTGTAACGATCTGCAGATGGAGGTTAATATTGGGAAAACCAAGGCAATGGTCTCCTTGCCTAAATTTAAAAACTGTACTAAAATTCAACTCCACATTAATGGCATCTCCATGGAGCAAGTATGCAGCTTTGACTATCTTGGTATACGATTGCAGGATAGGGGTGGCTGGACCCCACGGGCCCCACAGCTAGCTAAATAATGCACAGCCCTGGACGTGGGCTATTTCACCCACTCTGACCATATATACAGCCCAAGCCGAGATCTGGGGCCATGCTCCAGTTAAAAAGCTGGACATGGTTGTGAGAGGAATCTTTAAGCGGATGCTTGGCCTACCACTCCAGTGTCCGGGCATACCAATTTATTTAGAACTTGGGCACAATGCACTAGGTGCTGATACTGCCCTTAAGCCCGTTCTGTACTGGATCAGGGCATGAACCACACCAGACCTCATGTTGTAACGTGAGGCTATATCACATCTGCTGGATCCAGAGGGTTGTTGCTCCTTGCCCTGGTTTGTATATGTTAAAAGGTACCTGAGTAGTCTTCATTTGGAATTCTATTGGACAAACACATTAGACATACCACCAGACACAGTTAACAGGTTAAAGAGCATGGTGCGGGAGGCCACTACAGCAGATATGATTAATGCCTGTGGTAATTTGGTTACAGGGGATGATTATCTGTAATGCAAACGGTGCCTGGGGTTTGAACCTTACCTGGATGTGGTCACACACTCCTATGCTAGATGCCTGTATACAAAGTTTAGGCTGGGCCAACTTAACCTGGCTTACCGGACAAGTAAATGGGAAGCAGGGGGGAATGACCTTTGCAAGACTTGTGGCCAGGCCAAAGAGACCTTATGCCATTTCTTGTTATTTTGTGAGAAGTATACTGATATGAGAAACAAGTACTGAAAAACACTCTGTAGCAACTATGGCATACGCAGAACAAGGGATGCTCTAATATTATTTTGTCATTCCCCGAATATTAACACTGTATACATTGTGGAGTCCTACCTCTTCCAGGCATGGCGTGTGAGGTCAAGGGATCTTAACAGTGTTGGGTCCCGGTAATGTATTGGTGTTAAGCCTAGGTATGGCTCAACTGTTCCCACATTTATCATGACCTGACCTAAAAGCATACCAACAGGCTCATTGTTTTTGACCAGTAATTCACTTGACTTTGACCTATTGTCGAACGGAAAATTACATTGTGACTCCTATACTGTATGAATATATGTATATTGGCCTACGCCAAGCTGCTCATAAGCCACTTGCCAGGAAATCCACGTTGCAAAGTCTTGACCTTAGATCAGTGTAAGCCGCCATTTTAGGTCTATCCGCCATTTTAGATCCTCCCTCTAAAGTCACACTGTGTTCTAAAATGGTGGACAATGTCATTTCAAATGCAACATGGCAATCTTGACCTCTGTGTATAAACTAATGTATAACTTGCCTGCAGGCTAAATGTTGGGGTCATGAACTGAGACCTTGTCCTTCGTTGACCTGTGTGTAGAGGATTACTTGTGCCAATGAAGCTAATCCGTGAGCATATGTTAAGAGCAATGTATCCAAATAATGAACTGAGAACACTTGTTTAAACTACATTGTATAGATGTTTGAGAAGGCTCAACATGAAATCCTGAAATACTGTTACTATTTAGGCGTGTTGGCGAATGTATTAAAGGTGAACCCTAAGTGCACAGATAAGTGAACTCGGCATGAACCCTAGATCCATAATGTATTAACCAATATTAACTTACAGAAGGGTTGAACATCATGTTTTCGAAGGTATATAAAGTGTGACTATTCTAATGTACAGCCCCACTCACTGAACACACAGAACCACGCTGGAGTTTGCTGTGTTGTACTGAGGGCCGATAGCTATCTTTTGCTTTGTCCTTTGAAACTGTTCAGTATAAAATAAAGATCTCTTTATGTTCCTTTGTAACCCGTGTTCGGTGTATTTCCTTTTGGGGTACTCAGCCTCGATATCTTCTTTTTGTTTTCACAGTTGGTGACCGAATAGGGACCCTCAAGATTGATGCCGGATTGTCGATGGTTGACACATGCTATCGGACCGGGATCGCACGGTGTAAATGGGGCCCCCTTTTCTGAAAGAGACACGACACGTCTGTCAATCTGGTAAAATGAATACCCTTCATTTGAATGATAGACGTAACTTGATGGCCGTGGGCCAACCGTCTTATGCACCAAATTGTAGAAATATAAACTGCCATGCTTGACCGACGAGCGGCCATTTTAAATGTAGCAAGAATCGCCATTTTGCTTGTTAACCATTGCTCATTGCTTTCTGTCTAAAAACTGCTTTGCAGCTTGCAATTCTTGCGAATTCTGCTTACTCTGCTCAACTGTTAACATTGTTTTCTGAATATGAAAGGACAAGGTCGCGGGACCGAAGAGTTTGCTGAAACTCCTCATGAGTAGCCCAGAGAGGAATGACCACGCTCCCTCTCTGTAGCCTTGGGAGGAAGCTGCAGGGCATTTAATCACTTCACAGCTGCCAGCCAGTCTCGTACGATGGTAGAATATGTTAGAATAATACAGTTAATGGCTTGAATTATGCTTCTCTTACGGCCCCCTTTCGCAAAACCCTTTAGAACGTGTCGGCTCCCAGGACACGAATAGTACCTCATAGATAGCAAAGCTTGGAATGTTGCTCTTCCCCCGTGTACAGATTGCTTCCAAGAACAGAACCACTGTGTTCTAAAAGATGCCTCCGCACTTTCTAAATTGCACATTGTTACTAGAATAGACATCGAAAGCATTATAATCGTCATACTCGTCGGATATGTCCATCGTCATCCCGAGTTCAAAGGAACTTAATGCAGAGGGGCGTTGAACATGACTTTGCTGATTGTATGATATGCATTTTGTATATATGTAATTCACTCTCTTGCATCCCTCAAGGTCTAGGAAACTCACGCTGCGGGGCGTGAGATCAGAATTAGCCAATTGATACTATTTTTTTGCTTGCAATAAACCCTAGCATTGGGAATTTGAAACCTTGTGTCTGGAGCATCTTTTCGTGTATGGTCATTGCCTTGTTTCCATAGCACGAGGGACCCCTAGGGGCCCTTTCACCTCAACAGCGCTTCACGACCCGATCCCTGGACGATTAGCTTGTGGTCCGAGACGGCATCTTGATGAGGGTCCACTTATTGAGGCGGGCAGATTTGCCGAAATCACCAAACCCGAGGTAAGATTAGTTAGAAAAGAATCTTTGTAATCCAATCGGACCTCCTTAGGATTGATCAGGTGAGTCGTGACCCGATTCTTAAGTATCCTGATAATTTGTTTTGGCGCATTGTATCTGCAAATACAATTATTGACCAGGTAACACCAATATTTTGATATGCCTGGGAAATTGTCTACCTGCTTCAGGACGTTATTCCGCGGTTATAGGCAATCTTTGGAATTTAGCCATCCAGCACCACAGGTGGGGTCGCCAGCTTGCACTATGTACTGTAAGCATGGCATTGGTAGTATAGTGTTTAATGATATCTGGCACAGACAAACCATACATGATTCCGAACTTCAGGGGCCGATCGATGGTAGGTTTGAAATCCCTCGCATTGAGTATTTAGAATCCATTTTATTAAAGGAAAAGGCTAGACCTGCAGCATTCGATGTTTTACAGAATTAGAAGAAAGAAGCTTTGTCACAGCTTAAGAGTAGAGAAAAACATGCGCTCCGTCATTAGACGAACACCAAAAAAGCGTTGTTATATGATCAAGATAAACAGTCTGAGTCGACTAGGAATATGGATAGGGCTTTCTCACTTGGCATTCAGAAAATATATCCTTCTAAAGACTTTCATGTTTCTGATGAATTTATTGACAAATTGTTAAATGAACAAAGGCCTGGTGCCTCTGTGCCACCTCCATATGTTCCTCTTCCTGCCACTTTGCCTCTTCCTGCTATTATTCCTGCTCTTCCTGCTGTTGTTCCTGTTGTTCCTGCTCCTCCTAATGTGCCTCTTCCTCCAGTCGTTGTTCCTCCACCTGTTCCTCCATCTCTTCCTATTGCACCAGTAATAGTACCTCCATTGAATTCACCTGCTCTTCCTCTTCCAAGTGGTCCTGCACCGCTTGTAGTTCATCAGGGTGCGGGGTCAAGGGTTGTCACTTGCAATATTGTACCTCGAGAAAAGAAACGTGATTTGATTGCATGGGCTAAGCATTGTATGGAGAGAGATGATCGAGCTAATGTTTTTGCCACACTTTCTAATATGGATAATTTTCCTGAGAAAAATGTTTTTATTGAAGGTTTAGGGATTCATTTATGTGTAATGTGGGGCAGACTAAATAATGCAGACCTCCCTCAAGGGTTGAGAGATCTGAACACTTTAGTGCTTTCTAGAGACACTGTAGAGAAAGTACAAGAGCATGTTGAGAGGATATTTGAGTATAGAAAGGAGTTGGAAAGGTTACAGAATGAGGATGACAAGGATAGTATGTATGTACAGAAACAGCTCCTTCCTTGTTGCAAATCGATATCCAAAGAAACACGAATTTGTACGATAGATGCGATTAGATGGATTTCAGACATATCAATAACTCCAGTTGAAGTGTGTGATACGTATAGTCAGTATATGCTAGAAATGCAGAGGAAAGTGATACAGGTAATGGTAGAGTACCTGCAGGATGAATGTGTGAAAAGAAAGATTTGTTGTCCCAGAGAATTATTGAGTATTTATAAGAGAGCTTTTTCACTTGACACTTCTTCGACTGCTTCAGAGCTCGACTTGGCTCTGTTGCTTAGTAAACGTACAGAGTTGCCTACTTCTCAGTTGCCTATGAGAGAGGTTCCTCCGACATATTTCCCGAAAACTGAGATTGCGGCTGATGCTGTAGTAGGTATACCTGCCCAAGAAATTCCTGCACATTATGTGTCGCAGTTTGTTCACGTCCCGTTCTCAAGACAGGAAGTGAACACCGTTAGACAATCTATTCCTGACATTAGGAAAAATCCGACAGGATTCTATAAAGAAATGGAGTCTGTCTTACAATCCTCGGTATTCACTTTGGGTGATATTGATCTGTTATTTCCTGTACTCCTGCCCGTAGATTTGTGGAAACAAGTTAGGACTATAGACGACGTACCAGGGTTGGGAGATACATGGGCTTACATAATTAGACTCGATGGAGAAAGGCCAGCTGGCGAGAGACCGCCTCAGGTGATACTAACTTTACCCGATAGAATCATTGCAAAATTGAAAACCATAATTCCCGAAAAGAGAATTATTTGGGACAAGCTTACGGTCTGTGTCCAAGGGAAGTCTGAGGGTGCTACCGAGTTCTTTAATCGGTTCGAACAGGTATTCTCGGATTTCAGTGGACAAGACTCAGGCACAGAGTCTGGGAAAATATTATTTGTAGAGAAATTTGTGCTTGGATTGTTGCCTGACATCTAGTCGCAAATTATGTCTTCTGAGAGCGCTTGGCAAGCGAAGTCTCAATCAGAAGTACTGCACATGGCTCAGTACTGTGAGAATCGTATCAATAATGAAAAGGAAAGAGTCGAGAAGAGAAAAGGTGATTTAAAGACTAAAGTATTATTACAGCAAGTTGTTAGAGGCCCTAGAGGGGGTAATTCGCAGATTAGAGGTCAGTATGTTCCACAAGGAATTATGATCTTGGGTCCTGTAAACCTTAACCAGTGTGCCTATTGTAGGCAAGAAGGCCATAGGCGTGCACAATGCCCAATCCTTCGACAAAGGTCAAATAATGCATTTGGAAACATGGGTAGACGATCCAGAGGTCGCCCGGGTGTAGCGGGCCCTGGTAGAAGCCATTTTACACAGGATACACAGCAACCTTTTTCACAGCATAATCAGGTACCAAGTGTGGATACTAGAAACATATTTGACCATCCTTCTACTGCTTACCTCTCTGAAGAACTTCCCTTTGATGATATATTGTTTCGCTAGGATTGCCCGAAGCAGGGTTTGGAACTGACGCCTATTCCCATTAATCAGAAAGGTCCCTACTTTGAAATGATAGTGGGAAATAGGAAACATCTATTCTTGGTAAATACAGGGGCACAGAAGTGTTCCATTGATCATTCTCGAGTTCCAGACATTCCACTGTCAGGGCAAACCAATGTTTCTGTAGGGTTTTCTGGCACACCAGTTGTTTGTCCAGTTTCTTCGTCGGTACCTATTTCTTTGGGTCCCTTTACGGACCACTGTCCATTGCTTTTGACTTCGAATTGTGGAGAGAATTTGCTAGGGTTGAATCTGTTGAAAGAATTAAATGTGGTAATTCATTGTTCTTCTGACGGAGTGCGTGTAACGATTTCACCACAGCAACTTTCTGTCTCTCAATTCTTGAATAGACCTTTTCCGCCCGAATTCAGTGATGTACCAGAGAGTTTATGGGCAATTGACGACAATGATGTCGGTGTTTTACATATCGAGCCTGTTAAAATAGTCTTGAAACATGGAGTACAGCTGCCACGTATTCCACAATATAAGATTTCAGTTGAGGGTGAACAAGCTTTGAAATGCATTGTTTCCAATTTGGTGCATCAAGGGGTGATTGATGAAATTGCAGGTAGTTTGTGCAATAGTCCAATTTTGCCCATGTACAAAAAAGGCGATAATGCAATTCCTTTTCATTTCATAACTGATCTACGTGCCATCAATAAGGTCGTTGCACCACAATTTCCAATTGTGCCTGATGTGACGACGATATTAACTTTGATTCCGTCTTCAGCTACTTACTTTAGTGTTGTGGATCTGAAGAATGCTTTCTTCAGTATTCCTATACACAAGGACAGTAGATATTTGTTCGCGTTCACCTTAGGGGGACGCTCGTTCACCTTTACCCGTGCACTGCAAGGTTACACGGAAAGTCCTAGCATCTACAGTTGGGCTTTGAAAGAACAGCTTTATACCCTTGAATTGCCCTCTACATGTACATTGCTTCATTGATGACTTGCTTTTAGCTGCAGACTCTGAGAGTGCTTGTAAGGAGGGCACTGTGCTATTGCTTATTCATCTGGCTAAACATGGTTACAAAGCTTCGCTTAAAAAGTTTCAATATTGTTGTCAGGAGGTCGCCTATTTAGGCTATCTCCAGTCAAAGGAGGGAAGAAGATTGGCACCTGAAAGAATAAAACTAATTTCTGACATGTCTGTCCCAAATACACAGAAGGAAGTTAGAGCCTTGATAGGTATGGCTTCTTACTGGAGGTTGTGGATCCCAAACTTCTCACTAGTGATTAAGCCGATGTTGGCTTTGACGAAGAAGGGCATTTCTCCGTCATTGCCGTGGAACACGGAACACCAGCAATCATTTCATCTGCTCAAGACTGCATTGTGCTTGGCACCTGTTTTGGGCACACCAAACTATGAAAAGGCCTTTGTGTTGTTTGTGCATGAATGTGATGGATATGCTTTAGCTGTATTAACGCCCTTGATCCTGTAGCATGCACTTTGTCAAGATGTTTGTGAGCTGTCGCTACTGCTGCTGCGTCTGTAAAACAGAGTGAGGGAATGGTCCTAAGCCATGATCTAACCCTGATGGTGCCTCACTCTGTAGATGTTCTGCTGAACAGAACTCAAACGCAACACCTCACTTCCGCACGGTTGACGAGATATGAATTGATCTTGTTTGCTCCCCACATACAAATCAAGAGGTGTTGTGTTCTTTCGGCTGAACTCTTACCTTTCCCGGAAGGTACTGCTTGCAGTGACGAAGAGTCACATGACTCTCTGTACACTACTGAACAAGAGACAAAGGGTAGAATCGATCTAAAGGACACTCATTTGACTAATCCACAAGAGGAGCTGTTTTGCGATAGCTCCTGCTTCAAACTTCTGGATGGTATATCCACAGCTGCTTATGCAATCACCACATTAAGCACAGTCGTGGAAACCAAGAGAATCACGCATAACTCCGCACAGGCCGCAGAGATTATAGCATTGACCTGAGCTTGTGAAGTTTCCGAAGGGCTTACAGAAAAAAATATATACTGATAGTCAGTATGCCTTTGGGGTGGGTCACAACTTTGGTAGACTTTGGTCAGAAAGAGGGTTCTTAACATCACATGGTACAAAGATTCAGCATGGCTCCCTAATAGTACAACTGCTCTCAGTGCTTGCACTCCCTACTCAGTTAGCTGTCGTGAAATGTGCAGCACATCGAAAGATTATGGATGATAGAGGAAAAGGGAATGCTTTCGCTGATCAGATAGCTAAACAGACTGCCACCAATCTGTCTACAGAGATGTACATTTCAAGGGAGACCGTAAATGCCTATGTAATGGATAAGGGTGTCGACTCTGTAAAGGACATCCAAGCCGCTGCCACACTAGAAGAATCTAAGAGATGGGCAGAAGGCTTGGGGAAACTTGATGATGATGAGTGTTGGGTGGATGAAGTTGAAGGAAAATGGCTACTTCCAGACGCATGCTTGATGATGACGGTCATTATGGCTCATGGCCCTACCCATATATGTGCCCAGAAGCTTACACAAATGTTGGAGAAAGTTTGGGCAAATGACAAAATCTCTAAAATAGCTGAGCGTTATGTTCAGAATTGTATAATTTGCTTACAGCACAATGTGGGAAAGGGAACATCAACTCCCAGGGGAAGTTTTGGTCCACCTTCTGTCCCCTTTGAGGTTATACACTTTGATTTGATCAAAATGGAACGGTGTAATAACTTGAAATATGTGTTAGTTGTCATCTGTGCTTTCAGCAAATGGGTCGAGGATTTCCCTGTTAAGGACGCTGCAGCCACGACTACTGCAAAAACTACGTTAAAAGAATATTTCACTAGGTTAGGGCTACCAAGAGTCATCTGGTCAGACAATGGTCCACATTGTGTCGCTGCTGTAATTCTGCAGATATGTGTGGTATTACAAATCGACAAACGGTTCCATTCGGCCAGACATGCTCAGAGTGCCGGATTAGTAGAAAGACACAACGGCATCATCAAGAACAAGCTCGCTAAGACGTGTGCCGGCACCAAACTAAAATGGCCGGACCCCTTATTGATCGTGTTACTAGCTATGCGTACAACCGCTCAAACTAAGACTGGGCTCTCTCCATTTGAGGTGGTCATGGGGAGACCTGCCAATATCTGGAACCTTCCAAAATGTCGGTCTTTAAGGAATGTTGAAAATGTATTTCTTTCAGATTACTATAGCCAGTTGACTAAAAACCTGTATTTGATTTATCACCAGGTGTGAGAGGCTTTACCTGTGCGATATGAGGGCGGGTGTTAACCAAGGCCTTTGAGCGTTCTTCTTGCCTTGCACCTCGGTGGCGGGGTCCATTCCAGGATCTGCTGGTCACACAGACTGCAGTGCATGTCACAGGCAGAAAACATTGGATCCACGCGATGCATGTCAAGAGGCTTCCACACCCGGTGCCATACGATACAGAAGAAACAGAACGCCTCACCAATACTGCAACCAATGATCCCGAAGCAGCAAACAGCAACGAGAGTGCATCAGAGATTCTCTCTGAGCCTGTGAGGCCTGGGGAACCAGCCATCTTGTCTCCACACTCGTTTCCAGAAGTTGTTCCAGATCTTGCATCTTCACTTCCTCTTGATACGTCGCTTCTGACGGGAAGTGACGACATATTGTTCTTGGATCAATCAGTACCGAGGACAACAGGTACAATTTGCGTCCAAGAAAATAGACTTATGGCACGGTTCGGCTGTGCATTCGACGAAGAAAGGAAACTTATGAAGGGCTTGCTTTTTGCTCAAGTAATTGTTTGAGAAAGGGGATTCTGTTGGCTAGGGTTGTGGAAGGACTAAGAAGTCGCTCGGCCCGGATGTCGCCAGCAAATAACATTGGGGTTTTTTGTTTGAAGATTGCAATGCCTACAACCGCTACCGCTTGTAGAGGACTGATAAATGATCATGTGACCAGCAGTGACAATGGACACCTTATTTGGGCCCCGAAAACGTACTGCTGTCTTTTTATAATGTCAATTGGTTTTGTAATAGTAACTGTGCTAAATTTTTGGTACCTGGAAGAATTTGAAACCTTGTTACCGACTGAAAATGTACCCACTGTCCCTACTCCTTTTGTGCATTTACATACTCTGTCTCCTAGAGACTCCCGGCATAGACAAAGATATTACAACAATACCTTGTTACTTATCATGAACGCTACACATGCCATTTTTAATAAATCCAACTGCTGGGTCTGCTTGTATTTACCGCAACACAGGGATAAGGGGCTAGGTTGGTATATTCATCCTTTACCTTTGACAACTGCTTTTTATGCTTCTCTTAGAGCACTATTCTTTGGCCCTTGGAACGATAGCATCTCAGGGAACTTTGATGGTACTAATTTGAATAATTTTGAGAAACGTGTTCTTACACCTTTGGGATGCTCGCTTTTCACAAAGAGGAGCAAGCTCAACGTTGCTTCTATTAGGCCTTCTGACAGACTGTCTCGTCCTTTTCAATCTTTGATTTCTTTTAAGATGGCTCCTATAGGCAATAAGGATGACATGCCTCCATCGTACACTGTTAACCATAGCCCCGATTCAGTTTCTTTCTTCATATAGAGGAATGGTACTAAGTCAGTGGGAAATTTTAAAGGTTGTGCTAACGTTGCGAAATTGACTGGGGAAGACAGACCTTTGTATGTAGGCGAACCTGTCTACTTTGTTTGCGGTAATGTAGCATTTCCATGGTTACCCAGGGATTGGCAGGGAACCTGTTATTTAGGCATCTTGTTACCCGGGGTATTCATAGCCAGTACTGTAGAGATTTCAAAGGCTCGTCCATGGCGGGACGAGAATGGTGACACTCCAGCACAGGTTCTGGGGGACGTAGTGAAATCCCTTGTGCCATTTTGGTGACAAATAGCAAACTCTGAAAACATCAGGAGACTAGCAAGAGTACTGGAGAGAACCATCAACTGGACCACGGAAATACTCTACAATATGACGGTAGAACAGAAAGCAATAAGATTAGTAGCACTTCAGAACCGGATGGCATTAGATGTCATACAGGCTGAATGTGGTGGAGTGTGTAAATTAGTGGGGTCCGCTTGCTGTGTTTTCGTGCCAGATTCCTCCCCAATTATCTTCAAGGCAATACAGAATCTGCACGTCCTTAGTTCAGAAGTGCATGTTCCCGAGGGAAACTGGGATCTTAGCGCTTGGTTCTGGGACTTCTTGAGATCTTAGGGTTGGAAGGTGCTTTCGGTCTTACTGTTCATTTTGGGAATTCTTTTGTTTCTTTGTTATTGTAGACAGTGTTTACCTAGTATATGTTCGATGCTAGGGGGATGTTGCGCACAAGCGATAGGTATAGGTATAAGGACACAAGTATATGCCCCAGATAAGAGTTCCAAACAGTATGTGCTGGAAGAGATTTTGATAGACGATCTAATGGCAATATATATTTCTGACAGTGATTCAGGGTGTATGGATGTTAAGATGTGGAGTTGTTCGTAAAGTGACCAGAAGTAGTTAGCGCTTGACATAGGCCAAAAGGAGGGTTTGTCGAACGGAAAATTATATCGTGACTCCTGTACTGAATGAATAAATGTATATTGGCCTACACCAAGCTGCTTATAAGCCACTTGCCAGTAAATCTGCGTAGCAAGGTCTTGACCTTAGATCAGTGTAAGCCGCCATTTTAGGTCTATCCGCCATTTTAGATTCTCCCTCTAAAGTCACCCTGTGTTCTAAAATGGTGGACAATGTCATTTCGAATGCAACATGGCCGTCTTGACCTCTGTGTATAAACGAATGTATAACTTGCCTGCAGACTATATGTAGGGGCCATGAACTGAGACCTTGTCCTTCGTTGACCTGTGTGTAGAGGATTACTTGTGCCAATGAAGCTAATCCGCAAGCATATGTTAAGAACAATGTATCCAAATAATGAACTGAGAACATTTGTTTAAACTCCATTGTATAGATGTTTGAGAAGGCTCAACATGAAATCCTAAGATATACTGTTACTAATTAGGCGTGTTGGCGAATGTATTAAAGGTGAACCCTAAGTGCACAGATAAATGAACTCGGCATGAACCCTAGATCCATAATGTATTAACCAATATTAACTTACAGAAGAGTTGAACATCATGTTTTCGAAGGTATATAAAGTGCGACTATTCTAATGTACAGTCCCACTCACTGAGCACACCGAACCATGCTGGAGTTCGCTGTGTTGTACTGAGGGCCGATAGCTATCTGTTGCTTTGTCCTTTGAAACTGTTCAGTATAAAATAAAGATCTCTGTATGTTCCTTTGTAACCCATGTTTGGTGTATTTCCTTTTGGGGTACTCAGCCTCAATATCTTCTTTTTGTTTTCACACTATAGAGAGCATAAGATATGCACCAAAAATGCACACAAGCATTCTATGCTGACATAGACATAATCTGCTTATATAAATGATATTGTATGAAGGACTGTGCATAAGCCAAAATATACAGTATTCAACAGGAAAAGGGTTCCCTTATTGATGGATGTATTGTTCTGTTTTTTACTACAAGTTCTGGTTTCTAATGCATTCATTGATTGAACACTTTTATGAGCTCTTAAATCCACATCTTTTTATAAACAAATTCCTATATGACTACCTTTGAATCATCTATGTACAATTGTGTATTATTATTTTTTGTATTGTTGCTAATGACTAAGTTGAATAACAGCCTTATGATGAAAAGTCATAAGGTAAACTATATTTATTTGCTGGCTGATTTTTGTTACTTAACATATTATTGTTAGTCGCATTTTTACATAAACATCAAGAATGGACTTACAAAATCCAGATGTTGCATAGTTTCTTCTGATTCCTTCTTTTCAGCATCTTTTTTTTAATTTATTTCCCAGTAGGATAGTTTTCCTCCGACCACCCCATGTAGTTTTCCATGGTATTATGACAGAGAACAACACTGCTTATCACCTCAGATATTATAATGAACAATATAAGAAGATTAATTGAGGAGAGAAGGTGGAATTCTTGTATTTACTTTCTG
Organism: Ambystoma mexicanum; assembly: GCF_040938575.1. Lineage (NCBI taxonomy): Eukaryota > Metazoa > Chordata > Amphibia > Caudata > Ambystomatidae > Ambystoma > Ambystoma mexicanum. The sequence continues at coordinate 1,159,094,907 of NC_090941.1, read as the reverse complement.
ATTGGTTGTTCAATGTCTGTGTGGTGGGTGGCTGCCAGTTAAATGTCAAGTACCTCAGATGCCGTTCAACTGTTAAGCCTATCAGACAAAATGTACATTTTTTTGAGTGATGATGTGATGATTATATGTGCCAGTATAATTTATTTTATTATGTCATTTTATTTGAAGATTGTAGACATTTTAATAGGCCTTGTAGGGCAAGATGCTATGTAATGGCATAAGACATGATTTTAACTGTGATTTCATTGATGTTAATGAAGTTGCTCTCCAATATGTAGTATGTAATATGTGTTGTTTGTCTGTATACAAAGCTATGTGTCTGTAACTATACTAATAAAAACTATTACCAATATGTGCCAATAAAACTGTAGATTACATAGTATAATAATATTAAGATAATTACTATATAATACGTTTGCATTGCCTGAGAGTGAGGTGTGCTTTTAGGAGATTGTGCCATTAAAGGGGCCATATGTATTGTTTCATTGGATACTTCAACAATGGAGCTAATTTCAGAAGTAGAGGAATCTCATTGTTCAGAAAACTGTGGATGATTTGATAGTTTTGAGAATGGAACTAATAGCGACATTGCAGTGTGTGATTAGGCTGTTCGTTGACATGGTTACAAGCAATGCGTTGACCCGAAACAACAGTGCATGATTCCATTGGCTGGCGCATCATGTGCGAAGATGCACAGCCTCGTCAATTGAGCACAAACTCCAATTAATACATGTCACATGCATGGATTTTGTCATACGGTGCCGGCATAACCGTTTCAATACCATTTAGTGTGTGATTGGATCTTTCGTTGACGCAGTTAAGAGTGTAACTACTGCTCGTGATACGATTGGCTGGGAAAAAAGGCACAAAGCTGAGTAGCACATCAATAAAACTCCCAAGGTGATTGGCCCTTTCCTTGACCCGAGTACGGCCATATGCAGGCGTGCCTTCTCATTGAGCCATGTGATTGGTCAAAAATGACCTAAGAAAACTTTTGTAAAAGGTCTGGAAAAGCTGAGACCATATTGGCAGAAATGGCAGTGTCCAGCATGTAAATAAAAGTGCCAAGATTGTAGGCATCTCTGCGCAACAGAAAGGAGCTTTCACTGTGACAGTAATAATTGTGCACACAAACAGTTTTCCCTTCATGTTAAAGACATGCTCTTCAAAATGTGTGCAAAAGTGTAAAAGGAACTGTACGTTTGTTCATCATGAGCCCATCTCGAGAAGACACAATAATTCACATAAACTTCATGGAGATTTGAAGTTTCAGCAGAGTGAAAGCCATTCACAGCTGCAAGTGACAAAAGACATTTCAAATTGGGCCATCAAAATCAACACTTGAAGTATTCACATGTACAGCTAAAGTCTTTAAATATATATTAGGTTGCCTTTCTGTAATCACTGTTTGCAGGAAATCACTTTTGCATGCTTTTAAATGTCCAGAGTTTGTACATTTTCTTAGGTTGGATTAATTGTAAAATGCTGTTCAGCAGTGGGGGGAAAAGACCACATTTTAGTTTCATTTCCCCCAAGTGTGATACTAGCTTTTCCAAGATCTGTTGTCAGGGGGACGAGTTGAGGAATGCTCCTGCTCTCCAGGTTTAATGACGAAAAACCACATAGGCCATCATAAAACTGGACATCAGCCTTTGAAGCAGTGGGCTAACCTAAACAAAAGCCCCCCCCCCTTGATGTCAGAGCTAAAAACCAGATCTCCTCAATGAGAGGGGGGTAGATTGAAGGCAGAGCTCCACACCTATTCCACAGAACATGAGATATGCTGTTAAGGGGATAACTTGGGAAATATTAATCATACACAAGTCAGGGTTGGATTTCTGAAAAACTGTCCAAGAGCTGCATCTGGAGGAGCAACACGATTTTGGTGATACTAACATACCAAATGTTATGAGAAAAAAAATGACTGTGACCTCTGCATAAATGTGACAACCACAAACATTTGAGAAAATGCGTGACAGGTGATCAATATTCTACCCATTGAATGCCATATTTTTCCTTACTATCGTTGGGCGTAAATGAGAAAATACTGTAGCTTTGCCCCAGTAGGTCACACAGACATCAAACAAGGTTTATGCGACTCCCTAAAAATATAGTAGTAAACATTGCTGGCATATGTGGCATAATATGATGAGAAAGGGCATGTTTTTTTTCACAATGTGTGATTTCCATGTGCAACACCCAGATCCAACCCCCTGTCTCAGTTAGATAATGGTTGGTGTATCCACCTTTGGCATCCCAGAGCACTCCCATTTTCTTTGGACCTATCGGCCTACAGAAGGGAGGTAACCCTGGAACATTGCCCTATCAATTGTGCGAGGAAGAAGACAAATATGTGATGTCATCTGCCTTATAAATAGGTCACTCCTCCTCCAATGAGGAATCTCTCCCTACCAACTCTGAGGTGTGCAGCTGACCAAATTCTCAAACTATACTTGCAGAGAGGGGCCTGAATTTGGAGTGAAGCCAGGAACTGTAGTAGCTGGAGCAGGACTCTTTTGGAGGACAGAGACAAGCTTTGACTGACCCCATGATTGTCCCTACAGTGAGGACCTGGTGCCCCTTGATGTCCATCAAGCCCTTTCCAGTATATACATCAGCACCCATAGATTAAAATAAGCCCTATCTTATTTAGCAAAGCCATATAGATATTCAATTGAAAATCTTCTTTGTTTGTATAAGTCAGTCATTTTCTCATTGGAACATATTGCCCTTGTTTGTGCATTGTGGTGATAGTTCCCATTGAAAATCCTTTGTTTGCGCGTGCAACTCTGTCATTTCCCATTGAAAAATCTCTTGTTGTTTGTGTAAATCCCTAATTTATTTTGACAGTAAATCAATTAATTGCCACATTATTTCATGGGATTGAGAGAGTTAGAATTCAAAAGACTCTCTTCCTAGTGTCTTGTGAGTCAGATAGTCATAAAGTGCTTCGCCAAAGAATTGAATTCATTATGAGCTAAAAACTAATTTATCTGTGTTTAAATTGTGTGTTACCAAACAAATTTCTATTTGCATCTGTCATTTTAAGCCCAAACCAATTTCGTTATTGTGAGCAATCCTTTGCCCAGACGTTTACTTGTTATGTGCCACTGTAATTTTAACTGACAACTGTTTTTCCTATGTGAGTTCCCCATTGCTTAAAGCGTGCCTGTCATTTGCAGCCTCAGCAAAAACTAGTGTGATTTGCATTTTCGTTTTCATAAATATTTCACTTAAGCTTTTGAAAACTGTTTTCCTAATCAGTAACTCTTCCCCTACCATATTTTGATAATGGATTTTCAAATTGCATTTTCTTTCCCTTGCCTAGAGGTTGCCTGTTTCACAGCCTTAGTAAAAACGAGTGTTATTTGCGTTTTCGTTTTTCTTTAAATTTTGCTTAACCTGTTTACAACTGTTTTTCCTAGTCTACCCCACTTCCCCTATTATAATTTGATAATGGATTTAAAATTGCATTCCCTTTTTTATTTTTCCATGTGTTGCATGTACTGAAATCTAATTTCCTATGGTTTGCTAGCTAGTCTGTTCTGAAACCCAATTTGTTTTTTATTCTAAGCAGCACGAAGAACCTTTGTGCGCTGTCCCATAGCAATTGTCCTAATAAAGTGAAAACCCATTTTACCTGGTGCAGAATAACGAATTGTCCCATTCATTGCTGGCCTCATAGTGTTTTTGAAAACCCCATTCAAAATAAGTTTTTAACCTGGCGTCCCCAGTCCCTGCCACTGCCTTCCATCCCAAGCTGACAAAGCTAGTGGAGGTCTAGGGGGGCTGAGGTTTGCTGGGGCCCCAGAATCCTTAGTGTGCGCATGCACTTTCCTGTGGGTTGCATTCGTTTTCATGGTGTTTTGAACTGTTGATAGTAGTGGTGAAGTCAGTGAAGTAAATCCTGGTGCTATACATGTTTGATCTGTCTTGATGTGCTAATTGACGAATATTCTGAAGTCTGTGTTACCAAACCTTGGTGGTTCTTGTAATTGTTCATTCAATTTTTCCATGAAATCACAAATTGATATAATATTCATTGATAACGGACCGGCCTGGTTCCTGGTCTACTGAGCATGGGGTGCTTGTAGAGGTTGGGTGCAAGACGGGTTGGAGGCCTCCTTAAAAAAGAATTGGGATTGTAAAAATAAAAAGCGGTTTTATTGTGCACGGGAAAGAGATCCCTGACTGGCGTGTGCTGCATAATATATCGTGACAGATGGGACCTTCAAACAAGGCATCACAATGTTTGGGATCCTCAACATTGATATAACTTCATGTGCACGCACATTGGGATGTGGCGGATGAATCATATACGACGGCTTGTGTGAATCATAAAGCCCAAGCGCATGGAGCAAAATTCACACACCGGTATTTATCATCTGTGCCAAAGTGTTCCAATATGATCTATTTTCCACCAACTAACGCCCAACTTCATCCCATCCTGCCTGCGCCCGATCTTTCAAACTGTTTGGTACTCTGCACAACCGGATCGATGTGGGAGATACCACTGTAGACGGTTTGGGCAAGGCTGTTTCAGAACACCAGGTCATTTGCTAGGAATATTATTAAGTGGGTATTTTATTTTACCCCATTCTTTAGAAAAAGAACACAAACAAATTTACAAAACATAAAATGTTCCTTATTGTACCCTTTGTTATATGTTTGAATCCTAATGTTTTTGCCTTCCAAGTTCCTATTGCTTTTTATCCTATCCCCCAAAATTGTCATTTTCAGGGCCAACTTTTCAGTTATAAAAATATATAATATGAACACACACTGTATAAATAGAACAACAACCATTAATTGATCCTTTGAATGGCAGGGAGAGTTAAAAAAAAAGGACATACGCTTATATATTTTAATGTAACCACGGGTACAATGACCACCTATGGTGATCAGTACCCCCGGCTATGAAAAAATGTGTAAAGAAATATATATATATATATATATATATAATATGTACACACATGTGTGGGAGGCACCCATACTTATGAATTTGTCCTTTTCCAAGATAAGTTCTTTAACAAATAAATCAGCCACCACATTGGCTTTCATTGAAGACAAATCCAATAGCATTCTATCACTGATATCTGACATAAATAGAGAGACCACTTCAACAGAAAATCCTGACCGACTTATCTTTAAACTCGAGTGACTGATAAGAAGAGAGATCTCACAAAATCTTCATTCTACCAACTTAGCTCATTATTATAAGGCCCAGAGGGTACCAAGGGGTGCCAGGGGTTACCTTAGGCCAACACTTTGCAAGGAGAACCAGGAATTTGTAAAACGATGGAAGCAAATTATAAATAAATTCTCTGTGGACAAATAGAGGAATTGTCCAAATCAATGATGACAATACACCAGGAGATGGACGAAATCAAAAAACAACTACTTATACTCGGTTCAGGGGAAGATCTCAATAAGATATTGGAGGATGTTAACCGAAATCTTGACAATTACAAAAAAGAGAGAGAGCTGAGGAAAATCCTTAAATTTCGCAGTGACACATTGGATTACGCTAGAGATATTGTGTGTATACCTGGCAAGAGTTTCACATCTCCAATAGACAATTACCAACAAGACGACAAAGACCTACTCCCAATACTTTTGCCACTGACAGCAGTAATGTCATCAGTGGTGAGAGAGAGAACACTCCCACTATTAGAGTAGCTGTTCTGGTTACAAACATCGAGACACACCTGAAACAACCCACTACCAGCACCACATGGTCTGTCATAACTCTGCTCTCTGTTTTAGAGGGAGGGAGACAAGAAGAGGGAAAGTGAAAACAAATGGTTCAGAATAAAAAATAGAATCCATAGTGATGAACATCTGGTCTAATGCGCTATAAATAAATACAATATCATATCATAACCACCTCACAAGTTGATACACTTATTTTAGGCCTGTGCTTCATTCCAGTTCACAACAGTTCTAGCTTTGAAGAGGAGATCAATCTATTTAGACTGATCAGATAAATGGAGTTGAAGGTTTTCTTTGAATCACTACCTGATATACAGGAACAGTGCATCTCATTTGAATCAAACCTAAACACATATTCCATCCACAGGTTCATAATCCCATCATAGATATGTTCAAACTGAGGACTACCAAAGATTTGAGGAAGATTAGGTATAACCCATATACACGCAACAACTTATGCAAACATCAAACTCAGCTACTGAAGGAATTAGCCAAAGATACTTCCATCATAAAGAAGCCCGCAGATAAGGGCAGTGACTTGGTAATAACAGATTCCAATCAAAGCTGCTTAGGACTGTTACAGGACACCAGGATATATTTGGAGTTGGTCCATGATCCGATAAAAGCCATTATAACCTTTATTGAGACAACCATCACAAAAGCAGAGGACATGGAGTGGATAACACCATGCACTAGAGAGTACTTGATTAATAAACATCCATTGTATGTTATGCGCTCCCTAAGGTACAACAAATTCCACAAACCCACCATTCAGACCCATTGTAGCAGGCACAGGTAGTGTACTCAGTTCCGTAGCAGATTACCTGGATACTGCACTACAGCCACTGGTAAAGCTTACCCCCGCTTACCTCAAGGACACCTCTCACTGTTTACAGCTATCAGGAGAATTACAAGTTACTGATCCTGACTTGATTTTCTTCTCAGTAGATATATTAATAGTCTGTACACCTTGATTTCCCCATGGAGAAGGTAGAGAAGCCATGGAGTGTTTTTTTTATTTTTTATTAAGACATTCAAATCTATGCATACACAAGGTTCTAGCGACTGAACTCATCAACATTATTCTCTATAACAACTTTTTCAGATATGAAGGGAAATACCTCCTGCAGATCTCAGGTACCTCTACGGGGTCATCATATTCTAATATTGTTCTGTTTTATTTTGAGACAACACACATTCTTGACAAGGAACCCTGGCCATCCAAGGACGATTTTGGAAACAATACATTGATGGCGTATTTGCTATTTGGAAGGGCAGTAGAGTTGAACTGTCACATTTTTTCGAATACCTCAACCTTTGCCATGACCATGTTAAGTTCACACCTGAAGTGCGGGATTCACACCTACAATTCTTAGATGTCATGATCTCTTTCAAGGACAATGAGTTCTCGACTACCATCTACCGAAAGTCAACTGATGTGAATAACACCTTGCATTTTGAAAGTTTCTATCCCAAACTGCTACAGGAAAGTTTCCCTTACAGTCAGTTTCTTAGGCTTAAGAGGATAGTTTCAAACACAACTACATTTGAGGAAAAATGCAATCAAATGTTTGAGAGATTTAAGAAAAGAGGGTATCCATCTGAAGTTCTGGACACTGCTACCACTATTGTGGAGAGCCATAAGAGGGAAGACCTCGTGAGGCCAAAACCAAATAGGGAAAATACAAGGCTGATGCACACATAGAGACACTCAGCACAAAGCCACCAGATGGCCAGGACAATCAAAAAGAACTGGAAATTTATTAGATAAGATCCATTTCTAAAAATATTATTCCCAGAACCCCCAATGGTGGCTTATGAGAGGGGCAAAAACTTTAGAGACTCACTGACCAAGGCAGAACACATCAGAAAGCCACTGTAGAGCATTTTACAGAAACCTCCGTTGGGAACATTCCCCTGCCTCAACTGTCAGCACTATTCCAACCATAATTAAGGGAGACAATATTCAGCACCCTAATACAGCAGAAAAATTACACTGCCTCACTTTGCAACCTTTGAAACACAAAATTACATCTATGCACTCAAATGCCTATGTGGGAAATACTATGTGGATCAAACGATAAGGCGAGCAAAAGATTGCTTGATCGAACATAAATCCAGTATCAGGACAGCCAATGGTAAATCACCAGTATATAGACACTTGTGTTATACTGGAGGTGATCCACCCATTACCAAGGACAGGTGATCTACAGAAGGAATTATCACAAAAAGAAATATATTGGATCTACCATTTGGATGCAATCAGTCCCCTGGGCATGAATGACAAATTGTACCTGGGACCTTACATCTAGACCCATAACCATTAACACTATTGGCTTGGGAGAATGGCTACTGGCTATGGCCTCACAATAGCTACACATGTATATTTTGATAATTAGGCATATACTGTCCACACATTAACCAATGGATAAGAAGTGATTTAATGTAGCGTTCCATTTAGGTACTGCTTGAAGGAAAATCAATGAAAGAAGACTGATTGTATGTAAATTCCACTTGGAACTGTATTTTCTTTACAATATGTAACACTTTATGCTTGCTCAATTACCTCATGGCATCTTCCTGATTACCCAAGGTGACATCACCAGAGTGCATTTACAGAGGTATACAAGTATTGTTTTTGTACACCTCATAATCAGACATGAACAGTTGGTTTCCTTTTTTAATGGTCTTCTAGTAAACACCAGTCCCATTCTTCCGATAAGAGAATTTAGTCACATAACTGGGGCATGAGGAAGTACATATTTCGCCTGGGGACACATAGATCTGTACTCTATAATGTCAATACATTCCTTTAGTGAAAACTCAGTTGGAAGGTAGATGCTTTAAGACTCACCCATATATCACAGTGTCATATTAGGACCATTATACAAATGGGCCTCATTAACCTTTAACACGTACTGTACGATTTAGAGCACCATATTTACGAGTAGGAGCACTGGATACCAACTCCCACCAGCCCAATGACATCACAGATAGCACTCGGTCATTGGGTGCTCTCTGACATTATCTGTCATTTTTACAGACACTCCATGTTGTGGCACACGTCTGCACATTTCATGTACTATAACTCAACATGTTTTCTCATGCAATTTCATCTCATATCACAATAGTATTGACCTCAGAAGATGGTGCACCCCTGCGTGACATCCTCCACGATAGTGAACATCCCAACACAGTGCACACATTAAAAGCAACATTTGATTACGTGCGCTACGACATCATCATATCTCGCGTATGCCCTATTTACACTGGCAGCCATTTTTGAGCCGCGCAAATTCCTTTGCTGATGAATGTCGAGAATGAGTGGATACCGTGAGGCTGGACAGCCATCCCCTCCTGGGTAAGTGACACTGTCACTGCTTTTTGAAAACCCTTTTTACCTGAAGTGTTTGCTCACTCTTTACTGCCAGAAGTCTGTCTGACTAAGTCAATTCATTCTCTGTCCTGTAGATTATGATTAGAGAACAAACATACTCCACACAGACTCGCCAATACTTACTACTTCTAGATGTCTACTTATCAATAGAAGACACAGGTGAGATGTTCCATTTAACTATGTAAGGATGCACACAGCGTTGCCATCACAACAGATTTAAAGAGCACTTATCATTAATGTTACCCCTAGTTGCCTAAACGTGTGGTCTAAGAAGAATATTCCATATCAAGTACACTACTTCTGATTCCTTCACATCTTCATGAAAATTATTTGGTAAGACACCAAGGTTATGATGGAAGGTTGTTTAGACACCTTTGAAATATTAGGACTTAGAGACATTTGGAATTGTACCTCAGAGGAATGATGTGATATTTTGACAATATTACCAAGTATAATCTTGGATACAATCATCACGGTGGTCAGGAACATTCTATACACTTACCAGAATATACTTTCATTGTATGAACATCGGTCCCTTAATAGACTGGTAGCTACACATTTTTAAAAAGATACATAGGTCAAAATGCCTTTTACCCCTTTTATCCTCCAAATCAATGGTCACACCGGTTGATAAGACTCTGGCATTGTACATAGATTACACACACCACCAGAGGATTTCTGATTTTTAATTTTAAAGGTAAATTATCAAGCTTAAGGTGATCTTGAAAAAAGGTATAACAATTGTATTGGAAGAACAGCATCTGCAAGTGTTTTCATTGGCACTTTCTTGTTGTTCAGTTGTAGTATTCTTCACAGTAAAGTACCCCTGATGAAGAGTGTTAGATCTCGAAACACATTGGGTATCCTATTAATCCAGAATCTGTGAAGATAAAAGAATGTTGTGAAATTCGTTTTACTGAAGAATGTTTGTTTGAACATGTATTTTATTGAGTTAATTTTGAAATGTATTTACTTTATGTGCTTGAAAGTATATATGATAATGCTTTGGCTGACATCTTGCCCCTGAAGGTGTGCTGGGGATGGGAGTTCCCATACATTTGGAAACTTACTTTTAACATCACTAATGACATTGCAACTAAATGTGACAGAGAGGACTGTGTCTGTAGGCTGTGACCCCTCCAGAGAACACATCACTATGTGTTTGCTGTGCAGTGAGCAGTGGAAAATGTGTGCGGATTAGCCCAACACATTTTCTGAGGTTGATCTCCCATCATTCATTTTCATTACACAACTTAAAATAAAGTCCAGGCGAGTGCATACAACCTGTGCAGATGGTCGAATTCCTCACAGTTAGACCCCTGAGGGTGTCAGCAGTTAAACTGGGTCAGTGTGCATCAGAATGCATTAACATCTATGACCAATCAGTTAGTAAGGGAATTTGGCATTTCACGGCTGAACACTGTACTTCTAATTCATGAAGCCATTGACTGAGGATGTTGTGCTGGACTGCATCAGAAGTGGCTGCAGGGCCAGTTGCTAGTCCATCCTCATCGGCTGATTTTTTCAGGCTGCCCAGTATAGTCATTATAACCAAGTATGTGCCTGTGTGCTGGTAAGGAGTTACTCACCAATCTTTCCTGAACCTTCAATATCTAGGGATCCTTTGGCCTAAATCCTCGCTCTGAATGTGGTTGAACTTCCTATTGAACGCCTTTAGGAAAAAAGAGCAATACTCAAGCTCTTGCCTTCACCTGCAGAGATCAAGAAGGCGAGACTATAAAAACTCCTATGCAGCAAATAAGGACTAATTGTACTCTAAACATGGTCAGAATGAAACTAAGAAGTTAGGGGAACAAGAAGGGATGTGACCAGTCACATTACATTTGACCAAGTGGCTATACACCCATTGCTCCCCTTCAGAAGACAAAAAACAATGTTCAGTTCAACCAGAAGACTAATCTAGAGCATCAGGAATGGCCAACCAGTATCTGCCCACCTCTGCAGGATCCACTGGCTCTCCTTTCAATTGGAAATCCAGTTGAGGATTATGTGGGCAACTCTTTGAACTGGATCCTGTATGTATTACCGCCCTACCTGCACATAATTCTGAACCATTTTGCCAGGCACATGTGCAGTGCAATATTTAAATAACCCTGTAACCCACCATGGAGTTTTGCTCTGCTACATATTGGATGCAATCTTCACATGTCAAGGTGACCAACCGGTGAATGCTGTCTTTCAAGCACAAGTAACACAGTCCAACCAAAGCACGCATCTGTGGGGGTATGATACGGGCTGATATATATGGCATATGTGTTCCACTGATCATTGAGGCCAAAACCACCTGCCGTCGAGGTAATCTGTGGTAAGGCAACCTGTGTATGTGCTATGCCACCTACAATCCCTCCACAAATCAGTCTGCCCTTCATCTGCATGGGCTTGAAGCCCAATGCAGATGTTAGGTTTATAATGCCCACATCAACACAATAGTGGCCTTGTCCAAACGCTGATGAGTTGTGACCCTGTGAAATGAATTAGAGGGGGTGATAGAAAAGAGGAATTTGCAAGGGAGCAACACATTCAGAGGGGGAAAACAATTGGAATCGTCTGGAGGGGATATGGTTTTGACAGTAGGAATCAGTTTTTCTTAACTGGAAATAGTTATCGGCGGGCATGAGAGAAAGACTCAAGCACGACAACCTCGTCACCAATGGGGGAATAACCCTGGCTGGAGGAGAAAGCAAAAACTGCAACACAAATGCACATTTTGCTGGGAAGCAGGGTTGTTGTTAGGTCTGGAAAAGATCTTAGGCTACGCTAATGTAGGGACTGTTGGGAGTCTGAGTTGCCTAGCCCTTTGGTTATAGCCCCTGAGCTTCTATCCAGGGCTACAGCCAAAAGACCTGGGGCAATAGGCCCCCCCTCTGCCCCAATACCCCTAATGATGCCTCTCAGCTCCCAGATCCAATCGGCCTGGAGGGGGTGTAGCCCTTATCTTCCCTGAGTGGTTCCCTGCCTCTCTCATTCCCACTCAAGCTTACTCCTCGTTTGAATGCCTAGTCTGCAGGCTCTCTCTCTCTCCTAGCCACTCTCCTACTGTTGCTACTCTCTACTGGCCCCCTGGTCAAATCACTTCTTTTCTCTCTGAGTGGGCTGACCTCTCCTCTTCCCTCTTGGCCTCCACCACTCAACTTCTCCTCCTTGGTGACCTCAACATTCATCTTGATTCTACCTGTCCCTCATCTTCACTCTTTCGCGACCTCTGCGATACACTCTCCGGCCCTACTCACTTGGCTGGCCTCCCCCTCTCTACACCCCTTGCCACTCCTCTCTCCTGGAGTGATCACTGCCTCCTCTCCTCTCATCTCTCCATCTCCTCCCCCCAAGCCAAGCCCACTCCTAGATTGCCACCCACCTTCTCAGATATCCGGCCCATGAAGCGTGTGTCAGTCGAGGCCTTTGCTGCAACCTTCTCCCCCCCTCCTCCACCCCAGGCTGACTCACACCCTGACACAGCCCACTCTCTTCTCTACTCCTCTATTTCTGCTACTCTTGATACTCTTGCCCCCGTCATGAGGATCCGTTTGAAGTCCAAAGCCAAGTGCAATTCTTGGTATGACTCTGACCTAGCTACACTTAAACGGAAGTGTAGGGTGGCTGAGAGGAAATTGAGGGCTTCTTGCTCATCCTCTGACAAACTGGCCTGCCGCCTGCTCCAAAGGCAATACCGACTTGCAGTCCACACTAAGAAGAGAGTCCACATACAAGCCCGCGTCTCTGCGGCATCTAACAACTCGGCCGAACTTTTCAAAATCTGCATGGAGCTGGCCAACCCTGCTGCAGTCTCCACCCCTCCTCTCTCCTCCCAGGATCTTTGCAATGCCCTTGCCTCTCACTTTATCTCTAAAACCCAGGACATCCTGTCCACCCTCTCCTCTGCTCCCCCTCCTCCTCCCTCTCCTTCTCAGCCTGCTGACCCTCCTTCAGCTACCCCTCATCCCCCTTTCTCCTCCATTCCTCTTTTCTCCCCTGATGCGATATCTAGACAAGTCCAATCTATGAAAACCTCATCAAAACAGGTCCTTCCCTGTTCCTCTAAATCCATTAAGAACCACATTGATACCCTTCCACCAGCCTTTGCTGATTTCTACAACCTCTCCTTTGCATCTGGCTCTTTCCCCACCGCTCTTAAACACTCCCTTGTGCATCCTCTCCTCAAGAAATCCACTGCTGATCCGTCATGTTCGGCAAACTACCGCCCAATTTCCAGTACTCCCTTTTTGGGCAAGCTCCTGGAAAAGCTGGCCATCTCTCAGCTTAATCTCCATTCTGACTCTGTTGGCTCCCTCCATGACCACCAATCTGGCTTCAGAGCTGCCAGAAGTACGGAAACTGCTCTCCTGAACATCCATGAAAACCTGCTCTCCAACCTTGATTCTAACATTCCCTATGTCCTTATCCTACTTGACCTCTCCTCCGCGTTTGACATGCTCAACCATACCACCCTGCTCAATTGTCTTCGTGACAACCTCTGTATCACTATTCAGGCTCTGGCCTGGTTGACCTCTTTTCTTTCTGATCGACCCTCCCAGGTACAACTTGGGTCCTTCTTATCTTCTATTTCCCTCTCCACATGTGGTGTTCCCCAGGGGTCTATCCTCTCGCCTTGGCTTTTCAACCAATACGTGGCAACTCTCGCTTACTGCATCTCAATGTTCTGCTCAACTTTCCAGTGCTATGCTGATGACACCCAACTCATTTTCAGGCTTCCCTCAGCTCCTCCTCTCCTTCCCACATCTCAGATTGTCTAATCGCCATTCAAAATTGGTGTGCCGCCAATGATCTTTGTCTAAATGCCAACAAGACTGAGATCCTCCTTATTGGTACACCACCTCCATCCTTTCCTCTCACTCTATGGCCGGCCTCCCTTGGCCCTGCTCCCACCCCCACTTGCGCAGCAAAGTACCTTGGGGTTATCTTTGACTCTACACTTTCCTTCTCCGCACACATCTCTGATGTCTCCAAAAAATCGAACTTTTTACTTCACCTCCTTAGAAGAACTCTACCTTTCCTATCCTTCCCTCAAAAGCTCATGGTCTCCCAAGCTCTGGTTCTTTCCAAACTTGATTACTGTAACAGCCTCTTCCTAAATCTACCTGCCTCCACTCTCCGCCTTCTACAGCTAATTCAGAACAGGACTGCGAGACTTGTCCTTGGCCTCAAGCCCTGGGATCGTATCTCTCCATCCTTGAAATCCCTTCATTGGCTCCCAGTGGATGCAAGGATTACATTTAAAACCCTCTGCATTGTCCACAAGACTTTCTGGGGCCTGGATCCAATATATCTTCAACTATCCCTCCGTAAATACCTCCCCTCTCGAGCCCTTCGCTCCTCTACTTCTAACTCCCTCACGGTTAGTCGTTTTGCAAAAAAATGAGCTTGGGGTAGATCCCTGTCTTCGGCTGGTGCCTCCCTTTGGAACAGCCTCCCAGCCACCTTGAAACTTGAGTAAAAACATCTTTGGTTCTGGAAACTTCTCAAGACCTTCCTCATTGCTTCTGCCTTTGCCCCCCTTCTCCCCTGTTGATTTGTTTCTTCTCATGGCATTGTGCACCTGGCCACCCCCTGTTCTTTCGGGCCCAGGTATCTGGTCAGCCTGCCACCCTCCTGCACTGCCTCCAGGCCACCATCTTCACTAGGGTTCTGTATCTGTACCCATACAGTCCCCCTCCCACGTTTCATCTGCACTTATCAGATATACCTTTCTGACTAACTTTCACCTGCCACTTGCTGGCTGCACTACAATGGTTTAAAGCCCTTATGTATTATTTATTCTATTTAATATTTATGTGTTTTTCTCTCCTCTGCTTCGCACTTTTCCCCCATTTTCCTTTCCCATGCACTTGTGCTTTCTTAAATGTCACTGTGCCTAGTAAGATCGCTGTTTTTTTCTGTTTTATCTCTCCCTTGTTCCCCTCCCTTTTTGCCTGGTTGCGCTCTGAAACACTTGTGTACGAGCACGATATAAATAAAATATCATTTCATTTAATTTCTCTGCTGGGAAGGACCTTCCTCCCTGGGATGCATAGAATTGGTCACTCACATTGACATACACACTGGATTCAACCTCTATATTAACAAAAGCAAGAGAGATAATTTGCAAGGGGGACATGTTAACAAGGACTACACCATATACTAACATACACTTCTTCAGTATTTTCTTAATGGTGTTCTCTGATGTATTCTCAAACGAATGTGATCCTTATATCTCCTTGGGGATGTGCAGTTCAATCCTTCAAAGATAGGTTGGATTCGCCCATGACCTGTGTGTGCACGACAAGAGCAGAGCGTTGTACCATGGTTGCTCTAGAGAAAGAAAGGGGCACCGTGGAGTGCAACAATTCAATCTAATGGCAGCCATTTTGGAACATACGCAATATGAACACTCACCTTACAATTGAAGATGCACTCAGTCTTAACGCACCAATGAAATTTCACACATTATTGCGCAGATTGCACTGCCGCCGTCACGACGTTTCACTGAAACAGGATGAATGGAATCACATTTTTGATAGGAACATTGTAAGTACGTCATTTATTACTGTTTTGTATCATAATATCTAGGGGTGTACCAAACTCTTGCCGAATACTTTGACATTCTCATTTGAATACAATGCAACATTAACTCAAAAAGGCAAATATAGACTCCAGTTTGCAAAACTGAATAGAATTAGATCAGACAAATTGCTATCACACAGCTGAAAAATATCTTATATTGTAATCTGCTCTTTAGGGCATGTTTTGTTACAGATTCTTAGACATAAAAGGTGCTCATCTTTTATGCCTAGCCTGCAACAATACAGGAAAATCTTTTCTTTTGGCGAATGGTTATATGCAATGTGCACTTTTTTCAGTTGGAAAAGACAAACAGAAAGAAATGTGCATAGATACTTTCAGTTCCTGTCATTTCACTTCCCATTGCGTACGTCATAGTCCCCCCTATTCTTTTTTTAACTACTTGAGTCCTGAGTTTAACATTATCTGATATTTTATCAGGAATGATAAATTGCATATGTGTGTGTATTGGCGAGAAGGAGTGGCTAAGATAAGTGAAAAGTGATCAGCATTTGTTTGGGTGGGGTGAATAGCTGTGAGATAGAGTTCACACATTTCAGATTTCCTCTTGACTTGTGTCCTGTATGAGCCGACATGAACCATTTTATTCATTTCTATGTGAGCTGCAAAGAAGTTTCAAAACTCGACCGCATCGACTTCGCAACTGGTTAGAGAATGCAATGCATCTGATTCACAAAGGCAGTCCATTTGCATTTGTGAAGCCACCTACTTTAACTGGCACGGAATATGCAACAATCCTCTCTAAATTTGGTCCCTTCATTTTGGTTAAATCTGCTTTATTTCTGGCTTTTATGCATTAAATAAAGATGCTACATTAATTACAATGAGGAGAAATAAAAGTATAGAATGCATTTAAATGGTGCTTTATTTGTTTTTTTTAATAAGTGTGTTTTTTGAAGTTTGCAACATGATTTATTAAATAAAGCAACTATTCGGCTTCATATTCGGCTTCGGCCGAATTCAGCCGAATACTAAATATGCTATTCAGTACAGCCCTAATAATATCTACTGACGCTGAATCATGGTTGGTACATGCATTAGATGGCATTGTCAGAATAACCTCAATTCCCATTACACCTCATTGAGGACATCTCAAAGCATATCCCTTGTATGGCAGTAATGACTGTGGGCGCCTCCACTGCGTTGCTATTCATTGCCCTGAAAGTGAGAACCTGTGTTCTTTCTTCTGTTTGAGCTGCACATGTGCACCAGTTTAAACCTTGCAACACTGGGGTTCTTCGTCCTGTCTCTCTCCAGATGCTTTGCACTATGGCTGCCATGATCCCCCTCCAGTGACCAGGCTGGATGGGGATGTGGCCAATATGTCATACAAAACATGCAGAGATTCAAATATTGCAGACCCCTGGTGTAAGCCTTGCTCTTTTGCTTTCTGCATTTGTGATCTCCTTTCTGGCATGCTTTCATACCTTTAAGGAATTACTTGTTTTAACACCAACATTCGTCTAGGTGCACATTGCGCTATGTTTTTATTTTATTTGATTGTATCTCTTATAGCATGAACCTAGCACAAGAGCTTCATAACATTTACTGGGACTGAGTTCCAGATGGTGGGGGCATGACAGAAGAAGGACGGCTTGCACGTCTTCTCTTTGCGGGCTAGCTTTCTCTCCAACCTTTTGATCATTTTACCACGTGAGGTGCAAGAGTCTTCCAAGGTGTGGAGTTTAGCCACCAAATATGTTGGTGTTCCATTAGAGATGGCTTTGTAGGTGTTGCATGAAGCTTTGAATATGATCCTGCCAGGAAGGGGGAGCCAGGGAAGCTTGCACAGTGTTGGAGAGATACATTCGAATTGGTGAGCACCTGTAATTAGGCGGGCTGCAGCGTGGAGAGCTTCTTGGAGGGGGACCAGGTGTATGGCTTGAAGCCCAGCAAAGAGGGCACTTCCCACAATGACGAGTGGGATAACGAGGTTTTGGACCACTGTGCGGAATTTGTTTTTGGGAATGAAGGGTTTAATATGGCAGAGTGTGTGGATCTGTAGCTGTGCAGTTTGTGCCATTTTTGCTATGTTCTTTTAAAAAGGAAAGGTTACTGTCAACAGTGAAGCCCAGGGATTTGACTGAGTTTGACAGCTGAGGGGTGAATCCTTTCAGCACGTGTCATCCAACCATTGTTGCACGAGTTGTTGTTTGGTGTGGGGACTGATCAGGACAAATTAGGTCTTGGCCAGGTTCAGTTTGAGGTAAGTGTTTGACATCCATGTTTGGATAGTAACCAGGCATTCGTGGAGGGAAGCAATTTCCTGGGGACCACTGGCTTAAGGTACAGCTGAGTGTCTTTGGTGTACTGATGTTTCACCATGTTGAGGTCATTTAGGAGAGTTCGCAAGGGTTCCATGTAAAGATTAAACATGATTGGGGAAAGAATGCAACCTTGGGGGGCCCCACACATGAGGGGGAGTTGGCTGCATCGGAATGAGCCCACCTGTACCACCTGGAGACTACCGGATAAGTAGGATGAAAACCATTTTACGAAAGCTCCAGAGAAACCCATCCTAACAGAGAGGAGGGAAAGGATTATTTGTTGGTGTTAGGAAAGATTTCATATTGTATGTAATTTTCCCTCCATGTGGCAACCCCCAAACTTTTTGCTGTTGCTTTACATCCTGATCTAGACTTTGCCAGAGAAGTGCAGCCTTCTGCCGCACTCCTCTAGGCTTTCGCTCAATTCTTATGGGGAATCTGACATGCTCTTAAGACAGTCAGTACTGGGAGACTTTGTTTCCCTTAGTCCTTTCCTCATGTTGCAGCTTTTGTGCAACATGAAACAAGAGTGCACTGTATCCTACTTTACCGCGCTCTTGGGTCTCTTGTCATTCCAAAGGCCCTAGAAACTCTCGCTGGACTTATCATGAACTGTGCAAGTGTGTCACGGACAGGACTGGTGGCAGCTATCGTTTCTTTTGTGTTTTGAACCCTTTTTTGCCATGTTATCCACGCTTACTGCGTTTGGCACAAGTAAGTGCCCTGGCTCCAAGATGGCCATGCCACGAGGTTCTTTGTCCTGTCCGCTGACCGTCTTGCCCCTTCACCTTCCCCCAGGTCGAGCCGACCCGGGGCAGTCCTTATTTGGTCATGCACTTTCCCGCAAAACACCACGCTTTTGCGGGTTTCTGCATGCCTTGTGTGTGCCTCCAAGATGTGGGCTGAGATGTCTGTTCCCAGTACACATCCTGGGTGCCAGAGAGTCTGGAGTGTCCTGAATGCCTGGGACCACCGTGGTCCATGATAGGTCCACATATGGTGTGAGTGTTTGTGAGCAGTTCTCCCATTGGGTCCTCTCCGTTTTGGCGCAAAGGGAACTTTGGATAAGAAGAGGCTGAAAACACCACGACCATGTCGATCTCCTGAGTTCACACCGCACAAGGGATAAGGAGCCAAGTATCCTGCAACAAGAAGCTGAGTCGAGAAATGGCTGGTGACCTGCTGAAGGTTTGACACCCTGAACTGCTGTCGGCCTGCGAGAACCCTCTGCATCTGATCATCCTAGAAGGTCTGCAAAGGCGCTTCGACCCATTGGAATAGTGGGATCAACTATTCCTGGCACCTTCATCAAACCCTGCAAGTAAGCCTCTTCGTAAGTGTCCCTGGGCCAACCCCGTGGCTGAACAGCTTACGCAGGACGCTTTGCTCTGTCTCCGCCGCCGTTTCGGGGAAGCCCTCGAAACTTGGTCTACTGCTTGCTCTGCGTCCACGGCATCCTCACACCGAATTTCGTACACTTGGCATTCCCAGGTATGAAGTGAGACGAGTGCGCCCGGACTAGAGTGAACACGGTTGCCATGTTGCCCTGCTGTGGTAACAACCTGTGCACGTCCGCTGCATTTGGGACACCCTCGACCCTGCATCCTGCTGCGCAGAATCTACACATGTCGAGACGTCCTGATCATCGCAGCTGAACCTGCCAGCAACGTGAACTGAACTGGAGAAGTCTGGGTCTGCCTGCGTCAGGGATAGGTGAGTAGTCCATACCCAAACCGGTGGCCCCTCACGCAGGAGCCCGTTTCTTTTCTACCGCTGTTACGAAATAGTGACTGTATCCCGCACTCTCACCCTGCCTCTGCCCCCAAATGCAGGCCCTGCTTGAGTAGTGGGGACGTGTTCCGCATCGCTTCATTCACCTTCTTGAACTGCCTGATATCCTTGAAGAGGCCCTCTTTTGTGCCTTGGCACCAGCGCGTGCAGGTACTTTTGAGCATAAGGCTCCTCTCTTCGTAGGGCTCGGACTTCCTCCTAGTTAGGTGCATTTTAGATGCCGAACTGGGCCTAATGATTACTTACACTGCCGGTTTTCCTCCCCATTTAGGTGGTCTACACATTACGTGCTGCTAACTCCTTAGACCCCTCGGTCTTGTATAAATATTGTATTGATTGTGATGTGTTGGTTTAGTTAGTACTATTGTGATTCTTTGCTACGGTCAATGTTACAAAGGCCTTGTAATAAATGTGTCTATATTTTTCAAATAACACCTGTCTGGAGTAATTTGTAAGTGTCCTTGCTTTGTGTGCTCATTGAGGTCTTTCAGTCACCCTCCTTCACTGCCACCATCGCTACCCTGATTGGTCTGGCTTGCCCAGAGGTTACCCTGTTCCAAGAAACTAGGCTTGCCTTCTGAACCTCTGCCCCTCCAGGTCCGAGTTCAGAAATCCATCTTAACAAATTGGTGTACAGCGGTGGGATACGACTGAAGGTATCCAGTGTTGCACACGAACGAAGGCATTTCAAGTTATTCCTACAAGGACACATAGTGAATTATCGTAGTATAACTTTTTAAAGGCCATAGTCCTATCTATACAGTATGGAAACAAGTACCTTGTTAACTTTAAATGCTTCTAAATCCGAAACATTGAAAAAGATGTGTGCTGAGAGGCACCAAAATGAAAATGATCCAAAGAATCATGGCGTGGCAAGAAGCTCAGCTTAGCGCTATAGCTTCAGAGGACAGTGCAGAAGGAGGTGGGGCTGCGCTCACTGGTAGAACTGACAGTTCTGCTGCTGCTCTGGTCCACAGCGACCATGAGGACAGGGAGGATGAAATGTCCAATGTTTCCTCTGCCAGTGTTGATGGGGAGGCCATACTTGAATTCAAGAAGCAAGAACTGCTGTTTAGGCAGAAGGAGCTTGATTTCAATATGGCCAAACTAAAAAATCGAACAGGCAGAAAAACAGAAAGACAGGGATCACCAGTTGGAACTAGCCAAGCTTCAAGTTGCCAATGGATCCAAGGGTCCTGGACATGGGACTGGGGCTCCTCGCATCCAAGGTTTCCAAAAGATCTGCTCAGTGTGTATGAGGAAAAGAATGACATTATGGACTGGCTGAATACACTTGAGTATGCATGTGAAGTTCGACAAGTTGACAATGCTGATAAAATTGCCTGGTTACTTATAAGACTGCCCCATTCTGGCTGCAGTGCCATTATGGAAATGTCAAAAGCTGAGAGAGCAGATTTTGCAATGTTGAAGCAGAATCTCATTTTAAAGTTTGGAAAGACTCCTGCCCAATACTTTAAAAGATTCAGAGAGTATATGGAAAAAGAAGGTGGTATTTGGGTTTCTTATGTAACTGAATCCTTAAAAGACTTGACTGGCTGGGTCGAAGGTTATAAGGTTCCTACCTTTGAAGGTATGATAAGTCTTGTCATGCTGGAACATATTTTTGCATCTTCTTCCCCTGAGCTTAAGCAGCATTTGGCAGCTTCAAAGGAGATAGATCCTAAGAAACGTGCCGGTGAAGCAGATTTATGGGTGTCACATCGAGTGTCCCATAAGGACAAGACTCATCCTGGTAAGCAGGAGGAAGGGAAAAAGTCCAAAGATAAGGAGGGTGGGGAAACTGATAAATCTTCTTCCCAAAAGGGCCACAACAAGAAAAATAAGGGTAAGACACAAGAGAACTCAAAGGATAGTGGAGTTCAGACTCTGAAACAGAACTCTGGTTATAATAAGCCTCTCTATGTAAACAGACCCAATGGATCGTGTTTTGATTGTGGAGCAACTGACCACATGAACGGGGATCCCAGCTGTAAGGTCAAAACTTTGGGGGTCCACTCTGCTGTTCCGGCCCTCTCCTCCTACGAGGAAGAAGAGATTACTGGAGCATCCTTCTCCTCTGACTCCTTCCTCAGTGGGATAGAAGCTGAGGTACCTTTAGTTTCCCTGGGTTCCTGGGAGCCTAAAGTCACAGAGGCTTATGCTAGGATTCCAGATAACACCAAGCACTACTTTAAAGACAGTGTGCTGATCAATGGAGTAGATACTCCAGCTCTTAGGGATAGTGGGTGTAGTCGAACTGTAGTGGATTCTACCTTGGTAGACTCAGAGGAAGTTGACAGAGCTACTCTGATGCCCACTAAGTTGGCTGACGGCCCACCTCTCATGTTCCCAGTAATACCTGTAAATCTTACTATCAATGGTACAGCAGTCAGGACTCCAGTGAGCATTCAGAGGAGTGTCCCAGGAAAGGTCTTGTTGGGCAAAGATACTGCTGACAGACCCTGCACAAGGTCTCAAACGAGGGCTGAATTGGCCAAGACTAATGCCCTGCCCCAGCCAAAGGGGAAACCCAAGGCTAAAGGAGTCAGAAAACCAAAAAGAGGGAAAGAAAATATTCCCCCTAACTCACCTACCACTGCGGTGGAGGTAGTTGGTCAATCACCCGGACCTGACGAGGAGGTGGTCACCAGCCATTCCTCGACTCAGCTTCTTGTTGCAGGATACTTGGCTCCTTATCCCTTGTGCGGTGTGAACTCAGGAGATCGACATGGTTGTAGTGTTTTCAGCCTCCTCTTATCCAAAGTTCCCTTTGTGCCAAAACGGAGAGGACCCAATGGGAGATCTGCTCACAAACACTCACACCATATGAGGCGGTGGTGATGGCTGAAGTATTTGACCCCAATGACCATCCTGAACTAAACGATTTGTTAATAGAAGGTGGTCCTGACAGGGAAGAATTCAGTAAAGGCCAACCTGAGTGCCCATCTCTGGAAGGCCTAAGGAGACAGGCCTGCTCCCATCTTGAGGGTGAACCTCTTGAGAAGCATCAGATTTATTGGGAAGGTGGACTCCTGTATAGTGAGCCCACAGAGTCTACAGAAGGAGACCATATGAGGTTGGTGGTTCCCCTTGCTGTAAGACCCTTCCTGCTGCAGTTGGCACATGAAGTGCCCCGTGCTGGTCACCTTGGTATTAAGAGGACAAAGCAAAGGTTATCCATGCACTTCTACTGGCCCAAGATGGGGGTGCAAGTAGAAAGTCACTGCAGGAGTTGTGCATCCTGCCAGTTATCTGGTAACATTGGTTCAACAATCCAAGCTCCATTGGTACCTCTCCCAGTTGTGGGAGTACCATTCGAGAGGGTAAGGATCGGCGTTGTTGGTCCCCTTGACTCCCAAAGAAGTTGAGTGCAGAAGGAGGTGGGGCTGATAAAATTGCTGGTTACTTAGAAGACTGCCCCATTCTGGCTGCAGTGCCATTATGGAAATGTCAAAAGCTGAGAGAGCAGATTTTGCAATGTTGAAGCAGAATCTCATTTTAAAGTTTGGAAAGACTCCTGCCCAATACTTTAAAAGATTCTGAGAGTATATGGAAAAAGAAGGTGGTATTTGGGTTTCTTATGTAACTGAATCCTTAAAAACCTTGACTGGCTGGGTCGAAGGTTATAAGGTTCCTACCTTTGAAGGTATGATAAGTCTTGTCATGCTGGAACATATTTTTGCATCTTTTTCCCCTGAGCTTAAGCAGCATTTGGCAGATTCAAAGGAGATAGATCCTAAGAAACGTGCCGGTGAAGCAGATTTATGGGTGTCACATCGAGTGTCCCATAAGGCCAAGACTCATCCTGGTAAGCAGGAGGAAGGGAAAAAGTCCAAAGATAAGGAGGGTGGGGAAACTGATAAATCTTCTTCCCAAAAGGGCCACAAAAAGAAAAATAAGGGTAAGACACAAGAGAACTCAAAGGGTAGTGGAGTTCAGACTCTGAAACAGAACTCTGGTTATAATAAGCCTCTCTATGTAAACAGACCCAATGGATCGTGTTTTGATTGTGGCTTCCCTAAAGAAGTTGTGTCTGACAGAGGCAGCAACATTATGTCGAAGTATATGCAGGTTCTGTGGACAGAATGTGGGGTCACCTACAAGTTTTCCTCCGCATACCACCCCCAGACCAATGGTCTGGTGGAACGGTTTAATAGGACCTTAAAAAGTATGATTGGGGCTCTGGAAGAACCTCAAAGAAGAAAATGGGATCTTCTTTTACCATGCTTACTGTTTGCCTACCGAGAGGTACCACAGGAGGGTGTTGGCTTCAGCCCCTTCGAACTTCTGTTTGGTCACCCTGTTCGGGGACCCTTAGACACAGTCAAGGAGGGATGGGAGATGCCCACTCCCCCTATCACTACCAACATAGTAGACTATGTGTTAGGGCTCAGGAAAAGGATGGTACTCCTGAGGGGTCTGGCTAGTGATATGTTGAAGGCAGGACAAGCCCTGGTGAAACGTTGGTATGACCAGAAAGCTTCCCTCATCAACTTCACACCTGGTCAGCAAGTCCTGATCATGAATCCCATAAGGCCTAGAGCTTTACAGGATAAGTGGTCAGGCCCTTACACAGTGGTGGAGTCACTGGGTGAGGTCAACTATTTAGTGGACCTTGGAAGGCCTGGACAGGCTCCAAAAGTGTTCCGCGTAAATAGGCTGAAGGCTTTCATCCCAAGAGTTGAACTCGCAGCACTGCTATTGGCTTCTGATGTTGAGGAAGAGTAGTCTGAACCTCTCCCTGACCTGTTTCAAAGCAGTTCTTCAGATGCTCCTTTGAGGGTGTCCGAGTGGCCCCTCACCTGACTTCTGATCAGCAGGCTGAGGTGAACAAGTTGCTTAGGCAATTTCCCCCCCTGTTTTCACAGTCTCCTGGTTTGACACCTTGGTGCAAACATAACATAGACACAGGAGACAGCGTACCTACCAAATGTAGGGGGTACAGGATGTCAGACAAAGTACGGTCTTACATTAAGACGGAGATCAACAAAATGTTAGATCTTGGGGTGATTGAGCCCTCTATTAGTCCGTGGTCCAGCTCTGTGGTTTTGGTTCCAAAAGCAGGTACTTCCGAATTGGGGTTCTGCATGGATTACAGGGCTCTGAATGCTGTCACCAAGACAGATGCACACCCCTTGCCTCGAACAGATGAGCTGCTGGATACCTTGGGTGCCTCCAAGTACCTCAGCACGTTTGACCTCACTGCAGGCTATTGGCAAATAGCCCTCGCAGAACATGCCAAGGAGAAGACAGCGTTCTCAACTCCAGAAGGTCTTTACCAGTTCAGGGTAATGCCTTTTGGGTTGAAGAATGCACCTGCCACTTTCCAGAGGCTTGTGAATCATGTGTAGAATGGGTTGGATGAATTCTGTCTTGCATATCTGGATGATATAGCAGTTTTCAGTGCCACCTGGGAAGACCATGTGAAACACCTTGGGATTTTGTTACAGGCTCTTCAGAAAGCCCACTTGACCATAAAGGCTCAGTGGTTTACCTTGGACATGAAGTAGATGGAGGGAGGATATAGCCTCTACCCAGTAACGTACAAGCAGTCGAAGACTGGCCTACCCCCACTGCACAGACCCAAGTTAGAGCCTTCTTAGGACTCACTGGGTATTACAGAAATGTCATGGCAAACTATGGCACCCTAGCTGCCCCTCTGACTGTTCTCACCACTCCGAAATCCACCAGTATACTGGCAAATGCTATTACTGTCTTGAGCACTCGATCAGTGGCATTGCCGCCATATTACGAGTGCCGGTGTGATGGTGTAAATCTCCAATTATGGACCTTTTAGCTGGCGGTAACTCAGGTGCCCCACAGGCAAAACAGTATTCGGACGGTCTGGTAAATTGCTGGTATACGTTAATACCGGACAGGCCGACTTGTAATGAAGCCCAATGTCTTTTAATCCAAGCTCAAGCCTGAGAAATACACTTGGGCACCACGTGGGAGTGCGAGCAATGATCTGAAAATAGCTTTTTGGTTCCTCTGCTTCATTTCTAGACTTTAGCCTTTCACTGTCCCAAAGTTGGGCTTCATAAGAAGCAGCTGCTAATACTGGGGCTCAGTACATGTCCAGAGGGTTTCCAATGCTCCCCTCCACCCCCCACATCATTGAAGAAGACGCCCCTGCTTTTCTTGCTAAAGTATGAACACTCTTTCCTAGGTATGCTGTCCATATGCTCCTTTCACTAGTAAGCATGCACTAATAATACAAAATAACCCTTTCAATGCCAATGACTCCATGTTTCACTGATATGTGTGTTGCTCTCTTTGGACGTCGTGCACAGCATTTTATTTAGAAGCCCATATTGGTGCCCAGGTTACCAAACATATCTGGCGCGTTCTGCTGTCCAATAGGAGCACTGGAAATCAACAGAGCATCACCTGTGAAGAGCAACATCCCAATGTGTCCCCGCCGGGAACGGGGCACCCCAGCGGGATGCTTTGAGTAGCTTCTGCTCAGGGATTGCAGCCAGAGTTTGGTAATGCCCCCTCGCTAACTCATCCAGACACTTGACAGATGAGCGTAGATTGCACCCCCAAACCTTGACGTATATTTTGGTTACTTCAGAGATTGACACATTAAGAGGGGGCATAGTGATGAGGAGACCCTCCTAGGAGCAACCATACCTACTTCTCTAGCCACATAAAGTTATTACACAGACTCTGGAGACACTGCCTTGGTCGGGTGGGCCTTCTTTCTTGCATAGATGGGCCTTTGAAACACCCTCGTCACGATCTTTTCAGCAGGGGTGTGGATACTCGCCTGCATAAAATAACCACGTCAGGGATTGCAGTACCATGCCCCTCTGTCAGCACGCCCAATGGCTTACCAACCATCTGAACTGACACTCTTGGGGTGTCATCAGTTTGCTCCCACTCCTTGAGGTCACCTTCAACTCCCTCCATCGAGAAGGACTCCACGGAAAACGCACACATCCCCTCATATCTCCTTCTCAGCATAAATGGTTATCTATCGCTGTTTGTATAACATATTCATTTGCACCAGAGTGTTCCTAGCCATCTCCGGATCCCACCTCCCCGCATCCACCAGTAGACCAGTAGAGATTCTGTTCCAGTGACCAGGACCTTGGCTTTGGTAATTAGTGCCAATATATGAGGACTTCTATTCTTTGTGAAGAGGGAACATTGTTGAAACAGCTCATCTTTTGACCACTTGTCCCGGCACTGGCACTGATTTCACCAGTAAGCTTAACACCGAGCAACACTCCTTCCCCAACCTAGAGCTACTGGCATTGCTCTATGGGAATGTGACAGCTGACATCTGAGGGGTTATGAATTAGGATCAGGGCGCCTGGCAGACCTCCTGGAGGGGTCATCAGGGCTGCACCTTCTCCCAGTTAGGTGTCACTCTGATCACGCTTCACCCACCCAGGCCCACCGCCACATCTGTATGCGGACGACGCACAGCTATATCTTAAGGTGTATAGTACAAAGGGCATCTCCCACATTCAGGGACTGTCTCACAACCATCCAGACCTGGACGGAGAGAACACACCTGGACCTAAATCCCTTACAATATAAGGCCATGCAAGTTTGGCTGAATGATATGCAAAGGGACTCTCGCGCATATTGCTCCTCAGCCAAACTGCTCAGCATCAACAGCAATGTATCCTTCCGCCAATAAATGCCTGGTGCCAACTAGCTCCCCTGTCAAAGGTGGAACCTTTTCTCCATCAGTGAGACCAGAGCTCAGCCCTTGTCATGTCACCCCCGGATGATCCAAATGCGATCTTTGGATAGGTGCCTCACACCTCATGCACCCTCCCCACCCGCGCCAGATGTCGTCCAGTGTTCTGCAGCCAGCCGACTCACCGTCACCAGAAGATATGACCACATATCA
Source organism: Ambystoma mexicanum (assembly GCF_040938575.1). NCBI lineage: Eukaryota > Metazoa > Chordata > Amphibia > Caudata > Ambystomatidae > Ambystoma > Ambystoma mexicanum. The sequence continues at coordinate 1,159,067,273 of NC_090941.1, read as the reverse complement.
CATATCCTAAAGCATTCCAGCCAGGCTTCTGTTCAAGGCAGCATGCATTAGACATTAGCCCATGACCCGCCTGATGTTAGCCCGTCTTGCCATGAAAATATCCAGTCTGGCACTTTCACACATGTACTCATCACACCATCCCCAGGCTCGGAGCAAACCAACCCACAAGGACAACACAAGAAAACAGTCATTGTGGTCCTTTGCCTCAGCCAAGTCGATCAACATCCCATGCCCAACTGGATCAATATCCCATGCCCAACTGGATCAATATCCCTTGCCCAACTGGATTGGCTCTGACACGTCTTCAGTTTAGGAAACGGCTTCAGACTTTGCTCTTTAAAGAATACCTTAGAGCCATAACTCGGACCTCACTCCCACCTCGGGTTCAGAACCCCATATTCAGTCGGACCGGTAAACCAAGCTGTAATGGGATTTCAATCTATTACTGAAGCTGGCACTGACATCATAAGAATCCCATTGGTCCCCTTTAACAATAAACAGATGGAAAAGGTGAGCCAGGTGGCCTTCTTTATATTACAGCAATACAATATCATATTTTCCTAAGAAGACTTAGTATTGCATGTAATCCCCGAATATAGTTCTACATTCTTTTCACATACATTTGAGCATTATCAATGTCACTGGGCCTAGTAAGATCGCTGTGTTGTTCCCCTTGTTGCCCTCCCTTGCCTTGTCGCGTTCTGAAGCACCTGTGTGTGAGCGCGATAGAAATATCAATATCAATACCAATTCTTTCTATGGTAGTTTTCTCCCATTTAATCTGTGTTAAAGCCTTCAAGGTATGAATTATTTCATGATCAAATTACCCGTGAAAGATGTTGAAGTGCAAAAGTATGTTCCCCACAGTATTGATATGATATGATAAGCGCACTGGAGGCTCTTGAGTTCACCGTAAATCCTATGCCCTATGCCCATATTCTGATATCAGTAACTTTGGATGCACGGCATATCACAGCGGTCTGTGACTTCTGGCTCTCCAGGTGCACACCCCTGGAGTATCAACACTCACCTCGATTTGGTTGGCAGACCTCTCCACAACGTTCGCTTTTGACACATTTTTGATTGTGCGGGCACGGCTTTGTAGGCCCACACAACATTGGACATAATCCTGAAATTGGATCACGATTCCCTGAAATAGAAACAATAATAAGGTAATGCATCCACTGATATAAATCATTGTTTGTATTACACTATTTAATCGGGAATATCGTTGTTGCCCTCATGGTCCTTGGCATTATAGAAACCTGATCTTAAGATACTTTGCCACTTTCATAGGTTCCATCCTGCCCCCTGAATTTAGGATGTCCCTCAAAAACAGAAAGGCCAAGTGGGATAAAAGTGTGGGCCTGAACATCTCCCAGTAGACCCCCCTCAGGGCATTTTCCAATCCATCATAGAACCTTTATTTAAGCACATATGGATGAAGATCTATTCCAATCCTAAAACCACCATCTCCTTAAAGACCACCTACCAGCCACCTTGCTACGGTAAGAACTTCCAAGACAATTGGTCTGGTCTGTTGACCAGTGCAATGAAAACATCCCAGAACGGTATCATCAAAGGAGACTGTAACCTTGAGATACACGACCAAACTAAAAGAAAACAGCTTGCACTGTTATAACTTGCATGGAACCACTGGGCTTCCCGCTCAATACAGGTGTGCGCATGCACACGGGAGGCCTAATCCTCAACCAGATGTTCCCCAGTAACGTGCAATGGAGACCACATCTGTATCATCGTAGAGCATCTACCTCAAACTAGTGCCATCCCTCCTCCCACTGGAAGCTATTAAAATTAGACGGACTCTCAACATCCGCTCCTTGAACGTCTTCAGACCCCCGCAAAATTGCCCTAGAAATATTCTCTACGGTAGTTAGTGGCAAAATAATAGACATGAATGACAGACTGTTACCAGTTGATCAGATCAGTGCGTCTGGGCAGCTGACGCGGACTAATGGGAATGTAATCTGAGTCATGCTTTTCATTGTCTCCATTTATTCGAGGAATGGTCTCATCTGCACGGACATGGCAAGGCCGAAGCGCACTGCAGAATCCACTGAATCATGCATGGGCTGAGGGGCTCTGGGTAGAAGGCACTATGCATGCCTCGTCGCCAGGCGGTGCGGTGATACCAGCTGAACATGGGCACAGCACGTGGAGCCTTTGCAATTGGTTGCAAGCTTTGGATTGGAGTCTTGAAGACCATAGGGTGTATTTAAGGGAAAGGAGTAGGGTCGGAGGGCAGAGCGCTTCACCCACCATCGCAGAGCCCTGCTCTACCTAATGCCGTGCAGACCCTTACTGCAAAGTCTGACAAAGGTCATGGGGTTCATGAATAGATCAATTCAGGGTGCCATTACCCCACCAGATGCCATCCTTGATAACCTCCACAGAGAGATCACTGGATTACTGTGTTACCCCAATATAGAACACACACTGTCAGAGAAAAACCAATGGTTTCATGATGAACTGCTCTCCCTTTAGAGAGTACGGAGGAATCCTATGACAAATGTGTGAAACAAACTTCTGGAGAAAGAAAAGGTTCTCCAGATGAACACAAAAATAACAATCAAGCATTTAAAGCCTGAACCGGAAGGAGCCCCAGGATATCACTGAATATTCTAGGATATCCCAGAGCAATAGTGCGTGTAATATCATTCCGGGAGGCGCAGATCCAATTCTGAGCATTCACAATCATTCGCGGATGACACAGCTGCATTTTCCATACAGAAAATAGTGGATATTAAAATGACGATCCTTCCGGTCACTCACATGTTTGGCGGAACGGTTCAGTTACCCCGGCCACATTCATCTCTTTCGACCATGTTTCCAGCCAGAGCAGGATTGAAAGCATTAGGGGATGGAGGAGGGGCGGCATGACCCTTGCCCTGTCACATTCTAGAAATGAGAACTAAACTCCCTGCCATTCCTTCACTACGGGGTGCATCGCATCGGACCTCAAAAGATGACCATTTCTGACCCAACACAACTAGTCAATGACTGCACCTTAGATAAGCTGACCCACAAGGCTAACATCTCAGAGAAGGGCACAGCCTCACAAAACCAGCTATTCAAAGCTGCTTCATGGCTGGAAATCAGGATTTAGACTTGGGGCATGGGGACCAACCTGGATGACACCCATGAGGACTTGCTCCTAATTCCAGACTCCATCCAGCATGCAGCTTTGATCCTATGCAATCTGTCAGCTGCTACAATACAGTGGACCATGAAGTTCCTACTCCAGGAGTCCTCAGTACAGTAGGACCTGCACTACAGGGGTGCTGCTCTCTCCTGAGATGCCTTACCTAACCTTCTCATGAAACCTCCTCGTGGCCCACCCAAGGATTAGCCACATCCTCTTGGCAATTGTGCTAAGCCAGAATCGCAATACGGGGGACAAGGTGGTTGTACAGAACTCGCAAGATCTTGGCAAGGCCGAAGTCTCGTGATATCTCGCGGCAAAATGCTCATTCCCGTGCAAAGCGAGAAAAGGAGATTAATAAGGCACCACAACATGGAGCAGTCGACTCCCGGCGCTCCTCTAATACTGCCACACAGCCTGGAGGGAATCCCTGAGGCCCCAGACACTGCCTGCCCTACATCTGTAGGCCACTGACTCTCTGTGGACTCAGTTACCAGTTATGCCTGTTGGTGTAAAAGAAGAATAAAGAAAAGCCTGTTGCCACAAGTCACTGTGTACCCGATTAATATACAACATATTTGGCGACGAGGATGGGATCCGGACACCCGCACATCATCATACAAGGAGCAATGCCTCCCACGCCGTTTCTGCAAACACCAGGTAGGCCTGCCATCCCATGGCCACAATGGGAACCCCTATTCACGACGTATGTGGAGGCACTAGGAGGTGCAGGGTATACAGCTGCGAGTCACAGAGCAATGTTATTGATTGCCCTCAGAGAAGAAGGGCAGCACGTTTTCGAAGGCCTTACGCCCGAAGCAGGTGGTGAGAACGACAATGTGTACAAGGAGGCTGTGAGATGAATTGTGAAGCGGTTTGCCAGCAAGGAAAATACAGTGCTGCACAGGATTTGATTCTTTGGACGCAAACAAGAAGCGCCAGAGCCCCTGGACGATTATTTAACCAAGTTAAGGGAACTAGCCGCACTATGCAACTTTGGAAATAATACAGAAGCTATGATCTGCGTCATGTTGACAATCCACACCAACAGCAGGAAGGTGCGAGATAAGTTTATATTAGAGAAAGAACTCCAGCTCGACAAAGCCGTACAGATAGCCAGTGCCATAGAAGAGACCGCAGGTGAAGGAAAGTGTTTGCAGGCAGCTCTGCCCCAGCAGAAGTCCAGGTGATCACCAATAAAAATAGAAAAGAATAGAAAGCGACTGACGCAAGAGAAGGGAAGTGGGGAAGAAAGGTGCCACTGAAGTGCCACGGGTGCACCAGCACCAAACAGCTAGCCAATGACAGAGAATGTCCAGCGAGGGACAAAGAGTGCTCTGTATGCAAGAAAGAACACTTTGCCTTGGTTTGCAGATGTTGCATCAAAAAAGTGACAACCATAAATGCAGAACACAACGGAGAAGCCAATTCCTCACCAGAAGAAGGAGGCAGTCCCATGGCAGTCATCACCCCGTATGGGACGTACCAGTTCACCAAGGTGCCTTTCGGACTATCATCAGCAGCCTCAGCATTCGAGAGTATGATGAACTCACTACTGGGAGGTATAGGTAATGTCTCCTCATTCCAGGACAACCTACTTGATGAGGACACACATGATGCCTCATTGAGAAAAGTGCAGAATGAGGCGGAGAAGCTACGATGTGAGAGGTGCGTCCTAAAAGCACATGAAGTGGAATGCCTGGGGTACAAGATATCCGCCAGAGGAATCCCCCCTAAGACCCTTGTCAGAGCTCCAGAGCCTGCCAGCAAAGGTGAAGTAAGATTGTTTCTGGGAATTGCGGAATACTATGCCAAGTTTATCCCCAACTTTTCGGTAATCACTGCAACACTTTGAGAACTGGTCAAGAAGAGAGTGGAGTTCACCTGGTCTGAAGCCCAGAAGGAGGCCATGGAATATCATAAAAGGAAGGATAGTAGAAGAACTGTGCTGCAGCCGTTCAATCCCCCAAGTGACCACCACGGATGCCAGCGCGTGTGGACGAGGCGCTGTGCTCACCCAGAGAAATGCTGATACTGACTATGTGGTAGCATTAGCTTCCAAAGCCCTATCCAAAGCTGAGAGGAACTACTCCACCATTGTAAACGAGATGTTAGCCTGTGCCTGGGCGGTACAACATTTCAGGACTTACATATGCAGCACTAAATTCAAATTGGTTACCGACCATAAGCCCCTGATCCACATGCTCAGCCCAGGAGGAACAAATTCGCCACACCCCGCCTAGTGCACATTGCGGCAATACCTCAGGAATATATGTTCGAGATAACCCACATAGCCGTCTGGAAGAATGCTCAAGCGGACTGTATGTCCAGCCTCCCCAGTAACAAAGAGAGAGCCACCACATTCTTCCAAGACAAGTGTATCGTCACATCCATCCAAGATCTGAGATGTCCAGAGTTCCTTGAGATGAGTGAAGGTCACTGGAACGAGGAGGACAGTAAAGACCCCGCCATGGAGAGGGTCAGAGAATGGGTCAGGAGAGGGTGGCCAGAAGAAAGAGCCATTCCCAAAGGCATGAGGCCCTACTGGAAGGTAGGGGAAGAAATATCAGAGGCAGAAGGACTGATTCTCAAGGGCAACCAAATAATACCCCCTACGGGAATGAGAATGGTCATCATGTGCAGGGGCCACTCAAGGCATTTGGGGAACTCCATGAAGCACCAGCGAGTAAGAGAAGCATACTGGTGGGCAGCCACGGATCAGGACATTCGCTCCATGATTGAGAGATGCCATGAATGGAGGAACAGTGATGCATGTTTAAAGATCAGACAGGCCCCCATGATTCCCTCAGAGATCCCTGAAGCAGTCTGGCACAAAGTAGGATTGGATTTCATCGGTCCATTAGAAGCGATGGCTCCCGAGCATCGGTATGGAATAGTAATGCTTGACTATCTGTCAAGATGGGTGGAGGAGAAATGTGTCCCCAATAGCACTACCGCAACAGTTATAGAAGTACTCATGTCCATCTTTCTGAGAGAAGGTCTCCCAAAGGACACTGTCACTGACAACAGAGTTCAACAAGTCTCACGAGAAATTGAGCCATTTATGCAGAGGCACTTCATAAGGCAAAGAATGGCTGTCTTGTACCACCCCCAGGCAAATAGACTGGTTGAGAGAGACAACAGGGTCATCAGGGGGGAAATCCAGTTAGCAACTGCATCAGGAATGGATCCCTTGAAAATGAGGGCCGTAGCAGCCCACAGATTAACCCCCAATGGTGTCACCCAAGTATCGCCCTTTGGCATGCGGAGGGGGAGAAGAGTGGCGTGCACATTGGTACCGCCGTGGTTGACGTGAGCATGGAAGAGGTCATCTGGAGGTTGGAGAGTAACAAAGCATGAATTAAACAATGGGACGAGAAGTGCGACCCAGGGTTGTGATGTCAGGAAAGGAGGCTGGATGAAAATGTGCCTACCTTACAAGGATCAAAAAACAGAATCAAAGTTCAGCAAGCTCATGAAGGTTATACACAGAGGAACCAATCACGTCCACACGGCAGATGGCCACACGTGGAACATGGAACATGTGGCAATGTTTGAGAAGCAACGGAGCACTGAGGAAACGCAAGATGAGACTCATCCTGACAACCACAAAGACCGTGATGCAAGGAAAGAAGAAGAGCGAAAAGCATCAGTGGAAGAGGTCCTTCCTTCCTTCCTTCCTTCCTTCCTTCCTTCCTTCCTTCCTTCCTTCCTTCCTTCCTTCCTTCCTTCCTTCCTTCCTTCCTTCCTTCCTTCCTTCCTTCTTTTTTCTTCCTCCCTCCTTCCTTCTCCTTCCTTCTTTTTCCTTCTTCCCTCCTTCCTTCCTTCCTTCCTTCCTTCCTTCCTTCCTTCCTTCCTTCCTTCCTTCCTTCCTTCCTTCCTTCCTTCCTTCCTTCCTTCTTTTTCTTCCTTCCTTCCTTCCTTCCTTCCTTCCTTCCTTCCTTCCTTCCTTCCTTCCTTCCTTCCTTCCTTCCTTCCTTCCTTCCTTCCTTCCTTCCTTCCTTCCTTCCTTCCTTCCTTCCTTCCTTCCTTCCTTCCTTCCTTCCTTCCTTCCTTCCTTCCTTCCTTCCTTCCTTCCTTCCTTCCTTCCTTCCTTCCTCCCTCCCTCCCTCCTTCCATTCCTTCCTTCCTGTCTCGCCCCACCTTGGGGTGTATCTGCTTACACCCTGTTGTGGGGTGTTTGCTTCTCACCCTTGCAGTTTGTTTGTTCTCACCCTATCTTGGAGTTTCTCTTGGCCGTTCTTTCATCCTCCTGGATTCCCTTAGCCACTGCAAACCTTTTGTCTGGATGTCATGCTCCTCGGTGGGTGGGTCTAGTAGGCCGATGTGGTCTCTCCATTCAGCTTCCTCTGTGTCTGCCGGTGTTCCCCTCCCACTTTCTTCAGCAAGTGAATGTTCTGGCAGCTCATTGGATGGCTTGTGAAATGCCCAGCGGTTCCTCCACATGTGGAAGCAGCACACCGGGCGTATGCTTCCTTTTCTCAGCCACACCTTGCAAGAGGACGTTCCTCCTGTGTAGCTCCAAGGGCTTCTCTCTTCTTTTCCACCAATGTTGATGGGTTTCCTTCCTTTTTTGCAACGAGATGACAAGTTTATCTCTCGTTCCCCATGGAGGACGGTGCCTGAATAGGGTCAGAAACCATACCAGCAATTGGCAATTGATGCGGTAACGAACAAATGTATTCGATTCCTCTTCAGACAAGGGAGGATAACACATATCACTGTCTAGGGACTGTCTGCTCTCTAAGGGGGGTTGGGGGATCACCCCCAGTGGGATCCCCCTTGCCCTAGTCCCAAAGAGGGTGGCTCCCGCTTGGGGAGCGGGAACTCATTCCCCGTATTTGTCACACTATCAGACCACCCATATAAAGCCTCTGACTACCCTACATGATTCCATCCTTTGCTCGAACTAATGTGGTCTGGTCGATGTCCAGATCCTCAGTCATATGAATATGTACTCCCCAATTCTATTACTCAGCGAGCATCTTCGGACTAAACAGGGGCATGATGGACGTTATGACACTCAGCCTAAAGAAGAATACTCCCTCTGTTGACCAGGCTCCGCGAAGAACCCCCAACTCACTCTTAGAAATAGCAAACCCTCTATCCTGCACCAGAACTGTAATATTCACTTCTTTGTGCCTAATATTCCGGAAGTCCACCCTTGAGTGTGTCACGATCATTATAATACCAAGTCCTTGATCCTTGCCCCTCCTACTTTTGTGCCTGCAATTCAGAGTCTCTTCCTTAAAACATAGCACATTCTGAATCCACCATAAAATAAAATGAAAAATGACCAATAGAAATCTATGGGCGGTGCATGAAGTAGTTGCCATTATAATCATTCTCTCTGCAGAAGAACCTCACATTTCATTGAGCTCTAATCGCATTCTATGAATAACTCTTAACCATTCGTGGCATTTGCAGTTTGAGCCTCAAGCAGCAGTCTGAGGCCTTCATCATTCCATGTTCAGTGAAAATGAATGCTGTCAAACTGTGGTCACTTAAGAAAACATACACAAGCCTCAGTTTCTTGAGGTTAAAACAATGCAGGTTCCTGAGTTCAGCTTAGAGTGCAAGAGGGAATCCTGTGGCCTTAGTACTGCCATTCCTCCATGCTGAGAGCCGCCATTTTGGACTGAATGAGTGATCAGCACTCACCTGCTTTTGGAGAGCATTGAGTTCCCCCGCAGGAGTTTTTCACACATTCGTCGCCTTCCTTGCACACAATTGCAGCCCAACTCCCTGAAATAGGAACATTAATAAAAGCATTTTAAATTAACATTTTTTTTTTATTTGTAGGTGTCTTATTAACACCTTTACAAAAAGAGAAGAGGAAACAAAAAACATACAGAATACATACAATACTGTTATGACACAAATGAACATTCTGTTACAAGGCGACGAGAGGTACAGGTGTTATGCAATGGTCGATAAAATGCATCCAGAAGACGTATGAAGAACAACGTGCGGTTATTCAGTGCGTGTGCCTGTTACTCAGATGTTAATTAAATACCCAAGAGGAATATGAATGTTTACATTCATGGATACAAGCTCATCCAAAGTACATATTAAGGACAGTATCCAGTGTAAAGTCCATGTGCCATTTGGTCAGATGTTAGTTAATGCCAAGGACAGTATTAATATATAATATGGCAACGATGAATAAAGAGGTATGTCTACCATTTAGAATTCTCTCCCAAGAATGTGTGTGAATGCAGCCGGATTTCCGATCTGACTTAGGCGTGTGTGTACGCAGTGTACTGAGGTGCAGGAATGGTCGAGGTTTTACCCAAGTTACAATAAATCGTACGCATGTTGCCAGGGTGCCGGTAATAGTCACAGGGGACCCTGCGCAGGTTCCTTGAGATGCGGGCCTGCTTGCGGGGGACCCCACGCACAGTTTGAAGGGTGCATGCATTTTTGCTTGGGGGAGCACGTAAATGTAGCTGTTCTGGCTGTTTTTGCTGTGTGTGGGGGCGTGCCAGGGGAATTCCAAATACGACTTGCGCACAGGGCTACTTTGCGTGGACTATTCCATGTATACTCAAGGCTTGCAGATTTCCATATGTGCGGCGGGCGGTGCAGTGTCGTTCTCGTTGTGCAGGCTCTGCGGACTATATGCACCCTTTTCCATGAATCAGGCCCATAACTGTTTAAGGGATTCTACAATTCCACAATCCTTGGCCTTTAAAGCGGTCTTCTTACTGGATCCTCATTATTCTCTACTGGGTAGAAGATTTAGTCCTAATCTCACTGTATATTAAGTGATTGCTTTAGATAGGTAGGTAATTGATTTAACTTTCCCCAGCCTCTCCCAGCCCCATGCGCTCTCCAGGTCGATGCCTGTGTGTTTACGTTCCTTATCTCCCCTCCCGTTCCTCTTCCCTCCCCTGATTTACCAACGGGCCCCATAAGTATCAAACTGCTAGGGCAGGCCTCTGCCTGTGGCAGCCCCTGTGGCTAAGGGCCGCAAGGCAAAGGGCTGCTCCTTCAGTAGCGTCTCCAGACAGTGTCTGCAGGTGTCAGCAGGGGAGGCCAGTGGCCAGCCATCAACCAGCAGCGACCATCAAGGTAGGTGTGGCCTGGGATGGGAGTACAGCAATCACTTTACTCCGGAAGCCCTGCCACTCTACCTACCCTCACAACAAAGCACAGCAGACTATTAGTACTAGCCAGCTTCACAGCTAGTGAGAATTGTGATTATTACCTGAGTCGCACCAAGAGAGGACTGTGAATATTGGCCTGCACCACATTGAGATAGAACTGTGAATATTGGCCTGCACCACATTGAGATAGAACTGTGAATACTAGTCTGCGTCGCACTCAGAGAGAATTGTTAATGTTGCCTGAATCACATCTAGAGAATGCCACATTTAGATAGAACTGTGAATATTAGCTGTGCCACATTGAGATAGAATGGTGAATATTAGCCTGCGCAACATTGAAATAGAACTGTGAATATTAGCCTGCGTCGCACTCAGAGAGAATTGTTAATGTTGCCTGAATTACATCTAGAGAGTGCTGCATTGAGATAGCACTGTGAATATTAGCCTGCGTCACAGGCCTCTGCCAGATTAAGATGGAACTATGAAGACAAGCCGGTGCCACACTGAGATAGAACTGTGAATACTGGCCTGCACTGCATTGAGATAGAACTGTGAATACTGGCCTGCATTGTACTAAGAGAGAATTGTTAATGTTGCCTTGAATCATATCTAGAGAGTGCTGCATTTAGATGGAACTGTGAATATTAGCCTGTGTCACAGGCCTCTGCCAGATTAAGATAGAACTATGAAGACTAGCCGGTGCCACACTGATATGATATGATATGATATGGCATTTGTAACGTGCCTATACACAAGTGTTTCAAGGCCAGATAGAACTGAGATAGAACTGTGAATATTAGCCTGCATCGCACTCAGAGAGAATTGTGAACATTGCCTTGTGTCACATCTGGAGTGGATTGTGACCATTAGTCTCTGCCACACTAATTTAGAACTGCGAAACATAGCCCTCTGCCAGTATTTCAACGTGTCTCAAATCTAGTTCTAATCACTGCCTCCTCGCTGTGAAGCCAAGGACGTTCTGTTGTTGTCTAGGTGTCTCAAATCTTGGTGTGTTAATTACTTCCTGACATTCTGCGAAACCTAGGCCTCTCTCCCGTTACCTAGGTGTCTCAAATCTAAGTGTTTAATTACTGCCTGCCTTTCTGTGAATCATAGGGTTCTCTCCCGTTATCTAGGTGTCCCAAATCCTGGTATTTGATCACTGCCTTCCACTCTGTGAAGCCTAGGCTTCACTAACCCACTAACCCAAATGCTCACATTTCTGCATACATAACTCTCACAGAAATTCACACAACCACCTTCTTGCACAGCAAACCGCACGCTCTTCACCGCACCGCGACAACAAACGACACATAAACCACACCAACAGCACACGAGGACTCGCATCGTTCCAATAATCACACACAAGCTCAGCGAACGGTGAGAACCGAACTGAAGATGCCAGCAGGACACCACGTTTCTCACTTTCCTGCTCCCTCTTCACCCGACTAACCCCACCCCACCTTCTTGTTTGCAGACCACTCAACCTCACTGACCCACACTTCTCGCAATGTATTTATTTCTTTTGGGGATTCCCCACTGCCATGTCCCGATCTACAACCTGGACGTCGCTCAACCAATCACCCTCCCCTGTTGCATTCACACCTAAACCACTAATCACGCCCCACACAGAACATGGCAGCAACGTCACCCTCGTGTGACCCAGTACACCCGGCTCATAAACCCAGGCCACAGGCCATGTTGCCCCACTCACCCTCACTTTTCCCCACATCCAAAGATCACTAGCCTCCTACACCCATCCAATAGCCTTAGTTACACTCGACCTGCAACAATTAAACTCAATCGCCCCCACCCCACCGTGACTCTGCTGGTCACATGACCATTGCATGAAAGAGCGCAACAGGCTGGAAAGTCTAAATCTCTCCCAATCCATGATCTGATCCACACAGTCATGGGTCACTGCCTTACATCCTGGACTAAGGCCCCTCCTTCTATCTCCTTGCCTCTCCCACTGCTGCACTTGAACGATGAACTCTCTCCGCCCCGGGCAGGCCACGTGGGCCATGTGCCTTCACATGACAGGACAGCGGACTCATAAGCCCAGGCCGATGACCGCGTCATCCCGCTCTCCTGCACTTATCCGATCTGGTGCTCCAGACTTTCTGTGGCCGCACATGGTGAGGCAGGACCCCCTATATTCCTGCCCCTAATCCTGGGCCCTGCAATGCATGTGAGCTACGTGACCCTCACATACCCAGAACCCCATCCCATTAGTGCAGGCCACTGACCACTCCACACCTTCTCAGCTGCGCTGCCAACAAGCTCCGATCCGCAATCTGGACTCCACCCAACCTAGACTTACCCCAACCTATCGTCCTCCCTGGTACATTCCTACTAGTACCCACTGCCACACACTCCAGAGACCGTGCCAGTCTTGTACATACCTGCCAACCGTTTGAGTTGCAAGGCAGGTGAAAATATAGGATCATGCTTTTGCAGATGTGAGATCGATTGACACCTATGTATGGGGCAAAGGGTTTGGCAGGAGAGTGAATTGACTCAATGTTGAGTGTCATCTGCCAAAATCAGGTGAGTATTCAGGTGTTCATGTGACCTTCGTGTCATCCAGCACACCGTGCTCATAAGCCTAGGGCATCAGATCCTTCACTGCGCTCACCCTCTCTTCTCCCAATCCATTTTCTTTCAAACTTCCCAATGCCATGCACCAATGTCTTACAACTCTCGCCCCCTTCTTCCCTCTGCTGCACTCGCACCAGCGGGAATTGTAATTTGTTATTTATAAAACGCTTCATACCCAGAGGTTTCTAAGCGTGGACCTGGGGATCGACCCTGTGTTGCTCCACGTCGCCTTGCTTCCAAGACAAGCGTGTTGCCCCTGAGCTGTCCTCCCGAGACCCATGACTCCAGCAGAGTGTTCAAATTCCCTGCTGCCAAACATCACTTACTAAGAAACCACACATCACCCCTACACCCATCTGCCTGTCCCTGCTGTACCTGCATTAGAGGTGTACCTCGCGCACACCGTGCTGGTCAGGAGACCCTCACGTGACCCGGTCAGCAGGCTCATAGCTCCAGGGCATAGAATTCTCCAGACGGCTCTACATCCCTAAACCCTGATCCAGTTCTTTCTCAGAGGCGTCCTTGTCATGTGTTGCCATGTTCCATCCTGCACTTCCTGTTCTCTCTAGTACAACTTCCTACCCCCGCTGCACTCATATGAGAACCACTAGCCCACCCACCACAGAGCATCACAGTCATGTTACACGCATGGGACTCAGGACACAGGGCGCATAAGCCAAGGACAATGACCACTTTGCCTCCTCACCTGCACTTCTCTGGAACCATTGTCCGTGCTACTCTACACCACTGCCTTACATCCTCGACTCCCCTGTACCCTGATCATGTTCCTGCTGCACTCACACCAGGACTTATCAATTAATGCACATGTTCACAAAGGGGCAATGCATTGTCAGGCCCTGCTGGAGATGTGTGGGGGCCGGTTTCAACATGGTCCACATAGGGTACATACATTATAATGTTGGCAGAGGGGTAATAGCCGCCGATTATCACAAGACGGCCAGTGTGACAAATTGACTTCTGCCCTGCAGGAGCACAGTGATGAGTAGAGGCTAAAACGCCTACACAGCCCTCACACTTCTACAATCCAAGAGCCAACACAAGCATAATGGTAAAACAGGCAGAGTGGAGAATAAGCCTCCTTTGCCTTTTGTGGTAACGCGGCCCGAGGAAAGGTTAGGATGGGTGTGAATGTGACTGAGTGGCAACCCAAACAGGGAAGAATAAGAATCCCAAAATGAAGGAACGTCCAATCAAGGTTCTATAGAAATATATTGACTTTAATTAAACACACCAAGTACAATAAAAACTAACTAGAAAAACACCACACAAAATCGACCCTGAAGAAACAACACGGAACAAGCAAAGGTGGTAGATGCAACCCTCTGGGTAATGAATCGGGGATGAAAGGCAAGCAAAAGCAACAATGGTCTTGCAAAATAATATGTACTGTGAGAAAAAAAGGGGTTAAAAGTGACCTAACCAGTCTCTAGGGCACAACAAATGAACCCAGGGGGAAGTTAGCAGTCAATAGTGTCTGCTTTGCAGTTCTTGATGGTTTTGCAATGTCAAACCATACTTCTTCCTGCTGTGTGAAAATTGGGAGAGAGCAAAGGGGAGCATCCGTGGGACCTGCTGGTTCAACAGCGAAAAACCCAAGGACCCTAGCCGTCTTGGCTCTCAGGGCGCTACGTACATTCACCGACTCAGCAAAGGAGCCATGCTAATGTTGGCTAGGCATGTGGGGAATGGCCACATCTAATTGTTTAAAGCGATACATCACGATTGGCATTTATTGGCAAAATACACATTTACAGCGTATCTCCTAATGGGGCCTGCTTACAAGCCGACCTGCGAAATAGGCTGCTGTGTTTTCATTCATGGCTAACATTTAGGACCTTGTATCAGGGAGGTTTTCATAAACACTGCAAATATAACTAATTACTTGTGGGTCTCCATTGTGTTTCCTCATCCCTAGATTCAGCGACGAGTGACTTGACAATGGGAACTTTAATTAAGGATGTCCCATCCACATTTAAATCTTGATTAGGTAACAGTCATTGGACCTCATTACGAGATTGGAGGTAGCCTTGCCGGTAACACCGTCAAGGCTACCTCCAACCTCGCATCCGGGTCTGGCGCCCGCAAATGGGCAATTGCCGGACCCGGTAATTGCCCTATTGCGGTTTCCGGGCCCTGCACATTCCAATTCCCATTTGAGCCCCATAGGGCTCAATGGGAATGGGGAAGGTGGTAGCACTGGTACCGTTAATAATGGTACCAGTGCTACCATCATGTTCTGCTCGCAGGTGCCGGTACGGCCACCAGGTCAGACCTGGTGGCTGCAAGGGCATCTGCAAGCAGAACTCCTAGTATGGAGGTACGGTAGCAACAGTGCCGGTAGTGCTACCATCATGTTCTACTCAAGGGTGCCAGTACAGCCACAAGGTCAGACCTGGTGGCTGCAAGGGCATCTGCAAGCAGAACTCCTAGTATGGCGGTACGGTAGCAACGGTGCCGGGAGTGCTACCGGCACCATTGTTGCCTTACCGCTATACTTGTAATGAAAGCCATTGGGCCTCATTACGACCCTGGCGGTACGGAGTGAACGGCACCGTAAAAGGTGCTGGCGCCGTTCACTCCGTACCGCCGCATTACGAGTTCCCCTCACGGGACACGGTAAGCACGCCTGGGAAAACCAGGCATGCTTACCGGATCCCGCGAGGGGAAGAGGGAGCAAACAACGGGCCATCTCGTAATGGCCCGTTGTTTTCTCCCTCTCCCATTCCCATACAGCCCTATGGGGGCTGAAACGGGAATGGGGAAGGACCGTGTTCGGGTCCTAGGAGGGAGGAATTACTGGGCATTCTGAACTCGGAATGGCCCGGTAAATCCTCATTCCGAGTACCCAGACCCCAACGCGATTTCGGCGGCCGCCATGGCATGGTTACCGCCGAACTCGTTATGAGGGCCATTATCTTTCAAATTGTAATATATTAATAGTCTGCATGATTCAGTAAAATTCCATACTGATGCATGTTATTGTCAATGTTTTATACAGGAACTAACCTACAGTGTTTTTTAGACTTGTGTGCCATGGCACACTCTCATTTTGACTCGGTCCTGGCCAAGTACTTCAGAAAATGAGGCAAATGGTTACACAAAGGTAGGATTGTACCTTTCACTTTGTATTATATCCACCCAGTTAATAGTTATATGCAATACACGTTATTTTATTCCCAATAACAGGATGCCTGCCTCATAAACCAAATTCTCATGTGGGGTCCAGTTCGCAGACATTACAAGAGATGGCAAACATTAGCCTTCCAAAACCAAAGATTACGTACATGGTTCTGCCTTTTTTCCATGGTTCATATACAACATAGAATTATCCGTTACACGGTGCAATAAAGGCCACTTAAAATCCCAGCTAGAATTGAACAACTGTTTGCATATGTTACCAATCAGTATTTATTTCTTTATGTTTCAACTCTCCCTAAAGAAGGTTCTATACTTAGTGGAACCGAAACAGGTTGGGGTTCAAGGGAGTTGCAGAAGAAATGGATGCACAAACACAAAGATGTTTTTATATCTTTTTTAGCTATACTTTGTCACAGATTGTGGTGCGGGTGTGTTTGTATAATGGAAATGTAAACAACGAGTGGCATACCATATGACGGAATGTGGCTGTTTTTTTAATAATGCAAATTGATGTGTTGATAGCGATGATGTGTTATATAAGTGAACATTATTAAATGCATTTGTATATTTATACTAATTTGAAATAGTTGAGCATACATTATTTGCAAAGAAATTGTTTAGAGTCATGTCAATTAAGGGGATTTATTTTGTCATTAGTTTGGGGGGAAAACACTAGGATCCCGGCTGTCTTGGGATTAAGGGTGCTGTGTGTCCCAATACAGGGGCTCAGGGACAAGATGAGTCCTTTTATAGTGCTTCCAATCATAGGGGAGGTTCACACACAGCTTCAGGGGTCCTCCAACACAGTGAGGTATGGGTACCTCTGTGGCTGCCAGAGACACAGGTCCTATTCCAGAAGCAGATCACCCCCCCAATGGTCCCTGGGGATGGTTAGGCGACAGAGCTGGTCTCTGTCCTGGAAAACTCGCCGTCACTTCATGACTGCAGGACTTTAGAAAGGACCGCTCTCTCAGCAGGGTCCAGTGAAAACATCTCAGGTGATGATCCAAAGATGCTTCAAAATGATTCTCAAAGTTGATTCAAAGAAGTGGTGGGTGACCCCTTCTTTTATAGTGAAAGGTTCCCAGGTCATTGGACTTCAGCTAGCCTGCTTTAGGCGTCCTATCCCTGCTCTTGAAATGTGTGAACTTTGCCCTTATGATGACACACCCAGAGTGCTTTGCTGCAGAGGAAGGGACAGGAAAGAGAAAGAGAAGGAGAATCAATATGACAGAACCTTCCCAAAACTGTACAGTGCCCTCTCTGGCTATCCTAACCTCACCCCCGTTTCTTCTCAATGGGATCGAAGGCCTTTAGAAATGCAGCCCCTGGCCCTGGTGTGAGGCCTGGCTCTCTGTGAATGGTTGTGACTCTTGGTTTATGCTCCCAGGCCAGCGTCCAGTGGAGTGGCTGCACTGGGGAGAGGGTGGTACGCGCCCTTACAAAGGAACAAAGACTTGGATATCACTGCCGTTGTCAAGAGTGCACCTGTTACCTCTGAACCTGTTCTGTGCCACAGGTGCTGTGACTCAGGATACTGCTGCAGAAGGACACAAGGACACACAGTGCTTTTGGCATGGATCATATGACTGGGGAATCTGATCAGCAGATTTCCTTTTCAGAGATGGAATTACCCCCATTGTTGTATTACTTAATAAACATCACAAAAGTCAGGGCTTTCACACCCTTCCCAGGTGGCAATTCATCAAAGTCAGCCAGCAGGGAGCTAAAACACCAAATACCCACTAAAACAGCTATAAATCATCAATGGGCTGGTGTGGAGAACCAGTGTTGAAAGGCAATGAGGTGTTAACACTTCAGTATACCCAGAGGGAAGTGACGCCTAGATTAGCTCCAGCCAATGCAGCCTGTAAAGCAAGCACTGCAAAGCGCATATTTAAAGCCTCAGAACAAAATATATCCAGGAATATATTGCTGTGTTATACGACTGCTGACAATGAACATGGGGGCAGTTGCTGGTTGCCCACGTGAGGGTCGAGGCCCCTTTATACTGCAAAGGTTGAAAGGCCCTGACACAATCCCTGGGTGTTGTATGGCCCTAAGAGACACAATGTGTTTCACCCAAGTTTACAAAGTCCACCAGTTTATAACCTCCACTAGTATCTCTTAAACATCAAGCTTTAAATATCAGCAAAACATACCCCAATCTCGCCAGTAAACTCCATTAACTCTGTTCTCCACCCCTGGATTACTCCACTTGACTCCTCTGGGCCCCCACTTCACTCTGTTGCCTCCCTTAACACAATACTCAAGCTCTGCTCATTGCAGCCATGTCGGCTTTCAAAGCATCAACAGGTCCTCCTAAAAGGACTTCTACTCCTCCTTTAAAACGCAACCCTCTATCTGAACCCATCTGTAACAGGCTACTCTCCTGCTCGAACCCCTTGCTCCATCACCCCACTCAATCTTCATGTCCTCTCGCCCCTCTGTGCTGCCTTTGGCTTATCCCCCTCCACTCTCCTTGCCCCTTTTCACAGTCACTCCCCACTCTCGATATCAGAAGGATGACCACTACCCCAGCAGTGAAATGTGGCACTAAACTGGAAGGGGTCTCGGCTGAACCCAAGACCTGTTCTGTAATTAATAGTCTGGGCCGGAAGGAGAGCTCAGGGACAACGCCCTTGCTTTGCAAACAAGACAATGCAGAGCAGCAGGAGTTCGATTCCTGGTCCCGCCCTTAGAGACTGCACTTTGTCAAGTGCAATATCAAGTGTCTTTTGTAATCTCTGCATTCGTTCCATGTCTGCCATTACTGACCCCATTCCATACCCCATTATGTCAATGGCTGTAAACTGTTTTCCCTTGAAGCTGCCACCGCCGGCTTATAAAGCAGGCAGCCGCGCTAGCCCTGCTCTGTGCCATGTATTGCGCATGTGATTGCATCTTCTCACATACATGCACAAGCATGCACTAATGTCCATGACTGTGCTAAACCGCCTGCCATTCTCATTGGCGCAGGTAGTCACCCCCTCACCCCCCACCTTTCCTCCTACTGGGGTACGTACCTGCGCATAGTTAATATCCCCCCATAACTGATAAAGAAAGCGCTGCTGCCACCTACCGGCTGGTATTAGTAAAGTCGCCCCTGCCCAGAGGGTGAACACTTTGAAGAAGAGGAGGTCGACTGCTGCTGTCATGTTGCTGCTGCTGCTGCTCTGTGAATGGCCCTGAACACTCCCTGGCACTAAGCATGGCTTTTAAAGTCACCCTCCCCGGATGGGCGTAATGTTGCCTGCCTGGCACATCACTGCCTGTCTGGAGCCCTTCCAAAGGCAGGTCTTGCAACAAAGAAAGGACTTGTCTTGTTCCTTAACTGCAGCTGTTTTGCAAGAGCTGACCTCAATGCGATGCGAGGCATGAAGTATCTGACCTCAGTGCGCTGTGAGGCATGAAGTGTCTGACCTCAGTGTGCTGTGAGGCATGAAGTTTCTGATCTCAGTGCGCTGTGAGGAATGAAGTGACGGACCTCAGTGCGCTGTGAGGCATGAAGTGTCGGATCTCAGTGCGCTGTGAGGCATGAAGTGTCTGATCTCAGTGCGCTGTGAGTCATGAAGTGTCGGACCTCAGTGTGCAATGAGGCATGAAGTGTCGGACCTCAGTGCGCTGTGAGGCATGAAGTGTCTGACCTCAGTGCGCTGTGAGGCATGAAGTGTCGGACCTCAGTGCGCTGTGAGGCATGAAGTGTCTGACCTCAGTGCGCTGTGAGTCATGAAGTGTCGGACCTCAGTGCACTGTGAGGCATGAAGTTTCTGATCTCAGTGCACTGTGAGGAATGAAGTGACGGACCTCAGTGCGCTGTGAGGCATGAAGTGTCTGATCTCAGTGCGCTGTGAGTCATGAAGTGTCGGACCTCAGTGCACTGTGAGGCATGAAGTTTCTGATCTCAGTGCACTGTGAGGAATGAAGTGACGGACCTCAGTGCGCTGTGAGGCATGAAGTGTCTGATCTCAGTGCGCTGTGAGTCATGAAGTGTCGGACCTCAGTGTGCAATGAGGCATGAAGTGTCGGACCTCAGTGCGCTGTGAGGCATGAAGTGTCTGACCTCAGTGCGCTGTGAGGCATGAAGTGTCGGACCTCAGTGCGCTGTGAGGCATGAAGTGTCTGACCTCAGTGCGCTGTGATGCATGAAGTGTCTGATCTCAGTGCGCTGTGAGTCATGAAGTGTCGGACCTCAGTGCGCTGTGAGTCATGAAGTGTCTGATCTCAGTGCGCTGTGAGTCATGAAGTGTCGGACCTCAGTGCGCTGTGAGGCATGAAGTGTCGGACCTCAGTGCGCTGTGAGGCATGAAGTGTCTGATCTCAGTGCGCTGTGAGTCATGAAGTGTCGGACCTCAGTGTGCAATGAGGCATGAAGTGTCGGACCTCAGTGCGCTGTGAGTCATGAAGTGTCTGATCTCAGTGCGCTGTGAGTCATGAAGTGTCGGACCTCAGTGCGCTGTGAGGCATGAAGTGTCGGACCTCAGTGCGCTGTGAGGCATGAAGTGTCTAATCTCAGTGCGCTGTGAGTCATGAAGTGTCGGACCTCAGTGTGCAATGAGGCATGAAGTGTCGGACCTCAGTGCGCTGTGAGTCATGAAGTGTCGGACCTCAGTGTGCAATGAGGCATGAAGTGTCGGACCTCAGTGCGCTGTGAGGCATGAAGTGTCTGACCTCAGTGCGCTGTGAGGCATGAAGTGTCTGATCTCAGTGCGCTGTGAGTCATGAAGTGTCGGACCTCAGTGTGCTGTGAGTCATGAAGTGTCGGACCTCAGTGTGCAATGAGGCATGAAGTGTCGGACCTCAGTGCGCTGTGAGGCATGAAGTGTCTGATCTCAGTGCGCTGTGAGTCATGAAGTGACGGACCTCAGTGTGCTGTGAGTCATGAAGTGACGGACCTCAGTGCGCTGTGAGCCATGAAGTGTCGGACCTCAGTGCGCTGTGAGGCATGAAGTGTCTGACGTCAGTGCGCTGTGATGCATGAAGTGTAGGACCTCAGTGCGCTGTGAGTCATGAAGTGTCGGACCTCAGTGTGCAATGAGCATGAAGTGTCGGACCTCAGTGCGCTGTGAGGCATGAAGTGACGGACCTCAGTGTGCTGTGAGGCATGAAGTGACGGACCTCAGTGTGCTGTGAGCCATGAAGTGACGGACCTCAGTGTGCTGTGAGTCAGGAAGTGACGGACCTCAGTGCACTGTGATGCATGAAGTGTCGGACCTCAGTGCGCTGTGAGGCACGAAGTGTCTGATCTCAGTGCGCTGTGAGGCATGAAATGTCAGACCTCAGTGTGCTGTGAGGCATGAAGTGTCTGACCTCAGTGCCCTGTGATCTGACCTCAGTGCGCTGTGAGGCATGAAGTGATGGACTTCACTGCGCTGTGAGGATTGAAGTGACGGACCTCAGTGTGATGTTAGTCATGAAGTGACGGACCTCAGTGCGCTGTGAGGCATGAAGAGTCGGACCTCAGTGCGAAGTGATACAGGAAGTGTCTGACCTCAGTGCGCTGTGACTCATGAAGAGTCGGACCTCAGTGCACTGTGAGGCATGAAGTGTCTGACCTCAGTGCGAAGTGATACAGGAAGTGTCTGACCTCAGTGCGCTGTGAGGCATGAAGTGTCTGACCTCAGTGCGCTGTGAGGCATGAAGTGTCGGACCTCAGTGCGCTGTGAGGCATGAAGTGTCTGACCTCAGTGCGCTGTAATGCATGAAGTGACGGACCTCTGTGCGCTGTGAGTCATGAAGTGACGGACCTCAGTGTGCTGTGAGTCATGAAGTGACGGACTTCAGTGCGCTGTGAGGCATGAAGTGTCGGACCTCAGTGCGCTGTGAGGCATGAAGTGTCGGACCTCAGTGTGCTGTGAGTCATCAAGTGTCGGACCTCTGTGTGCTGTGAAGCTGAAAGTGTCGGACCTCAGTGCGCTGTGAGGCACGAAGTGTCTGATCTCAGTGCGCTGTGAGGCATGAAATGTCAGACCTCAGTGTGCTGTGAGGCATGAAGTGTCTGACCTCAGTGCCCTGTGATCTGACCTCAGTGCGCTGTGAGGCATGAAGTGATGGACTTCACTGCGCTGTGAGGATTGAAGTGACGGACCTCAGTGTGATGTTAGTCATGAAGTGACGGACCTCAGTGCGCTGTGAGGCATGAAGAGTCGGACCTCAGTGCGAAGTGATACAGGAAGTGTCTGACCTCAGTGCGCTGTGACTCATGAAGAGTCGGACCTCAGTGCACTGTGAGGCATGAAGTGTCTGACCTCAGTGCGAAGTGATACAGGAAGTGTCTGACCTCAGTGCGCTGTGAGGCATGAAGTGTCTGACCTCAGTGCGCTGTGAGGCATGAAGTGTCGGACCTCAGTGCGCTGTGAGGCATGAAGTGTCTGACCTCAGTGCGCTGTAATGCATGAAGTGACGGACCTCTGTGCGCTGTGAGTCATGAAGTGACGGACCTCAGTGTGCTGTGAGTCATGAAGTGACGGACTTCAGTGCGCTGTGAGGCATGAAGTGTCTGATCTCAGTGCGCTGTGAGTCATGAAGTGTCGGACCTCAGTGCGCTGTGAGGCATGAAGTGTCGGACCTCAGTGCGCTGTGAGGCATGAAGTGTCTGATCTCAGTGCGCTGTGAGTCATGAAGTGTCGGACCTCAGTGTGCAATGAGGCATGAAGTGTCGGACCTCAGTGCGCTGTGAGTCATGAAGTGTCTGATCTCAGTGCGCTGTGAGTCATGAAGTGTCGGACCTCAGTGCGCTGTGAGGCATGAAGTGTCGGACCTCAGTGCGCTGTGAGGCATGAAGTGTCTGATCTCAGTGCGCTGTGAGTCATGAAGTGTCGGACCTCAGTGTGCAATGAGGCATGAAGTGTCGGACCTCAGTGCGCTGTGAGTCATGAAGTGTCGGACCTCAGTGTGCAATGAGGCATGAAGTGTTGGACCTCAGTGCGCTGTGAGGCATGAAGTGTCTGACCTCAGTGCGCTGTGAGGCATGAAGTGTCTGATCTCAGTGCGCTGTGAGTCATGAAGTGTCGGACCTCAGTGTGCTGTGAGTCATGAAGTGTCGGACCTCAGTGTGCAATGAGGCATGAAGTGTCGGACCTCAGTGCGCTGTGAGGCATGAAGTGTCTGATCTCAGTGCGCTGTGAGGCATGAAGTGACGGACCTCAGTGTGCTGTGAGTCATGAAGTGACGGACCTCAGTGCGCTGTGAGCCATGAAGTGTCGGACCTCAGTGCGCTGTGAGGCATGAAGTGTCTGACGTCAGTGCGCTGTGATGCATGAAGTGTAGGACCTCAGTGCGCTGTGAGTCATGAAGTGTCGGACCTCAGTGTGCAATGAGGCATGAAGTGTCGGACCTCAGTGCGCTGTGAGGCATGAAGTGACGGACCTCAGTGTGCTGTGAGGCATGAAGTGACGGACCTCAGTGTGCTGTGAGCCATGAAGTAACGGACCTCAGTGTGCTGTGAGTCAGGAAGTGACGGACCTCAGTGCACTGTGATGCATGAAGTGTCGGACCTCAGTGCGCTGTGAGGCACGAAGTGTCTGATCTCAGTGCGCTGTGAGGCATGAAATGTCAGACCTCAGTGTGCTGTGAGGCATGAAGTGTCTGACCTCAGTGCCCTGTGATCTGACCTCAGTGCGCTGTGAGGCATGAAGTGATGGACTTCACTGCGCTGTGAGGATTGAAGTGACGGACCTCAGTGTGCTGTTAGTCATGAAGTGACGGACCTCAGTGCGCTGTGAGGCATGAAGAGTCGGACCTCAGTGCGAAGTGATACAGGAAGTGTCTGACCTCAGTGCGCTGTGACTCATGAAGAGTCGGACCTCAGTGCACTGTGAGGCATGAAGTGTCTGACCTCAGTGCGAAGTGATACAGGAAGTGTCTGACCTCAGTGCGCTGTGAGGCATGAAGTGTCTGACCTCAGTGCGCTGTGAGGCATGAAGTGTCGGACCTCAGTGCGCTGTGAGGCATGAAGTGTCTGACCTCAGTGCGCTGTAATGCATGAAGTGACGGACCTCTGTGCGCTGTGAGTCATGAAGTGACGGACCTCAGTGTGCTGTGAGTCATGAAGTGACGGACTTCAGTGCGCTGTGAGGCATGAAGTGTCTGACCTCAGTGCGCTGTGAGGCATGAAGTGTCGGACCTCAGTGTGCTGTGAGTCATCAAGTGTCGGACCTCTGTGTGCTGTGAAGCTGAAAGTGTCGGACCTCAGTGCGCTGTGAGTCATGAAGTGTCAGACCTCAGTGCGCTGTGAGGCATGAAGTGACGGACCTCAGTGCACTGTGAGGCATGAAGTGACGGACCTCAGTGCACTGTGAGTCATGAAGTGTCGGACCTCAGTGCGCTGTGATGCATGAAGTGTGGACCTCAGTGCGCTGTGAGTCATGAAATGTCGGACCTCAGTGCGCTGTGAGGCATGAAGTGACGGACCTCAGTGCGCTGTGAGGCATGAAGTGACGGACCTCAGTGCGCTGTGAGGCATGAAGTGTCTGATCTCAGTGCGCTGTGATGCATGAAGTGACAGACCTCAGTGTGCTGTGAGGCATGAAGTGTCGGACCTCAGTGCGCTGTGAGGCATGAAGTGTCAGACCTCAGTGCGCAGTGAGTCATGAAGTGTCGGACCTCAGTGCGCTGTGAGGCATGAAGTGTCTGATCTCAGTGCGCTGTGAGTCATGAACTGTCGGACCTCAGTGCGCTGTGAGGCATGGAGTGTCTGAACTCAGTGCGCTGTGATGCATGAAGTGACGGACCTCAGTGCGCTATGAGTCATGAAGTGTCGGACCTCAGTGCACTGTGAGGCATGAAGTGTCCGATCTCAGTGCACTGTGAGTCATGAACTGTCGGACCTCAGTGCGCCGTGATGCATGAAGTGACAGACCTCAGTGCACTGTGAGTCATGAAGTGTCGGACCTCAGTGCGCTGTGAGGCGTGAGGTTTCTGATCTCAATGCGCTGTGAGGCATGAAGTGACGGACCTCAGTGCGCTATGAGTCATGAAGTGTCGGACCTCAGTGCACTGTGAGGCATGAAGTGTCCGATCTCAGTGCACTGTGAGTCATGAAGTGTTGGACCTCAGTGCGCTGTGAGTCATGAAGTGTCAGACCTCAGTGTGCTGTGAAGCTGAAAGTTTTAGACCTCAGTGCGCTGTGAAGCTGAAAGTGTCAGACCTCAGTGCGCTGTGAGGCATGAAGTGTCGGACCTCAGTGCGCTGTGAGGCATGAAGTGTCAGACCTCAGTGCGCTGTGAGGCATGAAGTGTCGGATCTCAGTGCGCTGTGAGGCATGAAGTGTCGGACATCAGTGCATTGAGAGGCATGAAGTGTCGGACCTCAGTGCGCTGTGAGTCATGAAGTGTCGGACCTCAGTGCGCTGTGAGTCATGAAGTGTCTGACCTCAGTGCGCTGTGAGGCATGAAGAGTCGGGCCTCAGTGCGCTGTGAGGCATGAAGTGGCGTACCTCAGTGTGGTGTGAGGTATAAAGTGTCGATGATGTTTAAGTTACAGGGTTCCCTTGTAGACATGACTACTGCTCGGCAGGAGTACAGGGGTGACTAGTGATTAAACAGCCTAGTCAGACCCACAACACTACTAAACTAGCCGTGATCCCACCCCTGAAGGCAAAACGGCACAGCCCGACATGTTTACCTCCTTTGGTAGGTGGGCCAAGGGCAGGCAATTGCTTCTGGAGGAGTGTGACCCGACAGCAGTACCAAACCAAACAGCTTTAGTACAATGGTTCCCATATAAAAGAATGTCCAATCAAGGTTCTAGAAAAATAGGAATTGTAATCAAGCAGGCAATGCTAAGAAACTAATTAAAAACACTAAAAAGCCTTGCAGGGGAGGTAGCACCTGGCAGGTCTGACCCTGCCAGGCGCATCCGCCCCGATAGGCAGAGTCGTCATGGAAGCACCTGCACTGTTAGCAACGGTGCTTCCATCTTCCCACTCCCATGGAGTCCTGCGGGATTCCATGGAAATGGGGAGTTACCGAATCTGTCGCCTGACTTCACGCTCCGCTGCGTCTTGTAATGTCCTGGTGGCACCGGGAATTCAATTGGCAGATTCAGTGTTTTCTGGGTCAGCGGCAACCCGGAATGAGGCCCTTAGACTATTAGTTCACATAAAAGGGCCTCCAAGTTTTCAGATGCTCAAGGTCATGTTTATTTATTTATTTTATTGGGTATTTATAATGCACCTGTACAGAAAATGGTGTTCCAAGGCGCAGATAATGGTTTAGCTTTAATTGAAGTATTCTATCTGCTTCAATCTGTCTGTGTAGTCTGGTGAGGCAGTCAGCAATGGTGTTTTTCTCTGAGTTACTTTTGTACAGAATGCAAGTTTGATGTTGTGGGCATGTACTTGTGATGAGTCAGTGAAGTCATCAATGCAATTATATACCCATGGGCATGGTAAAGACTTTATGTTGCATTGGAATGGCCTTAAATATGTATGAATTGCCCCAGTGCTTTACCTTCCATATCCTGGTTGGTGTGCTGTCTGTCTAGGAGTACCGAATGGTCCACAGGACAATTAACTGTCATTAGGCCCAAAAGTATATGGATAGCTTTTTAATGTTCCTTGTCCATGAATGATTTTTAAGATTCCTTTGATGTTGAACAAGGTGTAACCATAATCTTGCTAGGGTGAAGGCCCCATTCTTTGTGGTGGAATGGGTTGGGTGCTAAAAAAGAATTCTGGTAAAAGGGCCTAAGGACTCAACATGTCGGGAGATGCTTGTGACTACGTGCAGAATTGATGTGAGCAAGCAGTTTGGGCTGGACTGCCCCTTTTGGGGTGGGGCCAAACCTGATTTACATATGGTCTTCCCCTTTGACTTGCCAGGCAAAGAACGATGGTCTGGAGGGTTACCCAGAGCAATGCCAGAGTTTAAGATTAATTTGAAACCTTCCAGCCATCACCTTTTTTTTTTTTTGGTTTTTGGTTTTTTTATTATTAAGTTGTTTTAATCAAGAAACTTGATTTTTCAACAAATATCATAAATAATACTTTTAAAACAATTAGCAAAATACAAAATATTAAGATGAAGGAATAATTGAGAAATTGTAACAATAACTAAGAATTTCGGAATATTCACAAGAATATTAATAACAATAGGAAATGCAATAGTTGATGACATTTCTAGGAAGAAATCATATCATTCACGATTGTTAACATGAAATCACAAAAGTTACCAAACCATTAACGAGAACCTCATTAGTAGTTCGCTATATATGTTCACAATTTGCTATGATTTGATCTCTTGTCTTGGAGTTTTAAGCTGTAAAGATAATTCAAAATAGCGTATTTGATTAACTGAGTATTGGAATGAAACAATAGCTCCCACAATTTTTCAGTTGTTGTTATGACATAATCTTGTAATAGAGGTTTAAAATGCAAAAGTCTCTGCTTAAGGAGTGATGGGCATCCTGCACATAAATGTTTCATGGATTCAATGGCTGCTCCGCAGAACCTACATGGAAGCTCGTCATCAGTTATTAATTTACGATTATGCAGTATTTCGTGAGTCGGCCATAAATTTAAGCAAAAGCGCAGAAAATCATTTTGCAATCGAGAATCAGGAAAAATCATCAAATATTTTTCAGTAGATCCATAACATTTAACGTTAAAGGGGTTGTTGTCAAAAGAGCGGTATTGATTACACGCTATTCTGGTTTGTATCCAATCAAACTCCCATAAGCGCACCTTGGCTTTGTTTGGATTGGCTATCAAAAGAGATGTAGAAATGCCTGCATTGGTAATGATTTCCTGCGCCTGCGTTCGCCAAGTAAGAGGAAATATATCTTTTGAGGTTAAAAGATACCTTGCAATGATGTTAATGAGGCCATTTTTGTTCTCACCCATCAGGCATTTTCTGTAGAAAGTACACATTTTCCACTTATGCATGGCATATAGGGACAACAATCCCAATTCGTGCCTTACGATACATATTTGCTGAGATAACGGGAGACCTAGCACTCGTTTCCAATAGCAACCCTCAAGTAGCGGCCAATGATGGTATGATTTTTTTAGGGCAGCTTCCGTACCATACATTATGACTGGAACAAATTTTTGCTTATAATAAGTTACAATGGGACTTATTGAAAATTTGCAGTATTTAATTTTAATTAAACCTGCCTGGGACACCGCTGTCAGTACTTTTTGCTTAATTCTCAATTCATCAGGATTTGAGCTGCAGTTGTGCGTGACAAGGGTGCCTAAATAGATGTAAGATGGCACTATGCTTACAGTTGTTAGTTGAAGGGGCCATTGTTGTTTGGTGCAACGTTGTCTAGATGTTCCAAATTGTATGACTTTAGTTTTAGATATATTAACAGTTAGACCATTTGCTGCTATATATTTATCTAAGATTTGCAATAGGATGCGAAGACCATTCGCAGTCTTTGAAAGAATCACCATGCCATCTGCATATAGCAGATGTTTGACGTGGGTGTTGTTGATTTTTGGCGAATCTGTAATAGCAGTTTCGAAGTCCTCTCTTATGTCCGAGATAAAGAAATTAAATATCGCCGATGCCAATAGACAGCCTTGCTTTAAACCACGTGCAGTAATTATTGGCTCAGATAGTAAGCCTTCGTGGTTCAATCTAATTTGTATGGATGTACCACTGTGTAGTTGAATGATCCACTTCAAGACGTGCCAGGGGCAACGTCTGTCCATAAGTTTTTTGAATAATATTTCACAAGGTATGGCATCAAAGGCCATACGAAAATCTATAAACGCCATGTATAATGCCTGTTTTCGCTGGCGAGCTTGGTGGATGATTGAGTTCAGAGTAATGACATTGACAGATGTGCCTAAACCTGTCAAAAATCCGGTCTGAAATGGATCACGCAACTTGCACACATCCAACCATATATTCAATTGTTTCAATACCAGGCGGGTATTTTACCCGGACAATCAAGGAGGGCAATAGGGCGGTATGCTGAAGGGTCTGCTCTATTGCCCTTCTTGAAAATGGGGACTATGATAGAACGTTTCCATGAATCCGGTATACTGCCCTTTGCGAAAATGTGAGAGAAAATTGTGATGAGTATGGAGGACCACTCGTAGGGGTGATCCTTAAGCATGCCATTGTGCAAGCCATCTGGGCCAAAGGCTCTAGATCGACTTAGATTTTTAATGCATAGAAGAATATCTGCAAATACAAGTGGGAAGGCATGTGATGTTACCATATTCAGAGAACTCAGATTAAAGTCTGGGAACGGAGATTGGTACAAGGTATTAAAGTGGTCATGCCATTTATCATTGGTTACAGCAGATGTAAGTATAGCTGCTTGCGATTTAAAGGTGGCCATGTTCAAACAATTCCAGACACCACTAGTTGATTTGGTGAGTATCTGTTTCAACATTTCTTCTCCGTTCTTTTGATAGTGGAGGGCTCTCTCACTTTTTAACCAGCATCTATAAATTGCTTTTAATTGTCTTTTAAGCGCAGATCTATTGGCCGGGGGTTCAAACTTTAGATTGCGTATGTCTTGTCTTAGTTTAGTTTTATTTTGCTGAAGAACTAGGTTATATGTGTGTTGATGCTTATATATGATAGTATGATCTGGCAATTTGGTCTGCTTAAAGAGCTGCATCATGCTAACATAGGACTTGGGGGAATTATCAGTTGGGGAATTGAAACAACTAATCAATGCACGATTGTAGTGGACTAATTTCTCAGGGTTCCATTGTAAGCGAGAACCACTATTATTCACGTATAAAGAGGATAAATGGGTGGATTTATAGACAGGACGCTGACCAGATGGTACTTTGAGCAGCATGATAAGTTTATGGTGATCGCTGGCAGGAGAGGGTACTACATGTAGAGATTCAATCTGGGGGAAATAATTTTTGCTGATATAAATGTAGTCTAGAGTTGCCTGTCGCGATAAATACGCCCAAGTCGAGCAGCCAGGTACATCACCAGGCACAGAGTTATTAACCATGATAAATCCTCTTTCTTGCATGATGTTAGACCACATTAATTCTTCAGGCATATATTTGTTATTATCAAATGGCAGGATGTGTAAATTTAAATCACAGAGAATGATGGAACATGTAATGCTAGCATCGGCAGTTATAATGTCAAGATGAGCAGATAGACAGGTAAAAAAGGAATCGACAGATAAGTTTTGTCTACTCCAATATATGTTTACAATGGCTAAATTCAACTCACCTCGAGTCAATTTCACGCTCTGAAAGTAGGGAGATGGAGAGGGATATTGTGTAATGCTAAAACCACAATCATGCTTAATGGCTATAAGTAGACCGCCAGAAGGGCGCCCCATTAACTTTTTAGTTGCAGATGTTGAAACAATTGCATGTGAGGCCCAGCATGGGGTCTCTGTAAGCCATGTTTCTTGTAGAATCAGCAGGTCGTATTGGTTCATATTGCCATCTATTGAATTAATAAAATGAGCATGACCTCTAGTGTTCCAGCAAAGAAGGGTGATTGTGCCTATGTTATTTTCTAGTTATGAATGTGTACCGCGGTCTTGTGCGCTTGAGATTCTTGAGTCTTGGGTAAAAGATATAGTTTTAGTTGCATCATTTTGTCGGGACTGATAGATGGGAATTTGTGATTTCTCAATTTTATGAGCACTCGGTTTGGATTCCTGAGTCAAAATAAAACCCATATCAAAGAAGACCATCCTTGCTTGCCAAAGTAAATCAAACACCAGGCCTGAGCGGACATGTATTCTAACTTCCGCTAGGTCGTCTAAATTTGTGAATTCCACTAAATCGATGTCAGTAGTTCTTTTAGCTGTGTTACATCAGAGCAAATATTCAAAATACTTGTCCTGTTGAGAACTTAGTTGGGAAATGGTGATGGGCGACACTTTAAATTAAGGGAGTAAAGTCGCAGTTTACCTGGAACGCGCAAATCTTGCAAGTTTGTTATTCCTTTGCGGGCTTGCGGATCACTAGTCCTATTTAGATTTTGTTGGTGGACCTGTTGTTTGTTTGTAATGTTAAATTCTTGTGGTGCAATGCACATTTTGGGCAAATTAGTCACTAAGGGAATTCTATGGTCTCTATCACAGGATTTAAGTTCAATCATATATTGGTCGATGGATGATTTAATATAGTCTTGTACCTCTTGTGGCGAGGTTGTGAATATAGGATTCGATTCATTTTGGATGTGGGTGACACCATTACAAGCCGCCTCAGAGATTGCTTGCGCCTGTGGCCGGTCTATTGAGGTGGACAGAACAGACTTATTCTCGGCCTTGTTGGAGGTCAAGTCAGTAGATAGTAGCTCACTCAAGTTCTTTGGGGGGCATATAATTAGAGATGATGCCTTCAGTTGGTCCACCGTTTGAGATGGCAAGATAATTTGGGGAGTTGGTAGCGAGTGGAGAGTATAAGCATGAATTGAAGCTCTTATTTCATCTCGCAATTGAGACATGATAGATTCAGTTTCTTGCGGCAAGCTAGTATTAGATGTTATAGGTATAGATACGGCGGTGCCAATGAGACCACACTGCTTAGTCATTGCGGTGGAGACATTGGCAACTGGAGTTGGGAACATAGTGAGTGGGATAGGGTTCGGAAAAATGGTCTGTTTCGCAAGGGCCACTAGATCATCAAGTGGCTTGTATGTGGCCGCTGTTGGAATCTTGGCCGCAGGAATGCCAACAGGAAGTGTATTTATAGGGGATTCTAGCCGAGTAGGAATTTTGATATATTTACGTGCAGTATCTTTGGATTTTGGACAGTGGTTTTTTTTTTGACTTGATCTCTTCATCCTTTTCCAATCTTTTCTTGAACGACGAGCTCCTATTACTTTATTTGGTAAAGTTGCCGATGGTTGTGTGAAAAGATCAAATATGTTTGTTGACTTTTCAGTGGTTACTTTAGGGATCTGGGATGGGTCTAACTCAGACACTATCTGAATTTCTTCAAGATCTAGCTGAAATTGAGTAGAATTACAATTGTTGGGCAAATCATGTGCTACAGATCGTGATTGTGCAATTTCAATGAGTGACTGTTGCGTCACGTTGTCAGCCCCTGCTATATTAGATTTACTAGGAGGCAATGTTAATGGTTGTATTTCTTCATTGTTAATACTAGTCGCAGTCCCAAGACATGAGGTTTTGACACAAAATTGTTCAATAAGTTGGGTCTGGTATGAAACTTTGTGATCTAACAGTTTGTATAGTTTTGCAATAGTTAGTAAAGCAGTATTCATAGCAGTCAGTGTGTTATTAAGCGCCGGGGCCTCGGGAAATGAATAACGTTTATCTTGGGATTTGTGAATAAAAAAATCTGATGGGCGACCCTCTTCATGAAATCTAGTACGCCGTGGAGGAGGCGCAATGAAAGATGGAGATTCGTTAATGGTTTGATTATGAGTTTTGTCTAGTACTGGGGACGAAACAGAATTCAAATGATTGGAGCGTGAAGGGGGGCCAGGGATAGCAGGTACTACTGTATTGTTATGTGACTGATCCTCCTGCAATTGGATTAAGTCACCTGTATTTGAGCATATGTATAGTACATCAGTGCTAGGACAGGTTGAATTGTGAGATAAATTCATGGATTCCATAGTGTCTTCGCCCACCTCTCCCAATATTCGTAATTGCTCATGCGCTTGCCGTAGATTAACCTGTGCAGCTACAGAGCACTGGATGGGTGCCAAGGGTAATATTGAAGTTACTTGTACCTGAGGTAAATCAATGTTTTGTGCACTGTTTATCGGCTGAGTTTTATGAACAGGAGAGCAATATTTCTGTTTATTTGAATTGAGATGAAAGGTATCATGTATGTCTCCCGCTAAACATGCAGACTCTAATGTGGTATCTGTAACTTCTGCATGACTGCTTGTAGGCGGAACGCATTCAGCAGAATAGTACATGGTTGAGATGGTGCTAGGTATATCGATAGGGATGGAAGAGGTAAGTGGAATATATGTTTGCTGTGCAGATTGGGGTATTGCTGAGAGTAAGGTCTCTGTGACACTGGTGGCTTGTGAAGACGCAATGCCAATTTCTGTTGTAATTACCATAGGTACAACAAGGCGAGACAACGTTCTATACGTTGATCTTTCACAGATTGTTTGAGAGTGGACAGTAGCAGCACGCATTACTTGACTTTAAAAATTGGGAGAGGTAGGGGTAACAAATGGCAAAATGGACTGCTTTAAAGAAGGGCGAGAGACAGCAGTAAGAGGGCCCGGAACAAAGTTCGGCATGCCTGTTTTCAAAGTATTTTTCACCATAACCATGGTGTTCTGCTATGCAAGAGTAAAAACTTAAAGATAAACAATTACGGTGTATATCAGAATAAATTATAATAAAATCCTATGTTAAATAACAATTCTCCTAACTTGCAAATATATCAACTTTGATTGTATCGCCTTGGGAACGCCCGATGGCTTGAGGAGCAGCCTTAGTCCGTCTCTCCTCCCCACAGTTCAATTAATAACTAGTGAGCTGTACGATTTACCTTCTTTTGAGCCACCCGAGCCAAACAGCAGCAAAACAGTTCTTTACATAGAAAATGCAGTGCCCTTTACTCCGCAGTTGGGCTTAACGCCGCAATGGTGGCTGGGGCTGGTTTTGTAGGTAAGATGATGTCACGTGACAGCTCACGTGACCAACGGTGGGCCCCTCCTCCTCCAGGAAGTAGCAACGAGCTGGCAAGAGTTTCTAAACACTCGCAGTGCCAGTAGCAGGTTAGTCCACGAAACAAACGTTGTTGGCAAGGTTTGTTTTTTTTACAAATGCAGCAAACACGCCGCTCGGGTGGCTGGGGCTGGTTTTGTAGGTAAGATGATGTCACGTGACAGCTCACGTGACCAACGGTGGGCCCCTCCTCCTCCAGGAAGTAGCAACGAACTGGCAAGAGTTTCTAAACACTCGCAGTGCCAGTAGCATGTTAGTCCAGGAAACAAACGTTTTTGGTAAAGTTCGTTTTTTTACAAATGCAGCAAACACGCCGCTCGGGCGGCTGGGGCTGGTTTTGTAGGTAAGATGATGTCACGTGACAGCTCACGGGACCAACGGTGGGCCCATCCTCATCCAGGAAGTAGCAACGAGCTGGCAAGAGTTTCTAAACACTCGCAGTGCCAGTAGCAGGTTAGTCCAGGAAACAAACGTTTTTGGCAAGGTTCGTTTTTTTACAAATGCAGCAAACACGCCGCTCGGGCGGCTGGGGCTGGTTTTGTAGGTAAGATGATGTCACGTGACAGCTCACGTGACCAACGGTGGGCCCCTCCTCCTCCAGGAAGTAGCAACGAGCTGGCAAGAGTTTCTAAACACTCGCAGTGCCAGTATCAGGTTAGTCCAGGAAACAAACGTTTTTGGCAAGGTTAGTTTTTTTACAAATGCAGCAAACACGCCGCTCGGGCGGCTGGGGCTGGTTTTGTAGGTAAGATGATGTCACATGACAGCTCACGTGACCAACGGTGGGCCCCTCCTCCTCCAGGAAGTAGCAACGAGCTGGCAAGAGTTTCTAAACACTCTTTTGTTTTGCTATGGTCACCCCGAGTGGTATGGGTAGGTCCACACATGGGACCTGTGCCTGCTGGGCCTAGATACCCATGCAGCATGGCTGAGTACCCAGTGAACAAAGTGACAGGAGTGTCATGAGATTTACCCAGAGATTACGCCCCCTGAACAAAATTGATGAGGCAGAGTTTCCATTGATTCTGAACCCAGCCACAATATTGTTGAACATTCCATCTAAAGCTTAACATGTCTTCATGTAAACAACTTGTTGCTTAGTACTGTTGACATGAAGTAGCTGTTTTAACTTCTCTGTGAACCAACAACTGGCATGTCAATAAAGAAAGTAAAAATAAAATGAAGAAAAAAAGAAAAAAGAATGCTTTCTTTTCCGTCCCGTACCTGAAGAGAGTCAGTATTTGACCTTGTTTACCTGCCGAAGGATTACGTTGAAACATACTCGTTTGCCCCAGGGGTATTGAGAGTCACCCTCGGTTTTCAACCGAGTGCTGCAAATGGACTTGGAAAACATGCAACATGGCAGCACATTGATACAATAGGTAGATGACATTCTAGAGTGCAGTACGACAGAAGAAGAGTGCAGAAATTACTCAATAAAATTGATGACTGCACTGGCAGAGAAGGGGTGCAAGGGTGACAAAGAGAAAATGCAATATTGCCAGGAAGAAGTTACTATACATAGGTCAGCTAATATCAAAAGAAGGAATGAAAGTTACACGTGAAAAAGCAGAATGAATTATGAAAACATCCTAACCAGAGACAGTGAAAAGATTACAGCAATGTCTAGGCCTTTGCAATCACTGCAGGGGATGGGTCTTTGACTACAGCACATATGTAAGGCCACTTCTAAATACATTCAAAGAGGTACAGAGAGAAAACAGTGACATTGCCTGGACAGACGAGATGATAGATGCCTTTGATGAATTGAAACTAGTAATCAGCACAGCTCCCATGATAGGGATCCCTGATTACATTCAAAATTTGTTTTATTCTCCCATTCAAACGGAATAGTGATGACAGCTGTCCTCTTGCAGAAAGCTACCTTGGGGCACAAGCCACTAGCATTCTACAGCAGTATCTTAGACCCAGTATTGAGAGGTCATTAACTCTGTGAACAAGCATTGACAGCAGCAGCCTTTACAATTGAGAAATCTGCCCGCATAACCATGGGATGCGCAGTTACCTTATATGTTGAGCATGCCCTATTTGCCATTCTTGAAAAGCCGAAAAATGCATTACCCACATATCAAGCCTCCTTGTATGAAGTCATTATATCCAACCCATCGATCAAAATGGTCAGCTGCACACTGGTGAATTTTGCTAGATTTTTAGCAGAACCAGTAAAGGAAGGATGCAACGTGCATTACTTCACAATGTGTACTGAATACCATGAAGAGATACTACTTGTCAAGGATTATGCCCTAAGAGGAGGGGAAATTCTCTCCATTGATGGGTCATTATCAATAGACCAGAGCACGGGCGAGCAAAACAGCGAGACAACAGCAATTAAAGCAAATCTGAATGACAGCTTTGAGACAGTGACAAGTGTGAGATTGCCATTGCATTTCTCAGCACAAGCAGCAGAATTGGTAGCACAGCATTTGGCACTTGAAGTGCATGAAAATGAGGTAGTAATGGTGTAATCTGACTCTGCCTAAGCGGTGTCAACAGTACACGCAAGACTGTCACATTGGAAGAGGTGTCATTTTGTTCATGCTGATGTCACGCCAGTGCTTCATGTGTCGCTATTGGACAGGCTGAAAGCCTCACTTCAACGCCCATCGGACAATGCTGTGGTGAAGTGTGCAGTGCACACAATCAGTGTGGATTTGATTTCTCAATGTCAAGAGGCTACTGAACTTGAAGCAAAAAGAGCAGCAAATGTTCCCGAAATATCTGATTTTGCAACTGCACTGAACAAATCCACATATGCACGCAATGTGGTGATGAAATAAGGTTTTAATGCATGGACCATAGCACACATTACAGAATTACAGGGAGGAACACCACTATAACAGCAAGAGTTATGGAAGCAAAGTGGGTGTTCATTGTCCCCCACAGATGCAATATGGTGACAGGACAGCACAGAGGAACCAGTTATGCCTCTAGGACCGCTTAAAGTAGCATTAGACCAATTGCACCACCCAGCACACACATCAAGAAATCATCTTGAAGTAATGATCTCGAAGGATTGATTTGTTCCAAACCTGGGAGAACATGTCACAGATTTCATTGTAAATTGCCTGACTTGCTAGAAATTCACGGCTGGTCATACCTTTTGAACAGAGAGAGGAGCAATACCCTGTCCTACTGGAGGATTTCAGCATTTTTATATCGATATGTACATATG
Source organism: Ambystoma mexicanum (assembly GCF_040938575.1). NCBI lineage: Eukaryota > Metazoa > Chordata > Amphibia > Caudata > Ambystomatidae > Ambystoma > Ambystoma mexicanum. The sequence continues at coordinate 1,159,030,435 of NC_090941.1, read as the reverse complement.
TAACAAATGTGCAATTACTTTAGACATATGCTAGTAGTTGTATGCCACCTTTCCTGATAGATTGAAGCAGGTCCATGCACACACCCAGATGCCACATCTGCTGCAACGTTCCTCATATTCGAGTTATTCCCAAGGTGGGGAGTGTGTGAAGTGCTCCGATTATACAATGGACTGCATTTTGCAAATGAAGAATTTGAACACATCACTATTCTGTAGGGTATTAAGCATACATTTTGACCTGCTCACCCCCACAAGCAAACAGCTATTGCAAGTACCTCAGTGACCTCCTAAAGGAGTGAATTTCCAATTTAAAAGTGACACTGAAATAAGGTTTGCTTCATTGCCTTCTTTTAACCTTATTTGCATTACGCAACCACGTGACCATCCTCTGACTCCACATGAGTGGGACGCCAAATTCACACACCTCTTGCTCCTCCCTCTCCGGCTCACACTGATGCAGAGAATGTAGCAACTATGAAAGGAAGTGAAATGCATCATTATTTCATGACTATGACAGAGACTGCCAAATGTATGTCTCAAAAACTTCAAACGCGGCAGAGGGAGTCGACGAAGACTGCCAAAGCAACTGAACAAGTTGATTCGGAAATGCTGCTGAATCCACTAGCATTATTGCCTGGTTACAAGGTCCTCTGTAGGAATGTCTGTAGACAATGGCACAGCCATGTTTTGAAGGACTACACCTAGTTGAGGCAGTCACCCCAAAAGCAGTCAAAGTCAAAGGAAGGCAGGGCTGCTTGCACCTTCGTGACATCAAAATCTACAAAGGAGAGAGCGAACCTCTGCCAACCTAGAGAGGGAAGGTGAAGTGGAGACCAGAAGAGTCCAGACGAGGTGCGTGACAACAGCCAATCAGCAGCAAGAAAGGAAAAGACATTGGCTCCTCTGTAGATACACAGACAAATAGTGAAAATGTGTATAGCTACACTTGCACGGAATGAAGCGTGACACTTAAACCATATAAAGAAGAGTAACAAATGCTTCCTATAACAATCATATTTTTCACAGTCGTATTCTATTTGATGAACACTTACCCCTTTTTAGAAGACTGGAATATTAGTGTCATTGATTTATCTTTCAACATAAAAGCCTATTTTGTTTTGGAAAGAAGTTTTCATGTGATACTAACACAATCTTTCCTGTGAATTTCTACTCCTTGTAGAGATTACACTGAACTTTTCTTTTGGAGGAAAACAAATGGATTGTTTAATCATATTTGGAAATTCCCTTTTATCATTAAGATCCAATAAAACTTCCAATTATCTGTAAAAGGTGGACACATTAGCAATAATCCTTATAGCAACATGTTTTAAATGTTGTAGTCTTTATTTTATTATGCGTCTGGCACTGAGAGAATTGGTATTTTACAATGTAGCCAGACAATGTACAGAAATGAATCCACTATCACAGTGAGAAGTGAAATGGTAACAAATGAATTCCCTATAATTGCCACACAGATGAAGAGACTGAACGTAGTGTGCTAGATGACTTTGAACATATGAACAACTATATTATTGATTCTGCTCAAGTAACTAATAATTTGTGGTATCATCACATGAGGAGTAGGAAGAGAGACGTCCCCTATGCCACAAGCGCCTCTCAGACATTTGTAGCCACATAGATACCAGCAAATAGAGCACACTGCCTAACGCATCTTGCACACTTTGCACGACCAGGGGGCAATTCCAAGGGAAGTGGGCTGCCTTGTGATGGTTGTCAAACGAGATGTTTCCTTAAGAAGATAGCTACATGAAAAGAAAAGCTATGATGGATGATTCTTGGACATAAAATAAAGGTATTAGAAGGCCCAAGTAAAGGAGAAGTGAGAGTGACAGACTATAAATTATTACAATGCACACATGCCGGAGAAAGAGAAAGGCCTGGGACATCTGGGTGCTGGACATCTGGGTGCTGGGAAAGACCTCAATTACTAATATAGGGACATGCATATTCATCAGAAGGGTGGGTAGAGAGAATTATAGGCAGCAAAGCACAAGCACTCCTGACAGTACTAGTAGAGGTGGTGCAAACTGTAAATGATGCATGTCTTAAGGGATGGACTGAATATTCCAACTTACTAAAATGTGTGGACAATGAAGCATGTCCCCTAATCATAATACCTATACAATATGGCACAGTAAGTTTTAGGAAAACTTTCCCAGTGAAAGTTGGTGAGAATAAGGGAAGTAAATGCATCATGAATCTACCAGGTATGAAAAATGGCACAGCAGTGCTTATGGCCCTCTACTGGGCTTGTGGTTCAAAAGCATACACGCAATAGCTCTGGATTTGGGAGGCCTATGTACCATAAAAATATCAGCCCTGATAGTGCATCAAAGTGAAGTACAGATTGGTGATTTTCCCTGAATGAATGCACACTTAAGAAACAAATTGTCCCTTACTCTCAAACTCAGTAAAATGGAAAACCTTTTTTGAGCTAAATCAATGGAGACATGCCAGATGAGCATACATTATTCAGTAGGGCAACACAATTATTTACATCTATCTTTACTACCGGGTTGCATGCCAGCACAAACGCCAAATGGTTGCACATAACCAGATGGTTGTTGTTGCAAACAATAAAAGCAACTATGAAAGGCTTTAATGCTATTCAAGAAGAGATTAGGGCCATACACCTTGTGACCCTCCAGAATAAGTATGTCCTCAATTTGATAACGGCCATGGAGGGTGGGATGTGCACAAAAAAAGTGCTTCTTGCTGCATGTATTCACCCACCCACGATGAGGAAAACAGAATCCTCACCGAGAACGTAGCCACCTTAACAGATTAAAACACAGAAATGGTGGAGCAGTTGGACGAGATTGAAAATGATGACTGGTTTAGCTACCTGTTCTCTTGGCTATCCACATGGTTGGCTAACACATTTATAACGTTACTGGCCTTTCTAGAAATTTGCCTTCTACATTTTAAGAATTGCAATAAACGGTTGCAGAAAGTCTGACGACGGGGCAGTTGGAATGACAATAATAATGCATGTGGATGGTGGCATGCATGAGTACACCCAAACAGATGACCTGCCACATACCCAGTCAATGGAAAGTACTATCGGCCATCATGAATCCCCATGGTTACTTGTCCTCAGGACCCTCACAATTATGCTGAGCACTGGGTGTTTTATGACTCTAATGGGGAATGTTGCTATATGACATGGAGTGTGGACGAACATGTCAAACATACAGTCAGCCTGAGGGGGAGGGGGTGACCAAAGTATGGACACCAAACAGTACTTTATGGTGGAGAGCAAGAAAGAAGGTGTGGTCAAGGACTCGACCACAGGTGGGAATGTTGAGGGAGAGATTCATATGTTGTGCATAGCTAAAGCCCCTTCCCCGGCCCAATACCACCGAGATGAGAAACGTTATTCACCAAGACAACCATACTATCCATATCCCAAGTATGTACCTCACGAGATTGACACAATTTAAGCTTACAATGGCACAGGTAAAACTGAACTAATGACGCAACATCATATGTGCATGCATTAGACACAAAGCAAATGTGCAACCAACACGGATAAGGGAAACACTATGACAAACATGCATTTATATAGAAAGAATTTTAACATTACCTCCATAAAACATGACAAATACTAGCATAAGCAAAACATAATCTGCATGCAACATGAATGATATGTGAATATAGCTCACTAACATAGAAACACGACCGTAATGGGCAGCCATCGTTTCCAAAAATGGAAGCCACATCATGCTTGTAAGCTAATGAAAGGCCTCAAGACTTCATGAGAAAGTAAGATGCTTGAATCACAGGATTACAGATCTGTGAAGAGCTCAGGCAGTTGCTGGTAGACAGGGTCAAGGTTGCTGAGAAATGATGGAGGGTCCAAACGCTGCAAATAAGGTCCAATGTATGATTCCCAGTGCAAGAAGAAGAGCACAACCGGCCCCTTTGAGCCAGATGTGACCGAAACCATGAACCTAAAGAGGACCCAATGATGAATAACTCAAGATTACCCCAGTTGCCAAAAGGAACCATAACCTGCACAATGATATTAGCAAAGTTTCCAATAAATGCAGGGTGAAATAATTCCAAACACCGTCCCATCACACATGACCCATAATTGAAGAACATTGTCCAAACATTGTCCAGTCATTAGTAATGAACATAGAGGAGACACCCATCTCACTCCGCACACACTTTTCTAGTCACAAGACGATGTGCAAGGTCAAATGCAATGAGTATACCTTGGTTCATGGCCTAGGAAGAAGGAATGGTATTTTCTTTAATTGAAAGGAAAGCAGTCCATGGACATCCCTCCCCCTAGTCCCGTCTGGGTCATTTGTTGATGACCTGTCAGTTGTCCAAGGTTGTATAAATACTGAAAAGGGGGTTTGTCCTGGCTGTAGCAGTCAAAGCATTTTGCAACTTATGTACATGCAAGTTAAATCTACTGTGTATTGACTATCCATTGATGGCGCTATTTTTTGCCTATTCATGGATAGGTGTATATCAAATAAACACAACATACACGTTCTTTTTAGTGAAGTTAGGTAGAGATTTTAATATATTGCTGACCTATTAACTCTTTTATACTTTTTTTGACATGTTCATGGAATAACACAACTATTTTAATCTGTGCAGAAGTGCAATCATTCTACACACCAACAATCGTGAACAATGAGTACAAAAACTATATTACAAGCATAAGCCAAGTTAAACAAATTGATACAAGGATATACTTCATAGTAGAAAATGGAAGGAACAGAAAAACAAATACATGAAAATTCTTCTAGTACATGTTGATGTCCTAATTGTACATCATGGTTTAACCAATCAGATAGAACTTACATTTTGTGTTGTTACTTTAGGTGGAAGACCTTGGGTAGGTCTGTCATAGCCAGGCTAAAAGGCAACCAAATAGTGGGTCCAAGGTTGGTCAGTAGGGAGCCAGCCAACGCACCCCCAACATTAGGCCGCCCAGTGTGTGTTAGACTAACAAATAATATATTGTAGAAGTGATGGCTTTTTTACTGTTATCAATTTAGAGGTGGTCGGAGGAAGAGCCATCAGATCGCTATTACCCAATCAGAAGTCTAACCCATATAGAATGGGTATGTAGTTGTCCCTCTTAAACAATCCCTTCATTCTGTAGGTTTTGGCTAGCAAGCTTGTAACGTGACGTCAGTTATGAGGATCGTTCACCTTGTGTCGAAGCTCTGAGAGCTGCACCTTTGTTGCGTGTGTGCTGTACCTGCTTTATTTGGATGTTAGTAATGCTCAGTCTACTTCCATTTTTGAGTCTGTTTTTCTAACTCTCGATCCTCTGTGTAATTTGGGTGTTCTCCCAGGCCATCATTACAGGGACATTGTTACTCCCACTGGAGTCGGAGGAGCCCTCGAAGTTACACATTTCCCTGATCGACATATCTTCCCGGCCACTTGCTAGCTTTTTCCTTCTCGTGTGACCTGTTTTGCTGCCTGTTCTGAGTGTGTCCTTATTACCTCATCCCAGCACACCTGTACACGCTTCTTTTTAATCACTGGCGCGTATTGAAGTCCCACCACGTGCAATTATGATTCCTGTTTATTTCACACCTTGACCTCCTTATTCATGCGCCCTCCCAGCCTCACCATAAGAACATTGTGTTCATCCGCCACACCTGGGGCGCAGAGTTCCTGCATTCAGCAATCTCTCATTGCTACCCAACCGGTCTGGGGTGTCATCCCTCCACCTGCCTCCATCTTGGCACGACTAAGAGCTAACTGCTGCCCTTCTGGATCAATGCACCCCTTCTCTACCCCCTTCCTGTGCCAGGTGGCCCTCCTCTCCACTCACTGCATAGGCCCGACACTCTCTGCCTCTATCCCTCACCCTGCCTGTCCCCAGCGTCCAGGGGCAGTACCAGCCCACTTTCTGGAGGTTGCAGGCAGAAGGCCAGGCTCTGCCAGGGGGCTCAGCTCTGGGCTCCGGTGGGAAGGGGGGGGTCTCACCTGAGAGAGCAGAGTGTTTACATTTAAACACACTGCTGGCAGCATCAGCAGCAGACATGCAGGTGCGAGGGTAACACCTTGCCCAGGTGACATCAATATACCCCGCATCATGAAGAAGCCAATGGCTTCACTGCTGGGCGCAGCTGGCAGATGCCCCGTGCCTCCAATGATTAGCGTGGCATTGGGAAATTAAATAGTCTCTAAATTGGGCAGAACTATGCATCTAATGGGCCAAAGACAGGCACACTAGCCATCCTCCTGGAGTTCGAGGAAATGGGGCAGGGGCAACAGTGATCCAACATATTTAGGCTTGCTCCACCCCTACCTGCACCTGTCTGTGCCTTTTGCCCACTTTCTTTCCCCTCTGTCTCCACTTCTCCCTGCACTGTTCCCGCGGTCCTTGCGCCTTTGCATGCCTCCTTCTGCAATGTTCTCATGAGTAGCTCCTGCCGGGGTGTAGGTAGCAGAATCCAGCTGCGTTCAGGGACCCCTCGACCAAGGCTGAGATACAGGGAGCCGGTGGGTGATCAGTCTGCGAGCTGGGCACCCCAGTAGCGTCTGGAAGAGCTTCAAGTTGCTGAATTCCCTCATTGGCAACCCATTGGGTAGCGAGTCCATTTCATAGTTCCAGAGGGTAAGAGAGAGGAGCTTAGTTATCAGCCAAGGAAGAGATATGATTAACTTGACTTCTTCTTACAGTCCTGTCCGGCTCCCAGAAGCCTCTGCTTTCAGTGGGGAAGTGGCTGTGGGGGATTATGCCAATGCATTCGGTGCCTCTAGACTGCACGTCTGTTTTCATAACTCGCCTGGCACCCTCTGTTTCCATTTGCATTGTGAAATGTAGATTACAAAGTTCATGCACTTGCTTTTTAAGCTGTGCCATTACATGGTGCTTGGTCATTTAATTGTGTAATGTGGCAATGCTGAGATATATCCAAACAGCCACACAGTGGTTTGTAGTTAAAGAGACAGTTTTGGAGGTTACGGTTATACTCTTCCTGGGAAGCAGTGCTTTGGGCTGCATTTAATAAGCGATACCCTGTTTTTTTTTATAGCGCTCGGAGCATCAGTGCTAAAGATGTATTATAATGTTCCGTAATTTACCAGACAAAGGAATTGAGGAGGGGAGGGTAAATGAGACACGCCAGGCGGTTTGTATGGGCGTGTTGGTTTTAATCTGTACCGCCTCTTGCCCATTCTGGAAGCTGTTGTCTCCTTTTACCGGGATATAGGGCGAGTGCTGCTCCATGGCAAGGGCAGGAGAGTCCTTTGAGTGCACCCCAGAGAGTGCTTTGCCTGTAGGGGGCTACATGGGGGAGTCGTTGAGGCTCTCGCTGACCCTGTGTCTGCATTCGTTTCTTCCTCTATATTATTTCTTTCTGTTTCCGGGAGTATGATTTTGCTGGAGGTTGGGTATTTGTTGGACATTTTCTGGCGGGGCATATCCATTTGAGTGTGTTGGTGGAAGGCTGTTTGGGGTGATGCCGAGTGAGTCCATAGTACCGAGGCACGAGGGTGTTGTCGTGTTCGTGTTGTGTTCCCTCTTTACATTCACTTCCCCTTGAACCTCTGTCGTTTCCTTTTACTGTGTATTGGGGAAGCAGGAATTATTGCCAGGAGGCCTGTGCTGTCAACATTAACAATGCGGTTTTGAGGTCAGGAATGGATTTGCGTTTGAGGTTCTGGTAAGGGGTGCATTGTTTGGTTGGAAGGTGGGTGCAATGGCATTGTTCTGTACAGATGGGTGCCGCTCTGCCTGCTGCCTTTTGTTCCCTTGTCTGTGTATGTAGCAAAGTGGTATGACTATTATTGAACTATGCGGCTGCGTGGAAAAGGTGGGACGGGTTACCACAGATTGAACCTGGAATAATTGAATCTTTAAGCTCACCAATACCTCACTGACACCTCACCGAGAAACCAAGGGCTAACTTGGATCAGTCATTGCCAACCTCTCCTGACATGGACTGCACAGAGAGAGAGTGTGGTATTCTCATGAAGCTCCTCACCACCACGAGAAGGTACTCCAGCATTTAATGCTACCGCACAGACAAGTAACACTCAGGGGACAGGTGACAAGTGCAAGTACAAAGGTGCACGGTATTAGCACTGGGACATATTAGGAAACCATTGCACTATGACAAGTGCAGTTTGCCAATGTATTTAGCAGCAGGACACAGTATGCTCTAGAGTCAATACCATTCTGTAGTGCTAGTGGCTCCGGAGCACTTTACACAAGGATTTTGCCAGAATTTGGCTTTAAATTGTATACAGTAACAAAGTACTATTGTTGGAGGTATAGAGGGATTCGTATTTGTCCTGCAGGTATTGTTGAAAGAGCTAAGTTTTTAGCATTTTGCGTGACGGAAGAATAGTGGGGGCATTTTGAGTGTTTTACAGGCCGGAGTTCCAAATGGTCAGGGTGTGGCAAGAGGAGGACTGTGTAGAGGAGGAGCCAAGTGCCCCCACTCCACCTGCCCCGCCTACATTACCTGAAAAGTATGAACCAAAGTATGTGATTTACACTACACCAATCAGAAAGCAAGAAGAAGAGCAAGGGCTCTGTGCAATACCCATAAGAATACCTACACCTAGGAGAATATGGGAAGTGAAGCATCCATTAAGGAAACCATACCTACATCCAAGACAATATGATGGCCATTTTAATGTGATTCCTGATGAAACAAAGAAACTAAATGACCAGGATGAATGGTGACATCATACGAAACCAAATCGACCCCATATAGAAGATAACCAGACCAGAGAGGCAGACAATTTATGAAGAACAAAGTTATGAAGTACCTCGTAAGTGCCTCTTTGCCGGACCCGCTGGCTGTGGATCGCTGTGTTGCTTTGCTGAAAACATGTTCAAAGACTTTGCAACGGTATATTATCCAAACCTTTGTGCTAAGAATCCAAGGAAATATCAATGGTCTTATGATTAGTATTTACTAATCTATGTTGTGTTTATTTACAGTTTCAAAACACTTACTGCAAGTTAAGCCCCACCCACAAGTGCGTGATGACATAAAATTGAGACGCTGCATGCACCAGCGCAAGTGCACCTGCGATAAGTCCCTCGGAAGTGCCTCTTTGCCTCTTCGCCGCGTTGCCGCGTCGCCGCGTTGTGGAGGCGGTTTGGGCTTCCGGATACTTCGCAATCGAAATCAGCTGTTTGAGGCTTCCTTGTGATGGGCTTAATGATATTCCAGACTTTGAAGACAGGCATGCCTAATAGAAGCCTTTTGCAAAGGGTAAGAGAACCCCTAGTTTCTCCCAACGGCTTCCAACTCATTCATGCGCCACCCCTAGGTGTAGTACTAGCACCAACGGTACATTAGCGAATGCTGAAATCCGGAGGTTTTGTAATGGCACGCTCTCTGCAAACAGAGCAAAAATAATAAGTGAAGTGGAGGCAAGGCCATCGGTTAGAAATGGTGAGACTGAGAACCTTGACCCCGTAAATATGAGTAAAATTGGCCCTCATATTGCATCTGTAGCCACTCAAGCAGCAGGTGTTTATTTTGCAAAGCCGTTAAAAGATGTCTCCATTTCGGACACAGCCATCTTGAAGAATCTGCCCTCAACGGGACTAACAACAAATGCAATAATTCCTAGGCGTACTAGTCCCCCGGATGAGGGCACTCATTGATTTGGAAGATGGTGACTCAGTTTTTTCAAATAACTTACTTCCAGAAAACCTTCTAGGTTTGCCTGTGATGTTTTCCGAAGTCAGTCACAGTACTTTCGATTAAGTGTCCTCCACTGAAACTTTCACACCAATTAAAGTTCAAACTAATAATCACAGTACCAACACACCTATGATTGTTTATCACTCTGATCGATTGTTAGGAGTGACATTGCAGTCAATGAGTCTTGTAATTCAGTCACTGAGCAATATCTTCCAAGCATGTGAACAAAAATTACACTTTCAGGGGGAAAATTTGCAGAAAATCCTCCTTTGGCAAGCTTCCAATTTCCCTCATGTGGAATTAATGTCCACCACAAAAAATCTAAATTCAATTCCCAAGGCTGCCACATCATCTGCTGCGTGTCAAACAGATATCAGGTCCCCTAGGACGCGGGCCCTCAGAGGTATTCCACCAATTAAAGCCCTTAAAGAGACCTCACACGCACTACCATGCATCAATGACATTATTTATGATGTCGTAGCAGACATTGATATCACAACCAACACCAAAATCATAATGCCTGACATAATAGCAGTTGAAAATAGTACTAGTGAGAACAATAAAAAGATCTTTACGATTTTCATGTCAGGGGTGCAAGAATGTGGGCCGTTCAAAATTATCTAAAAATCAACAAGCTCCTAAAAGCACAGGGAAGGCCTCTTCTAAACAATTGTTCAAAGCCATCTCTCTACCCAAGAGAAATGTTGCGGTGGCCTCTCAAGCAATTAAACAAAAATATCTGATTCAATCACAGACCAGAACAAATGGATGTGCTAATTTCACCCCAGCCCAGTAGATGAGTTATCCACCTCTGGATGACCTAATGGATGAAATAAGCAATCAGAATTCTTCAGACTCTAATTCTTCAAATAAGGACCCTATGGTGCCTGGAAAGGCTGTCACGTTACCTAAACATGCAAGCGGGGTAAATGATCCCACATTGAGTGCACATAGAGCTGAAATCGTAAAGCAGTAGATGCTTATATGATGGGATTTATGCCACCAGCTCTTTCTCTTCCTGCAGATGACACTCTAAAGCTAGACTTAATCAAGTCTCAGCCTCAATTGGATTCTACACATAAAAAGGTCAATCAGGAGTTAGTAATAGGTCAAAACAACCTGGAGGCAAAAAAAGCTGTGCATGATCTACCCCGAGCATCACACCCTTTAGAAGACGCACTTATGCGACCTTTGGCGACTTCTCCACCTGTGACTACTGGTACTCAGCAGCTGCAGGAAAGGCAGGTGTCCGCTAATCCTGGTGCAGGACCGACTGATATGTCGGGAGCCATCTTGTGTCTAAATAAGAGCGTGTTAGGCAATTTATAGGGCCAAAACTCTCACACAACTCAAGTGGAATGGAGCATTAAAACACAGGAGCATGGGTCAAAGAAAATAGCGATACCCCATAGGAAGCCTCCAGCTGCTCATTCCCTGATTTTGGCATATAGATTGCCTCCGCTAACTCAATATGACCTAAATCGAAGAGCAGTGATGGCTATCTTTTCCGAGGTTCAACAGTTGGAGGACATGGTCTCCTCTGATTTAACAATAGTTGAATTTACCACCAGAGGGCATTGGAATTCTTTAGTACTCTGGAGGAACTCACGGGTAATCCAGAACGTAATCTGGCAGGCGAAAGATCATCTATATATATTGGGATTTGCACTCACTCTTGATCCTAGAACAGGGCCTCTCAAACCACTCAACAGTGATCAAGGGAGCCATTCAAATTAGAATCACACGGGAACCAAGATGGCAACAAAATCTCAACTGAGTAAGACGCCGCGCAATTGCCACTCCATGCCCAAACAAAATTAACTAGATGTGGACGGGGGCTTGGGCCACTTGTCTCTTTTAAACTGGAATACAAGAGGATTTAAAAATCTCCTCAACAATGACCTAAGTCAGATAAGTAAATGGGATAGAGTGCTCTTTCAAGAGACTTGGCTCACCATACACTCCATCTTAGAGAACAATGAAATCCACTTAAATCCTGCCTTCGAACCGGTATTAGGTAGACCCACTTCTGGACTATTGACAGCAGTGAAATTGGGGAAAGGTTTGTCATCTAAATTTTGGGCGGAGCCTAATATGTTTATGTTGTTGCTCAAAGTGCTGTCCTTAAAGGAAGGGTGTGCAACCCTTCATGTTTACTGGAAGCCAATTGCAATATCCGATGATGTGTTTTTTTGAGATCTAAATGCCATTTTGGATTTGGTAGCTGAAGACCTAAACGTAAGATCTCTTGCGTTAGCGGGAGACTTAAACTTAAATTGCATGGCGAAAGTAGACCCTCGCCAGAAAGAGAGATACTTGAGATGGACTTCCTTGGTTCATGCCAGAGGTCTGCACATGCTTAATGGTACTTTTGGTGCAGACATCCCGCCAGTAGAGACATGGCAGAAGGGGGAGAGTACATCGATAATCGATTACATATACGTGAATTCTAAAGTGTGGTCCTCAATGACAAACGTTTGTGTGATCAAATCTGAATTAAGTGATCATAACATCCTCACTGCTGAATAGGGGGCCTGGCTGGTCAACGAAGTTGATCAACCTAAATTTGAACAAGGCTGTTTTGTGGTGAATGTTGGTGGTAATCGTCTCTGATGGACGGAAATGATTTGGTACATTTCAATCGATTGTTTAGCCATGGCGAGTCAAGCAAGTACACTCAGCATGGAAATGTGGGGATAGTATATTGTGATCTAATAAAGGCATTTCAACAGGGAAAAGGAAAAATAAAGCCGCCACTGCACCATTTAGACACATATGATATCCTGGGAATGGCTGGCAGAATGTGGGTACCTAGTCTCCTGTGTCCTGGGTTGCTCAGAGGAGTCTTCAGATCACTCCTTGCTGCCAGGATTTGATGGGTAACCCCCCGCTGACCAAACTGGGCAGAGGTTTTCAGGATGCCCTTAGTGGGCCTACTCTCATGGGGTTCCCCACTAAATTGCACTGTGCTTAGGTGCCTATACCCGGATGCCAGCGCATCCATTCCTGGGAGGTACTGGTCTATGAACCCCATACTTTTGGCTGGATAGTAATCTGCCCTCCAAGTGCCCCTGTGCTTATGTGCGCCAGGGGATATGGGGGTGGCAGAGCCCAAGGACTGAGAGAGATGAAGGCCTCTGGTACTAGGGCTCCTGAGGTTATGCTCAGGCGTTTCCCTTTCCCAGCGAACTTCATCTCTGTCAGCCCCTGCTCCCTGTTGCAATGCAAGAGCCTGCGCTTTCAGTTCCTCAGTTAAGGACTTACTAGACTCTATCAGTCTCTCCTGCATGGCTACCTGTTGCTGGAGCCTATCATTGTGCTGACAGAGAGCCTCATTTTCTCTCTGCGCCTCCTGATTGGTCCTGGAATGCCGGGCAGTCTTTGCTGCAGGAGGGTTACCTCCTGAGTCCCATCCCTACTGGCCTGTTCCTTTCTTGCCAGAGAATCTTCCACCCTCCTGGTGTGCTTTAACAGCTTCTGATGCTCTTTTTGGAGGTCACCCAGTCCCTGGAGGGCCAAGTGATTTTCTTCATTTTTTTATTTTAATTGGCAGACTTCCTGGCCTAAATTGTGTCCCTTTCCTGACTAAGAGCCTGCATCTGTGCCGCCAGGTCGTCCCTCTGCCTTTGAAAGGCACCAGCTTTCTGGCGTTCTTGATCAAACTCTGCCTGGGTATCCAGGTCTTTCAAAATCAATGTATTGTTTTCCTCTTTCTCTCTGTCTAGTCGGATTTGCAGGGTGGCTCCCTGCTCTGTGCATGCCCTGTTAAAGTCTAGTTGTTGCTCCAGCTTTTTCTGGCTCTGCAGTAGGGAGTCCAAACCTTCTTGGTACTCCTTCTGCAAGGCCAGAAATCTGGTATCCTGGTCAGCCTTTTCCTGTTGCAGGATATCCATATCCTCCTTTATTTTAATAATATACTGTCTACTCTCATTTTCTGACTCCTGGCTTCTGTGCAGCCTCTGCTCAGAAGAAACCAGGTCAGATTGTGCCTTTTCTAACGCCATCTGTTGCCTATTTGCCAGATCTTGGCCTTCAGCACATTTGTCCTGTATGGCTCCCATATATAAATATAAATATGCCGCTACCCTGACAATCTTGTTGTGCTCATCCTTGGCCTTAGGGGCCATATATAGTTCACTCAGGGCCACATGTAAGGGACCCTGATCTCTCCATATATCTGACCCTGTTTCAGTGATCTGGGGTGCGATTGCCTGCAACCAGACCGCCTGGTCCTGATGAGCCCACTCACCTCTCACAAATAGCTTATGTCAGAGGTGTTCTCTGGCTATTTTGATATTTACCAAGGTCGTCATTCTGGAATTTGATTTCCTTCCTGATTTACAGAAGTTTGTATTTTATTTTGCAAAACAGACCGTTTCCTTAGAGCGTTCCTTTGAGGGGTGTTTTTACAGTGTAACACGGCGTTGTGATCCAACAGAATTTATATATCCTGTCAGTTAGCACACTGTATTAATCTGCACAAGTGATAGATCTAATCCAGAATCCCCGGCACGAGCCCCCAACCCTGTCAAGTGACTCCAATCAAACACTCCCACTAAGTCAGTGCCTTGTCTGGGATTGCTCAAGGGAAGCCATTTTTTATATATTTTTATGACAAGTTATACTCTGGATGATAAACCCTTATATAACGCCCCTCTCTATGAATCCCCCTGATCTCACTGAGCCAAGAAGTAGGTTTGTTTTGCAATTTACAAGATTTATTGGAAAAATTAATATATATATATATATATATATATTACACTTTTATAAATAAATTAAAATTTGATCACACACTTATGAATATGATGTTGATCAACAATAGATAATCTGACCCTAGCTCACTTCATTACAATCAATGAGGAGTTAGTATAGGAAGGATAAGGTAGCAGAAAATACTTTTATGGTTTCAAGGAAAAGCAATGAGGGAAAAATGCAGCACAGAAATAAACTTGATATGATTTCAACAAAAGATAATATGATCACTTTTTCTTTGACAATTCCCTCCCCCCCTATGCAAGATAAGGAGATGGAAGGAGAGCACACAATTCTCAGGAATACAAAATGCAATACAAATTTCCAGTTCCCCCCAGCGAGCTTAGAGGAAAACAGGTATGATTTTAAAGCAGGCAAGATCCTTTTGAATGTGGGGGCAATGAAGTGAAAAATTTGCTGAAAAATGCTTTTAATTCCCTCTAGAGGTTCAGGGTGAGTGAGAGATACTTTAAATCAGTTCAGGTCAGCCCTACCAATGATTCAGGGATGGTTATCAGGTTGAAAACGGGATTCAGTAATGGAAGCAAAAGACAGATATTTTTACACGTGGTTGAAATGAAGCAAACTGTCAATTTGCTGCACTTTTTTCCAAGTGCGTCGATCGCGATTGCGGAGGAACTATAAAGAGTAGTAAGTTCTAGGCTTGGTGGAAAGCTTAGAATATTGGCTTTAAAATTAAAGTTAAAACTCGCTTCTAGCACAAACGGTTCAAGAGATACAGACGATTTAGTGGAGGTAGATTTTCAGAAATGAAATTACAGTTTCAGAATGACAGATGCGCTTGGAAGGTTTGAATCAAAAGGATGGACACACGATTCTTTATGATGCAGTTCTAATAGGTCAAAATAGTTTGAATTAGATTATTTTAAACTAAGAGGTTGGTTTTGCACTGTTCTATCTGAGTACTCACGCTATGAATTTGAAATAGGCCGTCAGGGTCCGGTCAGCAGGTTTGGACTGAGCTCTTGGTGGTTTCTGGTATGGTTCTCTGGTTCTGGTCTGGTCTGGTCTGTGGTTCTGCTGTCGGCCCTTCACAGCGGTCTGGTCTGTGGTTCTGCTGGTTCTGTTCTCTCTGGATACAGCACTGCTTTCTGGGTCTGCTACCGGTTCTGGCAAAAGTTCTTGGCAAAGATCCAACAACTCGCCCGGCTGTAGAATAGTTTGGTTGGATTGCTGGATTCTGTAGGCCTGCTGAGAAGAGTTCTCAGCCTGTGGGTTAGGCCTTTGCTTTAAGTTCTGTAGTCTATCTGGAGTCTAAGTTCTGGATGTTCCTTCTAGATGTGGTGTGGTCCGGCAAAACGCTCTGCAAGAAAATGAAAAGTGAATGTCTTGCCTGTCCAAGCAGTCTCTTTTTATGTGTTTTGAAAGTGGGTTGGTCGGCTCATTCTGCATGCCCAACCCTCTCATGATTTGATAGGTCAAGGATTCTCTGTGACCTGATTTGAGAAGGGATAGTGTGTCAGAGTGAGTCAGAGTCTTACAGTCTATTGAAGAAATGCCCCTTTCTTTTTCTTAGAAAATGAATTTTTCATAACTAACAGTTTCCCAGATACACACATCGTTGAAATTACATACACATTTCACAGATGAATTTAAGATACACTCTCACTCAACTCTGATTCCCCTCAGAGCCTGGGTTCACAAATGGCAACATTTTGTGCTTTTTAGTGACTTTTGCCATATGGGTTTTTCCTCAAAATGTACACAGACCTGCACCCCTTCCCTGAGCATATTACTGGAAATTACTATGTCTCTATCCTAAATACAGTGTCTGCAATATTAATAAATAGCGAGGTTCGGTCCCAGAACACCGTACAAAGTGGAATTTGGGCTCAAATCGTGAGGGCATTTTTCATTTTCAGGATCCCCAAATTGTACATTTCTGTGAGCTTAATACAAGATTTTAGAAGCATTTAACTTAAACATATATTTGCTGCAATATGAATCCACAGTCCTGTCTGGCCCGCCCCTAGGAACTGGGGGAATCAGGGATCACATGTATCTCCTTTCAGTAAGAGCTCTGTTTACAGTCCACACCCAAAATCAGCATACTCCATTCAAATGAAAGGGTCTATTGTGTTGGGTCCAGCAGGCTGCAGGGAAGTCCCCTCCCTCTCAATCAACAGGGCAATGTGATATCCTGCCTCCTGGTATGGGTCTCTGGGGTGTTAAGAGTTCTCAGGAAAGGCATGTCTTTTGAACTTTTAATTACATAAGACCCCCTTCTGTTCATTGCACAGTTCTGCAAGACAGCTCTCCTGTCAGGATTTATAGAGCGCCAGCGCCGGTCAGTGTCCATTGCCGGTACTGCACCTATTTTTGACAGCTGTCTTGAATTAATACATTTCAAAAGGAAATGACTTTACTTGATAGTAAATGATCGTTGCTTGACATGGCAATGATGTGGAACTGTAGTAGAGTAAAGTAAAACACTCAACCATAGTTGGATTTTTGTTTGGTGGTTTTGGGCCCATGATCTTAGCAATTTTTGACATTAATAAAAACGGGTTTTGAACAGAACCATCTTTCTTTGCACTGGTGCGTGGCAGGTCAGGGGACCATTTTGGTGTGCGCAAAACTGCACGGTTCTCCTGGATTCTGGCGCAAATGTGGGCTTTTCGGCCATCTTGGATTTTCTGAGTCCACAGCACCAAATGTTGCAGCATAATAGTCCAAACGTGGGTCAGGACACCCAACAGATGACTCTAGCGATGAGGCTAGCCACACTCACACTTGCCCTCACCCAGTGTCATCATGTCCCGGAGTCTGCCTGTCCCTCTTCACTCATCCAAGTCCCTGCTACTCCCATCCATTATTCTAGCGGTGAGGCTAGCCACACTCACACTTGCCCTCACCCAGTGTCATCATGTCCCAGAGTCTGCCTGTCCCTCTTCACCAATCCAAGTCCCTGCTACTCACATCCATGACTCTAGCGATGAGGCTAGCCACACTCACACTTGCCCTCACCCAGTGTCATCATATCCCGGAGTCTGCCTGTCCCTCTTCACCAATCCAAGTCCCTGCTACTCCCATCCATTATTCTAGCGATGAGGCTAGCCACACTCACACTTGCCCTCACCCAGTGTCATCATGTCCCGGAGTCTGCCTGTCCCTCTTCACCAATCAAAGTCCCTGCTCCTCCCATCCATTATTCTAGCGATGAGGCTAGCCACACTCACACTTGCCCTCACCCAGTGTCATCATGTCCCGGAGTCTGCCTGTCCCTCTCCTCCAATCCAAGTCCCTGCTACTCCTATCCACTATTCTAGCGATGAGGCTAGCCACACTCACACTTGCCCTCACCCAGTGTCATCATGTCCCGGAGTCTGCCTGTCCCTCTTCTCCAATCCAAGTCCCAGCTACTCCTATCCATTATTCTAGTGATGAGTCTAGCCACACTCACACTTGCCCTCACCCAGTGTCATCATGTCCCGGAGTCTGCCTGTCCCTCTTCTCCAATCCAAGTCCCTGCTACTCCCATCCATTATTCTAGTGATGAGGCTAGCCACACTGACACTTGCCCTCACCCAGTGTCATCATGTCCCGGAGTCAGCCTGTCCCTCTTCACCAATCCAAGTCCCTGCTACTCCCATCCATTATTCTAGTGATGAGGCTAGCCACACTCACACTTGCCCTCACCCAGTGTCATCATGTCCGGGAGTCTGCCTGTCCCTCTCCTCCAATCCAAGTTCCTGCTACTCCTATCCATTATTCTAGTGATGGGGCTAGCCACACTCACACTTGCCCTCCCCAGTGTCATCATGTCCCGGAGTCTGCCTGTCCCTCTTCTCCAATCCAAGTCGCTGCTACTCCGATCCATTATTCTAGTGATGAGGCTAGCCACACTCACACTTGCCCTCACCCAGTGTCATCATGTCCCGGAGTCTGCCTGTCCCTCTTCACCAATCCAAGTCCCTGCTACTCCCATCCATTATTCTAGTGATGAGGCTAGCCACACTCACACTTGCCCTCACCCAGTGTCATCATGTCCAGGAGTCTGCCTGTCCCTTTCCTCCAATCCAAGTCCCTGCTACTCCCATCCATTATTCTAGTGATGGGGCTAGCCACACTCACATTTGCCCTCACCCAGTGTCATCATGTCCCAGAGTCAGCCTGTCCCTCTTCACCAATCCAAGTCCCTGCTACTTCCATCCATTATTCTAGTTATGAGGCTAGCCACACTCACACTTGCCCTCGCCCATTGTCATCATGTCCCGGAGTCTGCCTGTCCCTCTTCACCAATCCAAGTCCCTGCTACTCCCATCCATTATTCTAGCGATGAGCCTAGCCACACTCACACTTGCCCTCACCCAGTGTCATCATGTCCCGGAGTATGCCTGTCCCTCTTCACCAATCCAAGTCCCTGCTACTCTCATCCATGACTCTAGCGATGAGGCTAGCCACACTCACACTTGCCCTCACCGAGTGTCATCATGTCCCGGAGTCTCCCTGTCCCTCTTCACCCATCCAAGCCCCAACTACTCCCATCCATGACTCTAGCGATGAGGCTAGCCACACTCATACTTGCCCTCACCCAGTGTCATCATATCCCGGAGACTGCCTGTCCCTCTTCACCAATTCAAGTCCCTGCTCCTCCCATCCATTATTCTAGCGATGAGGCTAGCCACACTCACACTTGCCCTCACCCAGTGTCATCATGTCCCGGAGTCTACCTGTCCTCTCCTCCAATCCAAGTCCCTGCTCCTCCCAACCATTATTCTAGTGACGAGGCTAGCCACACTCACACTTGCCCTCACCCAGTGTCATCATGTCCCGGAGTCAGCCTATCCCTCTTCACCAATCCAAGTCCCTGCTACTCCCATCCATGACTCTAGTGACGAGGCTAGCCACACTCACACTTGCCCTCCTCACCCAGTGTCATCATGTCCCGGAGTCTGCCTGTCCCTCTTCACCAATCCATGTCCCTGCTACTCCCATCCATTATTCTAGTGATGAGGCTAGCCACACTCACACTTGCCCTCACCCATTGTCATCATGTCCCGGAGTCTGCCTGTCCCTCTTCACCAATCCAAGTCCCTGCTACTCCCATCCATTATTCTTGTGATGAGGCTAGCCACACTCACACTTGCCCTCACCCAGTGTCATCATGTCCCGGAGTCTGCCTGTCCCTCTTCACCAATCCAAGTCCCTGCTACTCCCATCCATTATTCTAGTGATGAGGCTAGCCACACTCACACTTCCCCTCACCCATTGTCATCATGTCCCGGAGTCTGCCTGTCCCTCTTCACCAATCCAAGTCCCTGCTACTCCCATCCATTATTCTAGTGATGAGGCTAACCACACTCACACTTGCCCTCACCCAGTGTCATCATGTCCCGGAGTCTGCCTGTCCCTCTTCTCCAATCCAAGTCCCTGCTACTCCGATCCATTATTCTAGTGATGAGGCTAGCCACACTCACACTTGCCCTCACCCAGTGTCATCATGTCCCGGAGTCTGCCTGTCCCTCTTCACCAATCCAAGTCCCTGCTGCTCCCATCCATTATTCTAGTGATGAGGCTAGCCACACTCACACTTGCCCTTACCCAGTGTCATCATGTCCAGGAGTCTGCCTGTCCCTTTCCTCCAATCCAAGTCCCTGCTACTCCCATCCATTATTTTAGTGATGGGGCTAGCCACACTGACACTTGCCCTCACCCAATGTCATCATGTCCCAGAGTCAGCCTGTCCCTCTTCACCAATCCATGTCCCTGCTACTCCCATCCATGACTCTAGTGATGAGGCTAGCCACACTCACACTTGCCCTCACCCATTGTCATCATGTCCCGGAGTCTGCCTGTCCCTCTTCACCAATCCAAGTCCCTGCTACTCCCATCCATTATTCTAGTTATGAGGCTAGCCACACTCACGCTTGCCCTCACCCGTTGTCATCATGTCCCGGAGTCTGCCTGTCCCTCTTCACCAATCCAAGTCCCTGCTACTCCCATCCATTATTCTAGCGATGAGGCTAGCCACACTCACACTTGCCCTCGCCCAGTGTCATCATGTCCCGGAGTATGCCTGTCCCTCTTCACCAATCCAAGTCCCTGCTACTCTCATCCATGACTCTAGCGATGAGGCTAGCCACACTCACACTTGCCCTCACCCAGTGTCATCCTATCCCAGAATCTGCCTGTCCCTCTTCACCAATCCAAGTCCCTGCTACTCCCATCCATGACTCTAGCGATGAGGCTAGCCACACTCACACTTGCCCTCACTGAGTGTCATCATGTCCCGGAGTCTCCCTGTCCCTCTTCACCCATCCAAGCCCCTACTACGCCCCTCCATGACTCTAGCGATGAGGCTAGCCACACTCATACTTGCCCTCACCCAGTGTCATCATATCCCAGAGACTGCCTGTCCCTCTTCACCAATCCAAGTCCCTGCTGCTCACATCCATTATTCTAGCGATGAGGCTAGCCACACTCACACTTGCCCTCACCCAGTGTCATCATGTCCCGGAGTCAGCCTGTCCCTCTTCACCTATCCAAGTCCCTGCTACTCCCATCCATGACTCTAGTGATGAGGCTAGCCACACTCACACTTGCCCTCCTCACCCAGTGTCATCATGTCCCGGAGTCTGCCTGTCCCTCTTCACCAATCCATGTCCCTGCTACTCCCATCCATTATTCTAGTGATGAGGCTAGCCACACTCACACTTGCCCTCACCCATTGTCATCATGTCCCGGAGTCTGCCTGTCCCTCTTCACCAATCTAAGTCCCTGCTACTCCCATCCATTATTCTAGTGATGAGGCTATCCACACTCACACTTGCCCTCACCCAGTGTCATCATGTCCCGGAGTCTGCCTGTTCCTCTTCACCAAGCCAAGTCCCTGCTACTCCCATCCATTATTCTAGTGATGAGGCTAGCCACACTCACACTTGCCCTCACCCATTGTCATCATGTCCAGGAGTCTGCCTGTACCTCTTCACCAATCCAAGTCCCTGCTACTCCCATCCATTATTCTAGTGATGAGGCTAGCCACACTCACACTTGCCCTCCTCACCCAGTGTCATTATGTCCCGGAGTCTGCCTGTCCCTCTTCACCAATCCAAGTCCCTGCTACTCCCATCCATTATTCTAGCGATGAGGCTAGCCACACTCACACTTGCCCTCACCCAATGTCATCATGTCCGGGAGTCTGCCTGTCCCTCTTCACCAATCCAAGTCCCTGCTACTCCCATCCATTATTCTAGTGATGAGGCTAGCCACACTCACACTTGCCCTCACCCAGTGTCATCATGTCCCGGAGTCTGCCTGTCCCTCTTCACCAATCCAAGTCCCTGCTACTCTTATCCATGACTCTAGCGATGAGGCTAGCCACACTCACACTTGCCCTCACCCAGTGTCATCATATCCCAGAATCTGCCTGTCCCTCTTCACCAATCCAAGTCCCTGCTACTCCCATCCATGACTCTAGCGATGAGGCTAGCCACACTCACACTTGCCCTCACTGAGTGTCATCATGTCCCGGAGTCTCCCTGTCCCTCTTCACCCATCCAAGCCCCTACTACGCCCCTCCATGACTCTAGCGATGAGGCTAGCCACACTCATACTTGCCCTCACCCAGTGTCATCATATCCCAGAGACTGCCTGTCCCTCTTCACCAATCCAAGTCCCTGCTGCTCACATCCATTATTCTAGCGATGAGGCTAGCCACACTCACACTTGCCCTCACCCAGTGTCATCATGTCCCGGAGTCAGCCTGTCCCTCTTCACCTATCCAAGTCCCTGCTACTCCCATCCATGACTCTAGTGATGAGGCTAGCCACACTCACACTTGCCCTCCTCACCCAGTGTCATCATGTCCCGGAGTCTGCCTGTCCCTCTTCACCAATCCATGTCCCTGCTACTCCCATCCATTATTCTAGTGATGAGGCTAGCCACACTCACACTTGCCCTCACCCATTGTCATCATGTCCCAGAGTCTGCCTGTCCCTCTTCACCAATCTAAGTCCCTGCTACTCCCATCCATTATTCTAGTGATGAGGCTATCCACACTCACACTTGCCCTCACCCAGTGTCATCATGTCCCGGAGTCTGCCTGTTCCTCTTCACCAAGCCAAGTCCCTGCTACTCCCATCCATTATTCTAGTGATGAGGCTAGCCACACTCACACTTGCCCTCACCCATTGTCATCATGTCCAGGAGTCTGCCTGTACCTCTTCACCAATCCAAGTCCCTGCTGCTCCCATCCATTATTCTAGTGATGAGGCTAGCCACACTCACACTTGCCCTCCTCACCCAGTGTCATTATGTCCCGGAGTCTGCCTGTCCCTCTTCACCAATCCAAGTCCCTGCTACTCACATCCATTATTCTAGCGATGAGGCTAGCCACACTCACACTTGCCCTCACCCAATGTCATCATGTCCGGGAGTCTGCCTGTCCCTCTTCACCAATCCAAGTCCCTGCTACTCCCATCCATTATTCTAGTGATGAGGCTAGCCACACTCACACTTGCCCTCACCCAGTGTCATCATGTCCCGGAGTCTGCCTGTCCCTCTTCACCAATCCAAGTCCCTGCTACTCCCATCCATTATTCTAGTGATGAGGCTAGCCACACTCACACTTGCCCTCACCCAGTGTAATCATGTCCCGGAGTCTGCCTGTCCTTCTTTACCAATCCAAGTCCCTGCTACTCTCATCCATGACTCTAGTGATGAGGCTAGCCACACTCACACTTGCCCTCACCCAGTGTCATCATGACCCGGAGTCTGCCTGTCCCTCTTCACCAATCCAAGTCCCTGCTCCTCCCATCCATTATTCTAGTGATGAGGCTAGCCACACTCACACTTGCCCTCACCCAGTTGCATCATGTCCCGGAGTCTGCCTGTCCCTCTCCTCCAATCCAAGTCCCTGCTACTCCCATCCATGACTCTAGCGATGAGGCTAGCCACACTCACACTTGCCCTCACCCAGTGTCATCATGACCCGGAGTCTGCCTGTCCCTCTTCACCAATCCAAGTCCCTGCTCCTCCCATCCATTATTCTAGTGATGAGGGTAGCCACACTCACACTTGCCCTCACACAGTTGCATCATGTCCCGGAGTCTGCCTGTCCCTCTCCTCCAATCCAAGTCCCTGCTACTCCCATCCATGACTCTAGCGATGAGGCTAGCCACACTCACACTTGCCCTCACCCAGTGTCATCATGACCCGGAGTCTGCCTGTCCCTCTTCACCAATCCAAGTCCCTGCTCCTCCCATCCATTATTCTAGTGATGAGGCTAGCCACACTCACACTTGCCCTCACCTAGTTGCATCATGTCCCGGAATCTGCCTGTCCCTCTCCTCCAATCCAAGTCCCTGCTACTCCCATCCATGACTCTAGCGATGAGGCTAGCCACACTCACACTTGCCCTCACCCAGTGTCATCATGACCCGGAGTCTGCCTGTCCCTCTTCACCAATCCAAGTCCCTGCTCCTCCCATCCATTATTCTAGTAATGAGGCTAGCCACACTCACACTTGCCCTCACCCAGTTGCATCATGTCCCGGAGTCTGCCTGTCCCTCTCCTCCAATCCAAGTCCCTGCTACTCCCATCCATGACTCTAGCGATGAGGCTAGCCACACTCACACTCGCCCTCACCCAGTGTCATCATGACCCGGAGTCTGCCTGTCCCTCTTCTCCAATCCAAGTCCCTGCTACTCTCATCCATGACTCTAGCGATGAGGCTAGCCACACTCACACTTGCCCTCACCCAGTGTCATCATGTCCCGGAGTCTACCTGTCCTCTTCTCCAATCCAAGTCCCTGCTACTCTCATCCATGACTCTAGCGATGGGGCTAGCCACACTCACACTTGCCCTCACCCAGTGTCATCATGTCCCGGAGTCTGCCTGTCCCTCTTCACCAATCCAAGTCCCTGCTACTCCCATCCATTATTCTAGTGATGAGGCTAGCCACACTCACACTTGCCCTCACCCAGGGTCATCATGACCCGGAGTCTGCCTGTCCCTCTCCTCCAATCCAAGTCCCTGCTACTCCCATCCATGACTCTAGCGATGAGGCTAGCCACACTCACACTCGCCCTCACCCAGTGTCATCATGACCCGGAGTCTGCCTGTCCCTCTTCTCCAATCCAAGTCCCTGCTACTCTCATCCATGACTCTAGCGATGAGGCTAGCCACACTCACACATGCCCTCACCCAGTGTCATCATGTCCCAGAGTCTGCCTGTCCCTCTTCACCAATCCAAGTCCCTGCTACTCCCATCCATTATTCTAGCGATGAGACTAGCCACACTCACACATGCCCTCACCCAGTGTCATCATGTCCCGGAGTCTTCCTGTCCCTCTTCACCAATCCAAGTCCCTGCTACTCCCATCCATGACTCTAGCGATGAGGCTATCCACAGTCACACTTGCCCTCACCCAGTGTCATCATGACCCGGAGTCTGCCTGTCCCTCTTCTCCAATCCAAGTCCCTGCTACTCTCATCCATGACTCTAGCGATGAGGCTAGCCACACGTGGTGAATGCTCTCTGGCACTGGCCTTGCATGGGTTGTAAACAATGCCAACCCCCAATCCTCCCTGCATGCGTCATTACATGTCTAGAGCTGTTCCACTTTACATGCCTCCACTCCCCCTGTCATCATATTCATTAGCACTTAGGTAACTCTTGGGTAATAAACTGAGCTGTTTTTGTTGCGTTAGGGTTGTGCTCTAATAATTGGAACACATTTCATAATCCAAGAAACTCCCAAAGCAATGAACAGGTTAGACATATACTGACACTAAATCATCTTCAGTCATTGCACAGATATGTCATGAATATTTCCACATATTTGATGAACAAGCAGAATTTGTATTTGTTTTATTTATTTATTTGTATATATATAGCGCGCAAAGAGCCCAGGGGCATTGAGGCACTGTTTCTTGTAAGAGCTTAGTTACAGAGGTACAGGAATGGTAGCAGTCGTTGGTACATTGTAAATACTACAGACATAATGACAGCTTATGCAATTGGTCATTACAATACAGCTTATGCAGTGGGTGATATGTATAGAATTCATGGTGATGCGAGGGACCTTATGTGAAGAGGATGGTTTTCATAGCTTTACGGAAAGCGAGAGGGAGGCCTCACCTCGGATTGTGGGAGGTAGGGCATTCCAGTGAGTGGGTGCAAGATATGGGAAGCTGGAACCACCCGCTCTATCTTTTTTTACTAGTGGCACAGAGAGCATGTTGGAATAGGGTGATCTGGTTGGCCTTGTAGAGGAGACCGGGTGGATCCTTGGTGAGAGGTAAGCATTAATACAAGACTCTGACTAACCAGCTCATTACCCAAGTGCTAACTTCGTAATGCAAGATTTCACAGTGTAAAGTAAACAACGCAAGCGCCTATCATCGTATCCTTCATGCGTCTTGATGCGCCGAGTAAACCTCAAGGAGCTCCTAACCTGTCTATAGTTGTACCAACCTCATCGCTCTTCCCATTCGCTAACCTTACCTCACCCTTTTCCGTAAAAAGGGCAGATGGAGACATTTGTTCCTTTGTTGGCATAAATGGCCGAAGGTTTATTATCACAACATTACTAAACACTACATGTTTCTCATCACTGCAAAGCCGACTGCTCTATCTCAAACATTGCTTCCCCCATTTTCCAACCAAGTCCACTCTAGGCCAAAGCTCCCCCAACCATTGTTGTCTGCGCCCCATCGGCCCTTGCAGGTGATCCTGGGCTGGAGGAGTGCCGTTCTTGCTGGGGGAAGCCGAGCCCTCTTCAATGCCTCCAGTGCCCTTGCCGCTAGGCCTTAGAGGAGAGCTGATCGCGAGAGAAGCGAAAACCCTGCCCGCTTTCCCACGGCTCGTTTGTAGTACCTACAGTGTCACTGGTTGCTAAAACACCTCCTCACCGTTTCTGCGACAACAACGGTGAAGACTTTCTGCTTTCTCTGCATCGGACTCCTTCTTCCAGTGTCGATGCAGAGAAAGATGATGCTGTCTGCGGGCTGAGCCCCCTTATATTACCTGACTCACACCTTCCCTTTGCGGCCCTTTCGTAGGGACCCCCCCTTTAACTTTGCCGGGCTGTAACCCCGATTCCGCTGGCTTTTGCCCACCCTTCCCCCTTATCCAGGAGGGAGGAAGGAGGACGCTGCGAGGTTATCTGGGCGCCTCCTTGAGGTTCCCCTGTCGTTACCTCTATCACTGGAGGTGGGAAGGTTAAAATGCTGAGTCCACATGCAATGCTGTGATAGATGATAAAGCACTTTCTATTGGCTACCACTGTCTGTTTCACCGTAAAGGCCCGGCTCCTATCTCACCTGGACGAATGAAACACCCTGCTGGGGCCACCCTACCCAGCATTACCCTGCCACAGATTACCGTGAATTTACCAAATCAGAAATGTTCAAGGGAGAAAAAAACAAGTCATTTGAACGAAAATTACTTTTGGTTTTCACTCCCCCAAACATGTCTGACAACCCACTGCCCCCCACCACTAACTTACCTCTTGGCGGCGCACCTCCTTGTGTGCCACTGCCTAATGCACCCCGCTGCGACACTGGTTCCCTTCACTCTACTAATACACGGATTCCGCCTGCCACCTATGAGCAACGTCTTGTGCTGAGCTGCTTTCCTCATCAGCCTCAACCACAAAACACACACATGCACTGAACTTCACTGGCTGCCCCTCTACCCGTTGCATCACCTTCAAAGCCAGCAGTACCAGTCACCGCCTCTGGTGGGCAGCACATCACCGGGCGCCCGGATCTGGCCTGACTAGCGCAGTGGACATGCAACCAACAAAGAACCAGGGAGCACCGATTCCTGCTCAGAGGCTCCAGTCTGCGGAAGCTCAGACTAACTGCCACAAGTGCTGACTCTGTGAGAAAATAAGTGCCAGGTCCCACATATCTTCTGGCATGCCTGTGACACATCAGGGTGGGCAGTACCCCACCCACTGGTGCACTACCCACAGCTGTCAACATATGTGGGGTTAAACATGCAACACCCACTGGTTCTTTGAGGGTGATGGATGCACTCTGAGGTTTACAGATTTACAGATCTCAATCGACATTACATATTAGTTGTGTCTGGAAATTAAACACATGTTTACATGTTTCTGTAAAAGACATCATCAGAGCACTTTCCTCTAATCCTATCGGTGGTAAGTGTAACATGTTCACCATCGAAAGAAAAACAGAACACACATGATTTCCTGCTATGGTGCAGTGATGGCCAAATGCAGGCAGGGTCATGACTGAACTCGTGAACTTGCCTGTCAAACAAGGCAGTAAGGCCTTCTTATACAGACTGGCACTCATGCCAGGCACTCCTTCTCGATATTGGCCTTTTCGTTGACCTTTCCCCCATGTTGTGGCTGCTCTGTTGCTGTCAGCCCACCCTGATGCTGGTTATTACAGTAGAGAATTTGCAGCAATGCCATGGAAACTAAGTGCAGCAGTGTGCAGACCTGGCCAACATCTCTGCGCAACATAGTCACCTTCTAACTCATTGTTATTCATGGAAATGGATAAACTGGGGTCATCAGGTGTGTGTATAGCAGCAGCCATGTGCCAGCCCAAGATGCAGAGACCCCGGCCACTGCGTACTGTTGTTTATTCTTATATTACTATGGCTGACTATGACTGACTGACATTTAAACTAGTAAAATTGCCAACACACCACGACATAATGAAGCTGGCATCAGACAGAAGTGCCAGGGCTCAAAAGTAAGTGCTGTGGCTGAGCCCTGGCAGTGCCCTACCCCCGCCCCCCGAATTAAGCACTGGCTCCCACCCTCTACAGTTCAGAAAGAAAATTGTGACCCTCCACTTGAAGGAGAACAATATTTGCATCATGTTCGATTCAACCTTGAACCAATGCAGTACACCAACCCTTTATATCACACCCCCTCCACTGCAGTACACCAGAAGACACCCCTTTATATCACACCCCCTGCACTGCAGTACACCGGATGACACCCCGTTATATCACACCTCCTGCACTGCAGTGCCCCGGGTGGCGACCCTTTATATCACACCCCCTGCGCTGCAGTACGCCAACGATTTATATCACACCACTGCACTGCAGTACACCGGATGGTAACCCTTTATATCACACTCCCTGCACTTCAGTGCCCCGGCTGTCAACCCTTTATATCACACCCCCTGCACTGCAGTACACCGGATGGCAACCCTTCATATCACACACCTGAACTGCAGTGCCCCGTATGGCAACCCTTTATTTCACCCCCCCTGCACTGCAGTACACCGGATGGCAACCCCATATCTCACACCCCCTGCACTGTAGTACACTGGATGGCAACCCTTCATATCGCAACCCCTGCACTGCAGTACACAGGACGACAACCCTTTATATCACACCCCCTGCACTGTAGTACACAGAATGACAACCCTTTATATCACACCTCCTGCACTGCAGTACACCGGATGGCACACCCCCTGCACTGCAGTACACTGGATGTCAACCCTTTATATCGCACCCCCTGCTCTGCAGTACTCCAGATGGCAACCCTTTACATCACACCCCCTGCACTGCAGTACACTGGATAGCAACCCTTTATATCACACCCCCTGCACTGCAGTACACCGGATGGAAACTCTTTACATCACACCCCCGGCACTGCAGTACACCAGATGGCAACCCTTTATATCACACCCCCTGCACTGCAGTGCCGTGGATGGTAACACCTTATATCACACCCCATGCACTGCAGTACACCGGACAGCAATACTTTATATCATACCCCTGCACTGCAGTACATCGGATGGCAACCCTTTATATCACACCCCCGGCACTGCAGTGTCCCGGATGGCAACCCTTTATATCGCACCCCCGGCACTGCAGTGTCCCGGATGGCAACACTTTATATCACATCCCCATCACTGCAGTACACTGGATGGCAACCCTTTATATCACATCCCCATCACTGCAGTACACCGGATGGCAACCCTTTATATCACACCCCCGGCACTGCAGTGTCCCGGATGGCAACCCTTTATATCACACCCCCGGCACTGCAGTGTCCCGGATGGCAACACTTTATATCACATCCCCATCACTGCAGTACACCGGATGGCAACCCTTTATATCACACCCCCGGCACTGCAGTGTCCCGGATGGCAACCCTTTATATCACACCCCCGGCACTGCAGTGTCCCGGATGGCAACACTTTATATCACATCCCCATCACAGCAGTACACCGGATGGCAACCCTTTATATCACACCCCCGGCACTGCAGTGTCCCGGATGGCAACCCTTTATATCACACCCCCGGCACTGCAGTGTCCCGGATGGCAACACTTTATATCACATCCCCATCACTGCAGTGTCCCCGATGGCAACCCTTTATATCACACCCCCGGCACTGCAGTGTCCCGGATGGCAACCCTTTATATCACACCCCCGGCACTGCAGTACACCGGATGGCAACCCTTTATATCACACCCCTGGCACTGCAGTGTCCCGGATGGCAACACTTTATATCACATCCCCATCACTGCAGTACACCGGATGGCAACCCTTTATAACACACCCCCTGCATTAACCCCAAACAGTTCTTCACAAATGTTACATGTTCTCAGTGACTGCAAATGGTAACTCTGTTCTGCCTCCCTCAGTGGTATGCTGTAGCTGGTAATACCGTACATGCTGTGTTACACACAAGGACTGTTGCCCCCTGTAACCTTCTAATGTACGCCTGTAACCACGAGCATTGTAGTG
Source organism: Ambystoma mexicanum (assembly GCF_040938575.1). Lineage (NCBI taxonomy): Eukaryota > Metazoa > Chordata > Amphibia > Caudata > Ambystomatidae > Ambystoma > Ambystoma mexicanum. Next base: position 1,159,000,291 of record NC_090941.1, on the reverse strand, counting down.
TGCATCACCACTTCACGGAGCCAGGATTTAATTCTGTGGTTCTCTTGGTTGCCACAGCATCATTTCCTGTGTCTTTTGCAATCTTCTGGATGAAACAACCCATTCCCATCCTTCCTTTCATGTGTACCTGCCATCAGAAAGGGCTTTCACACAGGAAGTGGCAGTGTCATTTCTTGCTTCCTTCACAATACTTGCCAATGGAGGCAGTGCTAGAAATGGTATAACTGGGGTCTCCATGGTGAATTCTGGGTAAATCCCACCCCCAATCAAAGTACACGACTCGCGTCATTTTGTTATGGTTTCTGGTTTATGAAGACATTCAGATGGATTGAGCACCTCTCACAACCCTTGATGTGTCTGCATTCATTGCCAAGGATTTCCTTGTGCTCTAAATCACAAAGTTGGCCATGAGCCGGCGGGTACTGACTGGTGAGCCGGCGGGTACTGACTGGTGAGCCGGCGGGTACTGACTGGTGAGCCGGCACTGATTGCTGCATCATCTGTGACTAACGATGCTGAGATTTTAGAATTACTACCAATGGAGATCTCTCTAGATACCTGTAAACCAAACCTATCCTTTACTGAAGGTGATGGCTGGATGTTTGTGAAGTAATCATAACCACGGGCATTGCTCTTGGCAGCCCTCTAGACCATCATTCTTTAGTCTGCTAAGCCATTACAGAAGGGAAAAGACCATATGCAAATCAGGCTTCGTCACACTCCAATAGGGGTAGTCCAACCTGAACTGCTAGATCACATTCCTACTCCACTAGGCCACAAGTAACCCTAGACATGTTTCAGTATTTTTAGTGCGGTGTAGCTTGGATCTTTAGACCGAGCAGATTTGAGGCCCATGTCTGGCATACGTTTCTCACTAGAGTGACATGTGCCAATTTTAAGGAATATGGCTGGAGGTTTTGCCTGTGAAGCCGTGCCACCTCTCTGCAGGCTCTTCAACGATGATAATTATGGCATTCTATCCACTTTGCTATACCTTTGAGGACCATTTACTCCTTCGGGGTCTTTGCTGTGTTTGCCTGCTGCTGGGTTCTTGTACTGCAGACTCTACGAAAACCAAATCTGAACTGAGACTTCTCCGGTTGCGGCCTTCAAAACTCCATTCTGCAGCCTTCAGGCCAGCTCAGAGACCACTGTACAATCTCTGCAGGATCCTCCTCTTCTCTTCTTGTCCTCCTTTCAGCTTCTTCCGACTAGGGGGCTTCAGCTGCAGCCCCCGAGCCTTTATACGTAGGCCCACATTGGGCAATTGACTAACACTGGCACTGCTCATCCAATCAAGCATCAACCTAAAGGAAGGCATTGAGCATTGCATCCGAAGAGGCCTGTGAGCAGTGGTAGAAGTGTGACAAGAAAGGTAGTGGAACTGTGACTCCCACTGGGGAAGGGGAGTGCAGAAGTGAGCATGTTGCAACACATGTTTCAAGGGGCTGTGTTTCAGCCATGCTGCCAGCCAGGTGGATGTAACAGGTTTAATGAGGTCCCCTGCATTGTTTCTCATGAATGTCTCTCAGTTGGCCCCTCAGTGGGAACATGTATGTATGGACATTGTGCAATCCCTCGCCTATACTCGCTGATTTTAACTCTGTTGGAACCCATACATAATACCTATCTTATCAGATACTGCTTAAACAGGCTCCTCCCACTAGACACATGTGTACTGTCATGATGACAATTTGGTCATTTATAAGAAAGCCTCGACTCCAAGAATGAAAGTCATGCATTTCCTCTGGTCTGACAGATTCCTAGGGTGAAGGGCACCCTTGAGGAACACCCCTTGCCACAGCAAAGCCCCTGGAGAGTTTGTCTTTGATGTTCAGCCTGACCCTGGCGGTGTTGTTGGTATTAGAATCTGGATCATAGCCAATAAGCCCGGATCTATGTCCCAACTTGCCAGCTTCTTCCAAAGGCATGGATGGTCCACATTATCAAAAGCTGCAGATAAATCTATGGCTGCTACATACAGATCTTTCAGTGCATTGCCGTCAATTTCTGAGAAACACGCGTTAAGCGTCGTTCCACTCTGGACAGTGCGCACTCTCCTCCTGAACCCTGTTTGTAGTGGGTGGAGGTGATGCATTGCCTCGGGCCACTTTCTCAATTCTCTGAGTAGCCTCGTGGCAAACTCCCTAGATGTTGTATCCAGAAGGGAAATGGGACGATAGCTTTTCAGTGACCCTCTATCGCCCGTTATGTATGTGGGAAGGACTATGGCATTGCGCCATGAGTGGGGGCAGACTCCATTCCTTGTAATTTGTTCGAAAAGGTTGCACAGGACGCCAGCCCAAAGGCTTCGGTTGATTTCCAGGACCTTATTTGTGACCACATCAGGTCCACTGGCAGGGGAGTTATTTAAGTTAGTAATCTCCATTTCTAGGTTGTCTCTGTCAAATTGGTAGTCACAGACTGGGGACTCTCCCCTAAGCAACCCTCCCAAGTTGGGCATTTCATTTCTTCCCCTAAACGTGTGCTGAAAAAAAATGACCCATGCAAACAAAGTGGGGTTCAAATTAACAGGTGTGTCCTAAAACATTAATAAACCCTACTTATTTTTCTGGACTGAGTTAAAGGTCAGGATATTAGGTTGACCTTGGGTTCATATGTGTAGTTTGGGATACACTCATGACATCTCTGTGGTATTACCCAAATTGTTTGTTTACAATTGTTCGAATGACACAATTGTTCGTATAATAGGGGTCCTAATTGACCTTCTGCACAATTGACCGTATGGTCATTTTAATATATATTATGGGTTGGGTTGGTGTAATAATAATATAAGGGGATTGGGAGGGGGGTTGGGGTTGGATTGGGTGAGGGGTTGCAGGGGGTTTCCCCCCGCAGATATATCCTAATTGACCGTTTACATTCGGTCAATTGTTATTCGAACAATTGACATTCAAACAATTCGTATACAACCATCTCTGTTACACATGTGCCACTTTCCCGAAATGAGCTGATACACATGTGTTTCAAAAACATTATTTTTTATCCCTGTGCATTTTTTGTTTACATTTGGAGATATGCGTTCTATGCAGCTTGATCTAAAGCCACTGAACACAGTCTTGTTTTTGCATTTAGTGAATTTCTCAGAAAAACTTTGAACGTTCTGGCACTTTGCGTCACTGATCACTCAGAGAGAAACATGTTTTTCCTTTTTGAGGGAAACACTTAGAGTGCTGAGAATTCATCTGTGAGCTCTCTAGAACCGTGCCATTACAGCCATCTAATTTAAATTCAGCAAACATGTTATCAAATATTGAGGATTCAAGGCGGGACACACCCACAAGTTTGCCCGACACAGAGTTCCATTGCATCAGACGGAAAAAGACCTTCGACACAAAAAGAGAAAAAGAAACACATGCAGGACACTCCATCTACACCAGTTGTGGATTCTGAGTTGTAGTAACGCCATCAGAAACACAAAAACTTTATTTTGCCTTGACATGAAAATTAGTGACATCTTGGTCAGAGCACTGTATGTGGCACTCTGACCAAAATGTTCCTTTTTTTCAAAAAGCTGCCTTGCTAGTCAAATCTTCTTCATAAGCTCCCTAGTGCCACATATATTGGATGGAATGCTCGGTTAAGCTGCAAATATGCAAAATGAAAGTGTACTGGTGTCAACAGATGTCAGTTTCAGAATCAGTCCTCAACAGTGAACAGAGCAATAAGGCCTTAGACTGGAATTTTCAAGTTCCCCCCAAAAAAGTTGTATATATAGGTTAAATAAATATGTGGGAAACTCCATCTACACCAGTGGTGGTTTCTGAGTTGTACCAATGCCATCAGAAACACAATAATTATATGTTGCCTTAACATCAAAATTCATATCTTGGTGAGAGCGCCAATATGGCGCTATGAACAAGATGTCACTTTTTCAAAAAGCTGCCTTGCATGTCAAATCGTCATCATAAAATCTGAAGTGCTACATATACTGGCTAGCGTGCACAGTTAAACTACAAATATCACAATTTAGGCGTACTGGCGTCAACAGATGGTGTGAGAATCAGTCCTCAACAGTGAACCGAGCAATGATCCCTCAGACTCAAGATGTCAAGTTTCAACACAAACATAAGTTGTATATATAGTTGTGATACATAAACGGGGCACTCCATCAACACCAGTGGTGGGTTCTGATTTGTACTAACACCATCAGAAACACAAAAACAATATTTTGCCTTGACATGTAAATAAGTGGCTTCTTGGACAGAGTGCCATGTACGCCATATATGCCTTGCTTGTCAGATCGCCTTCATAAAATCCCAAGTGCTACATATACTGGCCCGCATTCACAGTTAAACTGCAAATATGCAAAATGAAGTTGTACTGGTGTCAACAGATGTCGGTTTCAGAATCAGTCCTCAACATTGAACAGAGCAATAAGGCCTTAGACTGGAATTTTCAAGTTTTCAACAAAAAAAAGTTGTCTATATAAATCGGGGACATATGCGGGACACTCGAACAACACCAGTGGTGGGTTATGAGTTGTACTAACGCTTTCAGAAACACAAAAACTATATTTTGATTTGACATGAGAATTAGTGACATGTGAACAAAATGTCCCTTTTTTCAGAGAAGCTGCCTTGCTTGTCACATTTTATTTATAAGATCACAAGTGCTACATATATTGGATATCTAGGCTTGAGTTGAAGGTCAGGCTATTAGGTTGACCTTGGGTTGATGTGTGTAGTTTGGGTGGCACTCATGACACCGCTTTCCCGAAATTAGCTGATGCAAAAAATTGCTGTATCAAAAAAATCTGTTTTTACATTTGGAGATATTCATTCAATGCAGCTTGTTCTACAGCCACTGAATACCGTCTTTGTTTAGCATTTAGTGTAATTCTCCCAGCAATGTTGAACATGTTCGAGCTTTGGGTCACAGGTGACACACAGAGAAAAATTTCTTTTTTCTCTGAGGGAAACACTTAGAGTGCGGACAATTCAATTGTGAGCTCACTAGTACCATGACATCGCAGCCATCTAATTTAAATTTAACAAACATCTAATACATTTTTGAGGCTCCAAGGGGTAAGAGCTCAACATTTTACATGACACAGAGTTCCATGGCATTGAACCATTTCTGTGCACATTTTTAACATTTGTAGATTTACATTCAATGCAGCTTGTTCTAATTTCCCTGAATACAGTCTTTTTTCTGCATTTCTCATAAAATTGTTGAACATGTTCTCACTTTGCATCGCTGCTGACACAGAGATAACAATTTGTTTTTCTTGGCGAAGGAAACACTTACAGTGCTGGAACCTCATCTGTGAGCACACTAGTACCATGCCATTGCAGCCATCTGATTTAAACTTAGCAAACATTTGATACATTTTTGATGTTCTATGGGGGACAAACTCTAAATTTTACACGACACAGAGTTCCATGGCATCGGACCGAAAAAGCCCTTTAACACAAAGAATTTATATTTTTTTCCTGTGCCCATTTTTAACATTTGAAGATATAGATTCAATGCAGCGTATTTTAATTGAGCTGAATACAATCTTTTTTGTGCATTTCTCATAAGAATCTTGAACAGTTTTGCACTTTGCCTCACTGCTGACACAGAGATAACAATTTCTTTTTCTTGGCGAAGGAAACACTAAGAGTGCTGGAAATTCATCTGTGAGCTCACGTGTTCCATCCCATTGAGCCATCTAATTTAAATTCAGCAAAAATGTAATGCATTTTTGAGGCTCCAAGGGGGGCAAACTCCAAATTTTACACGACACAGAGATACATGACATCGGAACGAAAAAGCTATTCAATACAAATCGTTTTGTTTCTGTGCCCATTTTTAACATTTGTAGATATACATTCAGTTCATCTTGTTCTAATTCCCCTGAATAGCATTCTTTGCGTGCATTTCTCATAAAGATTTTTGAACCTTTTCGCACTTTGTCTCACTGCTGACACAGAGATAAAAATGTGTTTTTCTTGGTGAAGGAAACACTTAGTGTGCTGTAAATTCATCTGTGTGCTCACTAGTACCATGGCATTGCAGCCATCTAATTTAAATTTAGCAAACATAAAATAAATCTTTGAGGCTCAAAGGGGGATAAACTCAACATTTTATTTACCACATAGTTCCATGGCATCGTACCGAAAAATCCCTTCGACACAAAAAGTACATTCAAAGCAGCATGTTCTAATTCACCTGAATACAGTTTTTTGTGTGCATTTCCCATGTACATTTTGAACATTTTGACACTTTGCGTCACTGCTGACACAGAAATAAGCATGTGTTTTTCTTGGTGAAGTAAACACCTACAGCCCAATTCATAGAATCAGGTGCATAAAAGGCTCATTGGCCACGTGCCAAGAAGGAGCGTGCACCAGCTGTAGTGCATACAAATCTTTAAGCGTCACGCATATTCACGGATTCCCAGAGGCATCAGTAGCCATGGCGACAGTAACAGCAAGCTGTGTGAGTAATGCCCCCACGCACAGTAGAAAGCAAGTGAAATGCCTAACCTGGCGCAAGCCTCCATGTTCTCCCTGGGCCAGCATACCGCATCCCTAGTGAAATTGCGTGCAAACACCCCATGATCCCCGTCCGCACCCCAGCGTAATTGGATGAAAAACAGTTTACTACCCCTGTCAGCACCTCAGTGTATTCACGCAAAAACGCCCCACGAACCCTGTGCGCACCCCACCGTAATTGCGGGAAAACAGCTCACAATCCCCAGCCGCACCCCAGCATAATCCTGCAAAAACAGCTCGCAACCCCTGTCCGCACCCAGAATAATCACATTAAAACACCCTGGGATCCCCGTCCTCACCCCAGCGTAAATTTGCAAAAACACCCAGCGATCCCTGTCCGCACCCCAGCGTAATTGTGCGAAAACACCCTGTGACCCCAGTTCCCACCCCAATGAAATCGCACGAAAACAGCTCACAACCCCTATCAGCACCCCAGCGTAATCACCAGGGCTGTCACAAGGTGTGGTGAGGCCCAGGGCAAAATATTTGGCGAGGCCCCCTTACAATTGCTTTCACTGGGCCAGCAGCAGCACTGCCGCAAACAGGAGACGCGAGAAATCTGCCCTTGAGTTTGTTTGTGTGGAGGAACCCAAGTATGGTTTATTACTACAACTGCAAATAAAAAATAGCAAAGTTAGATCTCTCTGATGAAGAAAGGTTTATGCCAGACTAACTTTTATATCATATGCCTAAAGATGTATAGAATGGCATGAGGGTCTATGGTCATGACGCCAGCATTAAGAAGCACCCTGCCCCTGTGTGCGCATTAAAACACATCATACACAGTGACAGAAATGATGTGCAGTGGAGGCTGGTGATTTTTTGAACTGAAGAGGCTTAAATGTTTGCGTCAATTATGCAGGATCGACACAGCACAGTGAGGGAGCCCAAACCAAACAAGGGGTGCTTGAGGGGGTTTCTGACCCCCAATAAATGTTTTGAAACATTGGGTCAAAATTATACATTTTACAGCACTTTCTTTGCAAAATTGGGTAGAAAGCTATACAGTTTGCAATTGGCTTTGTAAGGTAAATGGAAAAACTCAATAGTTGCAAGTCACCACCACCCACAGGAACATTTTCTAATACATTTCATGCCACCTTTGCCCACAACATATGCCAGAATAACAATATATTCATGCTGGTTGTTCCCATGTATTTCCATGCAGACTGCGCCAACATAAGTCAGTATTACCATATGTGGACTCCCAGCCCGTAAAAATGCCATGCCACAGAAAGTATGTCCAGGACGGCTGTGCATTATAAGTGTTATTAGCTAGACTTGCCTACATTCAGTGTGGTCCAGTTTAGCATGGTCCTGTGCATCATGGGTAAAGCAAAACAAGCATTGGCAATGCTAACAGTTTGGGCTTTCGTGTAGGCATGGGGAAGGCACTGCTGGTGTTTTTGGTATTGACTGGCCGTCGTTGCTAGCACGTGAAAAATGGTTCTAGTACTTTTGGCATCTAATAGCAGTGAATTGCAAATGCCTAATACTTATGCACAAGTCAAATCTGTTGGCTTTGCCAATGCTTGTTTTTAACAGGACTTCAGTGCAAGACATGCATGCTGCTTTTAAATCGAGTGACTGAAGATAGACCTGGACAAGACATTTGTATTACACAACTGGCGTGTTTACAACTTCCATCAAGTCATTAACTATCAGAAGGCTTGATTAAAGCTAGCTCAAAGAGTTCAAACAAGGTGGTGTTTTGGATGGGGGGCAGGAAGCAGGTGGGAATTGCCATAGGGAGTAGCATAGCCATAGGCAGTCGGGTAGGCAAATACCCAAACAACACTTACAAGCTTCGCGTCCCTCATCCCATGCCATTTCTCCCTATCTGTACTCAGTGCTATCATTGGGACGGATGTTCCCAGATTCGTTATCTGGCAAACAAGAAAATCTCTGGATCTCAGATCCAGCTCCACAATCCTGGGGAAATCTATGTGCACTAGACTGAAGTAAGCGCGTGAGTGTGTAAGTGTGTAAGTGTGTGTGTGCTCAGATTTAACAGTGGATGCTCTATTATTTATGCGCAGTTTGACCCCAGTTTTGAACATTTCAGAGGTTGGTCAGATGCTCTGCATTGGCAAAGTTAACTCCCAGGAAGTAGGCAGAGGAAAGGGCATGGGGCAGTTTATTTTAGTAGAATAAAAAGGCACGATGCACTTTAGATGAAAAAAAAAAACAATCATGAGATGGCGGACCAAAGCGCTCTGCTAGCGCCCATCCAGGTTACTGTAAGCTGAGCACAGACAGAAAGCTATATGTTCTGTTGTTTATCTCGCAGCTGATAAGAGAGAGGCATCAGCTGCTTATGAAAGAACCTTCGTGGCCCCACAAATCTTGCTTGCACCATGAACATTGAACTGTAATGAACACACAAACATATGTCAGAAATTAATTTGTTAATCTCTGGATGGAGATGTAGGGCTTGATAGAAATGTTGAATTACATTGTTTGTCCCATTGCATCAAATGTCTCCTTTAATAGGAGCAACGTTTTGACTTCTGTATGATATGATATGATATGATATGGCATTTGTAACGCGCCTATACACAAGTGTTTCAAGGCGCGACGAGGCAGGGAGGGGGGAACAGGGGAAGGACAGACAACGATCCTACTGGGCCAGGTGTCATTCAGACCGCGCAAGTGCAGGGGTAGGGGGAAGGGAAAAGTGCAGTACAAGGTAAGTAGAATAGAAATAAATAGATAAATAAATAAATAGGGCCAGCTGGTGGCAAGTGCAAGGTAAGTGCACGAAGGTTCCATGTGAACAATAACAACAATGAGCATTATAATATTAAACAACTGCAACAATAATTACCAGGGGTCTCCTCCCATGCCCCACTCCACCCGTCACTCACTAAAGAGAGCGTCCATCAGATCGCATGGAACCTGATTTACAAAAGCGTTTTTGAATGGGAAATCAGGCCAAGCTCTCCATTACTGAGCTGGTTTATATTGCACAATTTAAATGGTCTCAAAGAATTGTGCTAAATTGCTGCTTTACACTTTCTGTAGAAAACGATTTTTCAGTTACAGCATTCCAATGCAACCTATTTTGTGAGGTAAATTATCTAAAAGGAAATGTTCAAATGTTACTTTTGTTACAGAATAACCAATTTGCGAAATTCTGACTGCACGCTTCCATAACTTCATGTAACGTACACATTTTCGTTTTAGAAGGGAATGATCACTGAGTGAAAAATATAAATAAGTGCTGCTTGGACATTAGGCATTAGGAGACATGCAAACTAGGGCAAGTATTTAATTTTACTTAAATAAAAATGGGCCTCTTACCTGTTAGTAGCTAAATGAAAATGCAACCACGTTGGTCTCGGGTTTAATCATGTGAGGTGGAGGGCATCTGGGAGGCATCTCAAACCTTCGGAGAAGAATTGTATTGGCTTTATTGTGAAGGGTAAGGGTGCTGGCTGGAAGGGAGCCGTCCTGTCGCCTGGGCTGTTTTTCACTCTACTGTGGAGAGCCACGTGCGCGGCGCTGCCAGGGTAAAGTTGAAACATTGCAGTGATGTGCTTCACAGAAGCCCGGCAAGCCTGCAAATAGTCTCTGCTTTTCAGTCCTGTCGTTGCACCGTTGGTCTGAGAGAAGATTGTATGTTTTTGATGTTTTACATAAACCAGCAGTGCCAGCCCACGAAGCAACGGCCCTGCCGGCCTGGGGGGGAGAGGGGGCAAAAACACCTTTTCCCTCCTAGCCCAGTTCATCACTGGTTGTCTCCCATTATTTTGCGGTTTGTTGTGGATCCAAACGGCTCTGCAACAAACAGTAAAATCGGGGTCAGAGAGCAGACAGCACAGTCCCGTGCATGAATGAAGGACACAGGAGGACTGTGCTGCCTTCTACTCAAGGGGGTGGTCTGCGCGAGGCCCCCCCAAAACGTGAGGCCCGGGGCAGTTTGCCCCCCCGTGACGGCCCTGGTAATCACGCAAAAACACCCCATGAACCCTGTGCCCACCCCAGTGTAATTGCGCAAAAACACCATGCAATCCCCTGTCCGCACCCTAGCGTAATCATGTGAAACCAGCTCCCAACCCCCGTGCGCACCCCAGCGTAATCATGCAAAAACACCCCACAAACCCAGTGTGCCCACAATAGAAAACGCTTCCCCTCCGACGCAAGGCCTGGGCTACCACCAGCCAAATGGTGCACCAACACCACACAATCTGTGGCATACAGCCCCATCCAGATGGAAGAACCCAACCCCTATGACCCGTGACCGTACCCTGCAGGCAGTCCCCTCCACATGGGAGACAGCAGCCCCCATCACCTGTGACTACACCCTGCAAGCAGCACACTCCACATGGGAGTTTGCTGTGACCCCACCCTTCAGGCAGCCCTCTGCACATGGGATACCACCACCACATCACCTGTGACCCCACCCTGCAGGTGGCCCCCTTCAGATGGGAGAACCTAGCCCCCATCACCCATGACCCCACCCTGCATGCAGCCACATCCACATGGGAGACCCCAAACCAAATCACCTGTGACCCCACCCTACAGGCAGCCCCCTCCACATGGGATGACCCAGCCCCCATTACCTGTGACACCACCTTGCAGGCAGCCCCCTCCACATGGGAGATGTCAGCCCCCATCATCCATGACCCCACCCTGCAGGCAACACCCTCCACATGGGATACCCCAGCCCCCATCACAGGTGACCCCACCCTGTATGCAGCCCCCTCGACATGGGAAAACCCAGCCTTGATTACCTGTGACCCCACCCTGCAGGCAGCCCACTCCACATGGTAGATCCAAGCCCCCATCACCCGTGACCCCACACTTCAGGCAGCCCCCTCCACATGGCAGAACCCAGGCCCCATCACCCATGAACTCCCCTGCAGGCAGCCACCTCCACATGGGAGACCCCAAACCACAACATCTGTGACCATACCCTGCAGGCAGCCCCCTCCACATGGGAGAACCCAGCCCACATCACCCGTGACACCACCCTGCAGGTAGCCCTCTCCACATGGGAGACCTCAGTCCCCATCACCCATGACCCCACCCTGTAGGCAGCCCCTCTGAATGGGAGATCCCAGCAGACATCCCCTGTAACCCCACCCTGCAGGCAGTCCTCTCCACATGTAAGACCCCCACCACATCACCCTTGACCCCACCCTCCAGGCAGCCCACTCCACATGGGATAACCCAGTCCCCAACACCCATGACCCCACCCTGCAGGCAGCCCCCTACACATGCGAAACCCCATCCCCCATCACCCATGACTCCACCCTGCAGGCAGCCCCCTCCAAATGGGAGACCCCATCCCCATAACCTGTGAACCTACCCTGCAGGAAGCCCCCTCCATATGGGAGAACCCAGCCCCATCACCTGTGACCCCACCCTGCAGGCAGCCCTCTCCACATGGGATACCCCCACCACATCACCCGTGACCCCACCCTGCAAGCAGCCCCCTCCACATGGGAGAACCCAGCCCCCATCACCCATGACCTATGACCCCACACTGCAGTCAGCCCCCTCCACATGGGAGAACCCAGCCCCATCACCCATGAGCCCACCAATCATGACCATTGCCCCTGGCCCTCACTGGCAAGTCAGCCTTCCAGTTAGGGCAGGTCGAATGCTTTAAACCTCATCCAGACTCTCTTGGAGTCAGTCCTGGCGCCTTTGGCTCATAACCATCATGAAGACCAACATTAGAATGGGACTATTTACTTGGGACTATTTAACTTGGGGGGTTCAGCCAACATGGAGGCACACACATAGCTCAGTTACAAGGAACTAAGCTATGCGGTCTAGTCTTTTGGGTGTGGCAGGCCTGGGACTACTTTACCTGGACTACTTTGGGTGTGGCAGGCCTGGGACTATTTTACCTGGACTACTTTACCTGAGACTATTTAAACCACACCCAAACAGCAGAACATGGTTTGTGTTATTCTGCTGTGGGCAGAGTAACGCTCACCGTGTCCAGTTCTTTGATGCCACCTTACCTGAAACCAAGGACCTGCAGAGAGAGAAAGAACACTACGAAACTTACCTGGAACAGTATCCGTCTTCAATCCATCGCCGACTTCAGTTCCACTCACTTGACAACACCAAAATACCTTTCCATACCTAAAAGGAAAGAAGCAAGACATTATTATTCGAACTAAGAGGAACATAAGAACTGCATATAAAGACTGTAAAGCAGCAAAGCTACGGAATCGCAGCAGGCCTGGATTCCCACAGGGGGGCTTGCACCAGTGAAGTAACTTGGTTGCTGCTTGCCCCCCACATCTACATGCCCCTGCCACGAGGAGCAGGATGGAGAATCCACCTTTTACAATATTAAGACCCATCTTCAACCAGAGACCTTACCAAGGGACCGGGAGAGGGTTCGAGAGTGCAAATCATCCAACCGGGGCTGGGTGGCGTCCCCGTGGATACGAGGTGAGTGTAAAACCACCCTGCAGACAGCCCGCTCCATATGGGATACCCCCAACACATCACCCATGACCCCACACTGCAGACAGTCTCCTCCACATGGGAGAATCCAGCCCCCATCACACTTGACCCCACCCTGCAGGCAGCCCCCTCCACATGGGAGAACCCAGTCACCATCACACATGACCCCACCCTGCAGGCAGCCCCCTCCACATGGGAGAACCCAGCCCCATAACCTGTGACCCCACCCTACAGGTAGCCTCCTCCACATGATGGGACCTCACCTGCATGATGAACCCTGACATAGTGACACAAAATCACTCCATTGATTGTGTGTAGTGCACCTTGACTGCCATGTAGTGACACCAGGTAGACAATCCAATGGAACATGTATCCTGGAAACAAAAATGAATGAATTTACCCGGGCCACATCCATGAGTGTGTCAGCTGGGCAAACAGAATAGCTGTCCTCAACCATCTCCCAACATACACATGTAATAGGTGAACGTAAAAGTGAGTTCTTGCTGGCCATGTGACAATGTCATGGCATCAATACACAGGGACAAATTGTTCACCAATGACAGAATCCAAATCACCCTCAATGTGTGCCACATGAAAAAACACTGGCCCTGTGTCACACAGCCTGAGCTTCATTGAGCAGCTATTCCTAGAACAGAATCCCCAATAAATCCATCACTGTTATGCCCATGTGTGAAGGGCATGGCAATCAGACAGTGCACCAGGCACCGAGACAGCTGCAATGGGCAGCCAATGTGTAAATAACACGAAATGCCAATAGCGTATCCCAGTGCAAGAGGTTGACCAACACCAGTGATGATGATAACTGTAAAAACACATGTTGGTGAAGGGGTGAATGGGAAAGCACCACCTGTGTGTTACACAGCATCAAGCAAATCATGTGCACATGTCCTGAACATGTAACACTCCCACAGTCACCCCACTCACCACACTCACAAACACAGTGAGGACAAATACACAGTGATGCTGCACATGTGATACAAAATGCCATGTGCCTGTGCAGACCCAAAATCCCACTTCACACACCACCACCGGTCAGCCCCATGTGTATAGTCACCCTGCAAATAAACCCCAAACATAACACATGCAAGTAAGCAACCACCCACATGAGGAGGAATTGGCAGGATCAAGTTTACTAAATGGGCTACCAAATAGGCACACTGCAAAAATAACTGTGACTGACAATGACTGTGAGAGTAAAAAATAAATATATTAAACAGTTGTATTTGAAGCATACTTACTGTAAAACAAATCATAAATCATAATCTTAAAAGACGTCCATGTAAAAATTGAAAAATAAAAATGTCCATGTGTATAAAAAATATTTACACTTAAAAATCACTAAAATTACAAATAACACACCAAAAAACTATGTACAAGAAAACATGGAGGATAGGCCAGAGTCCACTCCAAAACAAATATAAAATAAAAGAAAACTCACACCTACAGAACTATGTACAAAACAAATGGAGTAATATCTGTGATGCAGGCACCAAATAATAAGGAAAAATGAAAGGAAACTTATATCTACAAAACTATATACACAGGCAGCTCGCTGATCCACCATGTCACCAATGTCACTCAATGTCTCGGCCAGGGCATCATCGAACATTGCGTCCACTTCCCCTAGGTGGGCCTCTGCTCTCTCCTTGAGGGCTTGCAGGGACTCCAGTATGGACCTCTCCAACCCCTCCCACTCCCTGCAAGTATTCTCGAGGATGTCTGCCCGTCTCTCTGCCCGAGGCAGTGCAATCTCTGCAATGGCCATGGTGAATCTCACCTCCAGAGCTCGCAGCCTCTCTGTCTGGATTTGCTGCCAGTATTGCACGAACACAGAAGACATCCTCTTGCTAAGGTCCACATTTGCGTCCTGCATGACGCTGGATACCTGCCTCCTTGAGTACAATAGCCTCCTACTTTGAGCCTGCTGCTGCCGATTCGCCCAGTGCCTGCTTCGTAAGGACACCTTGCGGGCTGATGACATCACCTGGGGCGTCGGGCGGGTACCCTGCTCCTGGGTGCCTGCTCTCCCTCCATTGCCATTGCTCATTGCTCCTGTCCTTCCCTGGATTGGCATGGTGACCACCTCTGCAGATCCACTGTCGACTCCCAGCTCATGCAAAGATGTTAACTTGAACAGAAGAGTCGACATGGGTGGGACTGGTGCACAGAGGGCCCTGGTGGTATCTGGGCCAGAAGGCGCCCGTGCTTATGACTGTGGCACAGAGGAACAAGACGAGGAGGGGGTTGCATTAGTGGCCAGCACACGCAGCACATTCAAGACCAGGAATGCTACTAGCCACTTCAGGAGATACCAGGCATCATTGTGATGATATGCAACCTTACGAGTGCAGGCACGCACACAGAATACATCCTCGCTCTAAGGTCCAAATTTGCGTCCTGCCTGGCGCCGGATACCTGCCTCCTTGAGATGGGATGCCCTGAGAATACCACCTGTTAGGCAGAATCACATGAAGTACCCCTTGGGAACACTACATGCAATTAAGACTACAAGTGTAAGTACAATTTCACCTTTGGTACAAGCCTGCACTACACAGTAATGTGGTAGCAGTGGCTGAGCAGCCAGACTTATCTCAAGAGTAAAGTGAGCAGTACAACAGGTTACACAACGGACTAGCAAATACAGTGATTCAAACAAACATTTATTCAAGGTTTCTTGGTAAAATAATAAACATTTATTTACACAGTAATTTGGAAAACATTCCACTAGTAAGAGCAGCTCAATATCACAATCTAATAAACTACAATACACAACCAATCAGTTTCTCAACAAGTTCAGCTCCCCTGAAGTGGGAGCAAAATGGCACTTCTGTTACTTTAAAAAGGGATTAAAAGACAAAGTTAAGAAGAATAAAAGCAAACATACTTTCAGAGGTAGGGCAAATAATTTCAGTTCACTACAACCAGCAATTTAATTCAATAGGCCTGGGCAAAAGTCAATGGTTCAGAGTTTTGTATAGGATAGCACAGTTCTGGTAGTAAACGGTTAAGTCTTTGCAACAGTTTTTAGAAGTAGTTAGTAAGGCGAAAAGTTAGATGTTGGTTTAGGGAAGTACAAGCCTTTAAAGTTGGGAAAGTTTCACAAACTTTAACTGTGGCCGAACAGAGTTCTGCAACACACTTGCACAGTATCTTTTAAATGAAGAAGAGGTATAGCTTCGGCAGTTTTTCCTGGCAGTTTCTGCAGATCTTCCTGTTCCTGAGCTTCAGTCATGGGGACAAGAAGGAGGACATCGGGAGGTTCCTGCACTGCCCAGGGAAGAGGCTACAAGCTGGGCAAAACGTCGGTTTAAGATGGGAGGGCCTTAAAGACCACAAGCTGGCATCCTTCCCACTGGCTACCCGGTTTTAAACAGCACTATGAAGAAAATTGTCCCAGTATTGGGACGGTGTCCAGGTGACTTGCAAATTCGTTGCTCCCACCAATCTCAAGGGAAGAAGTTATCCTTGAAGGGTTTCTCTGTCGATGGAGTTTCAGCCAATTCGGACCTGCAGCAGGGCTTCACTGGTCGTCCAAGAGTTGCAGCAGTCCTCTTCCTTCAGCTTGTCTTCGGTTCTTTCGTTCCAACGGTCGACTCTGCTTTCCAAGTCCCAGGGACCTGCTTTTGAACAGTTTTCCCCCATTTATTCCAGCCTGGCTGTCACCTACACAGCTTGTCCGTGCTGGACAGCCATCTGGCCAATCAAGCCATAGTGCATTCAGGTCTCCTAGGAGACTAAGCACAGGGAGTTTCGGGCACCTTCCTCACATCCTGTCCACCCCAGACAATCAGGCACCAGAGGAGGTCTTCAGCACTGAAGCCTGCCAAAGGCCAACAAACAAGAGGACCAAACCTGGTTTGGCGTGCACAGTTAAACACAAGAAGGACCTTTCCTAAAAGGAACGGTGAAAAAAGTCGACCGGTGTCTTTTTAAAAAAAAAAATTAATTTGGTTTGGCTGATAAAATCAACCTTTCAAATACAGTGAATACAAACATTTACAGTATATATATTTTTACCGATTTGATATAAAAGAAAAAGTATTTTTTTCCCACAAATTCACAAATACAGATTTAAACATATTCATATTTAAACAAATTATTAAGAGAAAAAGAGGCAATAAAATTGCTCCAAAGTCCATAAAACCATGATCCATGCAATAATTTTAACATAAAAACGATCACTCAATTTCATTGTGAATATTGGGTAAGATAGCACTTAAATATTGTGTTATTGCAACTCTGATAGCCAATTTTGTACTTCTGAATAGTTTAATCCATATTTCTTCTTCATCCATAGGAGCATAGACACATAATAGATCAGTGAAAAAAAAATCTTATTGAAGTTAGAGCTGTGCAGCTCACTAACAGGTGCTGCAAAGTTTCACAAAAGTCCACGTTTTGACAAAACCGACAGTAGTTTAATTCTTTCGGTGCCATTGCTCTCCTCACCATTATTTCCATTGTTGGAAAAAGATTAAATCTGAACCGTAGATATTGATGTCTAGTGTCCGGCGCGGGAAATTTAACCAGGTAATCTGCCATTGTGCGTTATCTTTTTTGCCCAAACCACCGTTCATTGAAATCTTTATAAGTGCAACATTTAGCAGTATTACATATCCAATCATACTGGAATAACTTTAACTTGGATCGGTCAGGGTTTGTTAGGAGTGTTTCAAGAGATATAGTTGCGTCTGCCAGCGCATTCAACACACAAGTTTGCCATTTAGATGCAAAAACAATCTTGTGAACCCGCAAGATGGTACGCGACTGTACTTAAGATGTTATTCTTTGTCAATCCCAGTAAACATTTTCTAAATAATGCACACATCTTCCACAGTACTTGTGAGAACAGCGAAACCAAACCCATTTCAAAGCGAATCATCGGGAGTGAAGTGCATTTCGGAAGTTTTAAAACAGATCTCCAAAATCATGCTTCTCATAAGTCCCATATATTGCTCTTAATCGGCAGTTTAGTATTGACTCCATATAGCAAAATTGGGACTACCTTTGCCTGATAAAACGCCATAATGTGGCTGTATGAGAACTTGCCATACTTATACATGAGTATGTTAGCCTGTGATTTCAATGTTTCCAATTTTAAATTCAGTGAAACAATATAGGCATTTTCACTTAGAGTGTTATAGATGGTCAAGCCTAAATATTTGTAGTTTTCAACCTTCATTAATGTTACATTGTTAAGGTGCCACTTATATTTTTTCCCATAGGAAATGTTTTTGGTTTTTTGACAGACTTCTACTTGTGTTTTCTCTTAATTGATTATGTGATTATTTTCTACTGAGTATGCGGACAGCTTGTCCAGTAGATTCTGTAGCCCACTGGGGGTCTGTGACAAAAGGACCAGGTTGTTCGCATACAACATCCAAGATATCCGTTGATGGCCCAATTTTGGGGCATCACTAATAATGTCTGCAAAAGATTCACCAAGATCAAGAATAAACAAATTAAACAGAAAAGAAGCTAGGATACAACCTTGCTTAAGACCACTCCCAGTGAGAATTAATTTGGAGAGTAGCCCTTCCATTGTAAGCCGAACTTGAATCGAAGTGTCAGTATGAAGTTGTTTTATGAAAGAAATGAGAGATGAGGGACATGCAAAACAAGTTAATTTTTGATAAAGCAGATTGCGATCAATGGAGTCAAAGGCAACCCTGAAATCAATACATGCTAAGTATAACAGTTGATTCCGGGCTGCACACTGAGATTTTAACATGTTCAATATCATAATGTTTGGTACTGTCCCTAACCCTGACAAAAAACCCACTTGGAAGGGGTCCCTTCTCTTCAAGTTCGATGCCCAGTTATTCAAATCTATGAGTACAATACGATTGAAGATCTTTCCCGGGGCATCCAACAAGGCAATGGGTCTATAACTTGCTGGGTCGGACCTATTACCTTTTTTGTAGATTGGAAGAATAATTGAACGTTTCCATGAGTAAGGTATTAGTTGTGTCTGAATAATATTTGAAAAGATGTTACATACTATTTCAGACCAAATTTCCGGGTGTTGTTTTAACATGAAATTCGTAAGTCCATCAGGACCCGGAGCTCGAGATGAACTTGCCTTATTTATGAAGAATGAAATATCTTCTTTATCAAATATTAAAGAGAATTTTTCTGTTAATTGTGGCACTCTTTGTTTGCTTACATTCGAACATGACATATATAGATTTGAAAAATGTGTCACCCATGCGTGTTCTGATACATGATTAGAGTGATAGGTTATTTGATGGCCAGCAGTCGTTTGATTGATTACTGACCAAATTTGTGATGTGTTTTTCCTGCTAACACATTCAGCATTTTGGAGCTGTCATTTTTAAATAAAATTGCTTTGTGTGATCTTAACCAATTCTTATCATTTGTCTTTAGTTGAGTAAGGATAGTGTGTCTTATATTGGGCGGAAGCCTCAAGGCTTGTCGTCTTTTTAAACAAAATGTTCTTTTTGCGGCTTCCACTTCCCTGTCAAATACATGTAAGGTTTGAGCTGTAATTACCTTAGATTTATTTGTTTTATGTTGAAAAAGTTGCATTATGTTGTGATTTGCATTTACATTACTTGCTTGCCTTGCATAAAATTGATTAAATCTTTTTAGGGAAGTTTCATTCCAACATAATCTGTTGCCACCGGCGTTAACAGTTACAAAATCTAGCGTATTAGTAACTGCCTGCATGTTTACTGGTTCACTTACATTCCAGTACATATAGAAGCCGTTATGGTCACTCAAAGTTGATGGATTAATTTGAAATTTGAAAACTTCTGAGATGAGAGATTGATTTACATAAATGTAATCAATTATCGCTGAGGAGTTACCTCTGTGCCACGTTGGTTGTGGGGGGATATCATCTGCAAAAGAGCCATTTAACATTTGAAGATTGTACATTTCAGTGAAATGGTTCCAAAGTATCAATCTGTTACAAGATTTGCTTTGATCAAAGTAATACAAGTTTAAATCTCCTGTTATGATGACATATCTAATAGTCTTATCAAGACACACCAGGTGCATTAGGGAATTCATGTCTCTCATAAATGTGTGGTCGGAAATACCGGCATGGTTCCAGTATGCATTTATCAAGGCGTATGTGGAGCTAACAGCCTTTAGCTTTATCATCTGCAGAAAGGGATTTGGAGATGACCAATCTTCAGATTCAAGTAATAGATCTTGTTTGACAGCTATATGGAGCCCTGACGTTGGATGCCCATGATTTAATTTTTGAGCTAAATTTAAATGTATATTATAATTAACCCAGGTTGGGACAGTGGTGAGCCACGTTTCTTGAAATGTGGCTATTTCAGCATTATCAAGGGTTGATTCAACATTATTTAGCAAATGACGGAACCCTCTTGTATTCCAACTAGTAAAAGAGACACGAGTTTGCTGCATAGATTGACCTAGTTAATGCACATTTTGATTCAGATGACACTTGCAGAACTTTTCAGAGCCTTCTGCAGAGCCCTGGATGACAGTCTTTGCATTGTCCCTCCCATGAGTGGCTACAGCAAGTGTTGAATTTACTGTTGGAACTTTAGAAGGGAGTTCATTCACTTCAATAATAAAACCTAAATCATACAGATGATTTTTAGCTGACCATATGGTGTTAACAACCACTCTAGTATTGATCCACAGTTTTACCGAAGAGAGTATGTGCGCATCTTCAAAGTCCACTAGTTGTATGTCAGCAGAATTAATATCTTCCAGTTCAGGAATTTCCGCGAAGATGGTGAGGATTGATTTACGATTTAAATCATATTGCACATTCGGAGGTTGGCAACATGAGATAATCAAAGAATGTAATTCTGGACGTTTCAAGTCACCTTTAAGTGTTTTTTTATATTGTAATGGATCAAGACTATTCTTAACATAAACTGGAATTATTGATGCTTTTTTGTCAAAAGAATTTGCAATGGTTGTTTCTATCAGCTGTTGAACTTCGGGGACCAAAGCGGAGATAAGATTTTTGCCTTCAAGCACAGTGCTTACCTGAGACACTGTTCCTGTCATTGTTGGTAATTCAGCTGACCGAGTCTGCTTAATGAGCCTGATAGAGTTAAGCCTGAGAGATGTTTGGGCCAACGGTTGAGTATTAGAAGTCTCAATTTCAGCCTCAGTAGCGTGACAAAAGTCTCTAATTCTGTCTGGTGCGGATGTCTCTTGTCTAGGTTCTACTAGGGTCATAATGAATGAGATATTTTTGCGCTGGTTGCGCTGACATATAGGCGTCAACCGCGTGCCGAATCTCCTTTCTGGGATCTTCCAGGATCTGCTGCGAAGATCCATGCAGAAAAAAATCCTGATTAGTTTGGTTTTTAATTCCTTATAATGTATTAGATGGAGTGTGCTCTGTGCTATTTGCAACGAGATCCGAGTCATCTTGAGCAAATTTCACATGATGGTCAGTAGAAGTTGAGCAAATCTCATTTCCACCATTAGCACTGTCTTGAGGAGCTAAAGCCTGCAGATGATATTTTCTGGAGATTGCTTTTGAAGCCAGTGAGACGCCTTTCTGCGGAGCTATTAAATATTTAATGAACCGCTTAGTTGTAGAGGTGCAGACATTTTTGGATGGTGCCATATTTTTTGATTTCTTCCTGTTTGCCAATGACTCTGCAACCTTTTCCAGGGAGAGATTAGATTGAGAGTCTGAAGCAATCACTTCATTCTCAGGAACAAGCAGCATTGGATTAGCATCTAGTTTTTGCCTTGCGTTCATAAATGTTCCTTTCTCTGACCCATTCGGACTCAGAGTTTTATACTTGCTGGTGCCAAGCTTTATTTCTACCCCATGATCCTGCTTTTTTTTCTGGTTTTGATCATGGTGATTCTTTAAAAATATGGGGGCAATTTTTTGAGGGATCTTAATGATTTCATCTGCCCCATCACTAACTGGAGATGGAAGGGTTTTGTTACAGGACCTTTTTTGAGAAAAATGCGAGCTATTTTGAGAATCTGTTTCAGAGGTAATAGTGTGAATCCCGCGGTTTGCTCAAACATCACTTTACTAGTTTGGGAACTTGTCGATGTCATCAGAGCTGTATTCTTTTCCCCCTCCATGTCTTTGTTAGGAGCTGCCTCATGGTCTTGTTTACTAACTCCAATCTTGTTCCTAATCATTTTACGAGTCTGGGATTTTTTCCCGCATTTCATTATTACAACTTTCTCTCGTAATCTTTTCTTTCTTCTGGCTTCTCTTTTTCTTTCTTCTTACCACCTGACGTTGAGATCTGTTGTGGGTGAAATGCTTTTTCTAGAGTTTGGTCTTCATCGTTGGCTACAGGGCCAATTGATGGATATGCATTTGAGATGGCCTCATTTTGGCAGTCAACACTTACATTGGCCAATCTTCGAAATTCCTCAAGAATTGATTCAGACAAGGGAGTATCATCCAAAGGCAGGTTTTTTTCATCATCGCTAGTTTGGGGAAGCAGATTCAAATCTTTGCTACTGGAATTTTGTGACTAATGCAGAAGCTCCTGAAGTGTGAGTCTATTGGCATCCTCGAGATTATTTTTAAGGACCATGGATCTCTGAATCGCAGAGAGATCCATGCCTTGTTTTGTTGATTCCACTTTAAGTTCTTGTATTTGTTGCAAAATGTTGGTGTTAATAAGATTGCAGCATCCAACCATTGCTCCATCCAGAGAGGCGACTTCTTTTGTTAATTCAAGCAGGGAACCAGTTTGTAACTGGACATCGCCTTTGAACAATTCGAAGACGGACACTAGTGAGTTTAATACATAAGTAAGTGCACTTAATGTATGTTCAGAGGATCCAGGTAGCTTTTGAAGAGATTCTGCTTGCAAGTTCTGGTCTTCAGATGGATTGTGGGATGTTATTAAATTATTGTCTTGATCAGAAACGAGAGATTCCAGTGATCTGTGCGAGTTGGAAAGATTTAGCTTCTCCAAGAGATGTGCACTTATATTAGGGTCCAGTGATGTTAACGCAGAAGTGCTCTGACTGGTCGGGGATTCGCCGAGGGTTATCGGTAGAGCAGCTTCATTATGGGATGTTTTTCCCCCAATATGATCTTCAATTTTCTTCTGTATTTTTGTTGTTGTTCCAGTGAATTCAAGCCCCTTTTTCCAGTTTTCAATCAAGGGGAAATGTTCCTCATGAGTTGTGGGTGTTGTGGTTGGGGTAGAATTAGTTGACTCCATGTGGATCTGTGCTGCAATTTGGTGATTCGCTGTATAAGGAAGAGGATGGCTCGCAGTAATTGTTGGAATATCCATCGAGACATTATTGGGGGAAGAAGTTGGTGCAATAGACCCCTCCTATTCAGGAGCCCGGGGGTCATCCTCAACCGGATTGCTCCGGAGTTTCATCACGTGTGTATGCACGTGTTTTAGTTACAACCTTTCGGTGGTTTGCCTTTCTCTACACTTGGACTAAGTGGGTAAGTTACCTTTATTAAAACCAGGTCACTAACTTTCACTTAATCAGCCGAATCAAAGGAACTTGGCTCCCACAGTCTTCGGCAGTAGGAAATGTGTTAATATTGCACCTGAATTATGCAGATTTTGAAAGGCTAAGCAGTATGCTGCTCCAAGGCAAACGCCGGCAGTCACAGCATGTCAATGTCAATAGAATATTCAATCCTCAGTTTTCAATAAATAATGAGCACCCATTAGGATTGTAATCAAGCAGTAATTAGTATGCGGTTGAACAAGCTGAAAATGTCAGCACACAGAGTAAACAAGACGAGCTTGAGAAGACAGTCTTCACCTTTGTGTTTTGACACAATTTCAGAAGCGTGAATGTGAAAGTTAACAATTAAGTGAATCACAATGGTTACCTGCGGCGCCCAAGGCGTGAATACTGCAGCGTGTCCTGTGATTACTCGATGTCATGCAGTTGATTTATCAGGAGCGATTTTGAAGGATCCGGTGCCAGCGCCTCTCAGAGCCAAACAGCAGCAAAACAGTTCTTCATAAACACAAAATGCACCACCCTTTACTCCACGGCCGGGCTTAACGCCACAAGGGTGATTGTAGCTGCCCTTTGAAGTGGATAAAAGTCACGTGATGGAACATGTGATCGCCAGTGGGCTCCGCCCCCTCCAGAGAGCGAGCGTGATGTAGCAAGAGTCTTCGTGACTCACAGTGCTGGGGTAGAAGCAGTGAACACACGCATTTTCCTTCAGTCAAAAACAGTTCACTTTAATGCATCAATACCAGTGTGTGTTTTTACAGATAGGTCTTGGGCGCCATATTGGAAAATATGGCTGACCCAAAATCATGGTAGTTTGTTAAAAACCACTGCAGCCAGTCATTTCAAGTAGAAAAGGGTAAGATTTAACTGTTTATACCCCTCCAGTACTCTATAGGAAGATAGTGTATGCTTGGTCTGTAAATTTAAAAAGACTGGTAAAGTCAATTTAACTTTACAGGCAACACAAAAGTAAAACACACATCAAAACTCATGAAATAGTGGGAAAAAAGGCTTACACTCTTTCCAGGTAAAAATGTAAATCCTAGAAATCCAGCAAAGTTGCTGGGGTCTCAAAAGATAAGGGAAATTAGCACATTCTTGAGAATTCTCTCGAACACCACCCTTCTGGTCTGCTGGACTCCTCACGGACCATGGGCTGGATATTTCTAAGCTGACTCCTGGCAGCCTTTGTACAGGGGTGCACGCCCTGTTGGACTCGGTTTCCACAAGAAACCCTGCAGCCCTCCAGGGACTGCAGCAGGAGAGTTGGCGTGTGCCCAACGGGTGTAGCAAATGAAGGCAAGTCCCTGTTATGCTCACGCCAGAAAGAATACAACCCTCTAGAGAAAAAGGCCAAGAGATAGCTTGCAAGGATAACAAGGTTTCATTGTACAACGGCAAAGGGCTCAGAAGAGGACTCTGCTGCTCGAGAACATTCTAACTCCAGAAATAATCATTAGTACATTATAAAAGTCCACATTGTCATACATAGGGGCTAAACCCACATAACTGATTGTGAGAACAAGATCCTGCTCCATTGGGGATGCCCAGCTATGATTGGTTCAGGCTTCCGCCGTCTGCCTGTCTCTGAGTGGGTCAGCTGGGCTCATCTCACCAGGGACTGAAGGTCAGGTGCTTTGCACGTTGCTGTTCCAAGGCTGCGATTGTGAGCTAATGCTACTAGTAACTCATTATGGCCTGCTCCTGGGAGGACTGGCAACAGGGGGAAGGAGAAAAATACAATCAGGCTGACCCACACATCTGTGCTCTGTCTCTATCACACTCCTCGCATCCAAGGCGGCCACCCTTGTTCTGATCTATAATTCATTCCTTCCTGTCCCTTGACTTACAAAGGGGTGTATTTATGGGAAAAGGTGGAGTGGTCATGCATGCTCAGAACTTTTATGACCATTGGTTTTATCGCCTGCAAGCTGGAGTCACTCACTATCATGGGATGCAGCGATTCTTGTACTGGGTCAATGGGGGGTTTTATTATTCCTGGTGGGCTGGGTGGGGGTTAGAGGTCTGCTGTTGGCCTGGTTGCGATGAATGGGCATTGTGCAGAGCCTGGTGCTGTCTCGTGGCCTTGCAGGGCGCATTCCTCTTTGCAATACTAAATAATTGCAACAGTCAGGAGACAAGGGGAAGTTTCTGTGGGAATTAGCAGCACAGGCTCGTCTGTCCTCAGCGTTTGGGCCAGTTCATGTTTCTCCGTCAGGCCTACGTTTACCGTGCAACGATCTAGGGCTGCATGTGTCTACCGTAACTATAAAATGGCGTCTCTTCATATGCTCACACTAAGTCTATGCATCTATAATGACTGTGATATTGTTGTCGTTCTGGATTTCTTTAACATGGCTCATTCCCCCCTTGCACATCGTGTGTCTGTCTATGGTATTTCCTCACTCTAAAGTGCCTAGAGGGGTGAGACCGACGCATTTCCATCCCAACTTGTTTGAGAGGTTTGGTATGCTGGAGGTCTGAGGGTTACTACAAGCTTACCCATTCAGCTCCCAGGGCCCAATAACCCTGCCCCCATAACAAACAGAGGACTCAGCAAGGGCAAAGTAGATTGTGGTTTATTCCAAAAACTGACAGGGATCATACAGGACATTCATAAATCTCCCGAGTCACCGCTCCCAAACCCTGTGTCAAGCTTTTATTTTTCAGAGTGTTGTCACAACATGGGCCCTTCCAGGAAAAACCTATCCCACTTTCTGGTTGGGTGATCGGAGAGGTATACAGTATAGATTACCCCTATGGATCTTAGTCAATTAGCCTTCTCATGTCAGGTGGCTGGAGCATCCTTTACCCATGAAACTATCGATTACATTGTTGCAGGGTCGGAGGGTTACCATTCGCCCTTGCCCCCTGCCATCCACCCCTGGACTGATGTCCCCTGATTGGCTGGAACTGGGCTCCCCAGGCCTGGGGCCCAGCTCTGTTCTCAGCACTCTGTGCACCTCTTCAAGGTGATGTGAATGTCCATGTGTTCCCAATGTATCTGTTAGCAGTACCACGTTTTCAGGTGGCAGTGCTCTCTATGTTGACATGTTGTTAACTTGTTCATGTTTCACTTCACGTCTGTGGTGCTGAGAACGGTCCATCTTCCCACTGCGGGTGAATAACTATTGTCTAGCTCGGCTGCATCATGTGGTTGAGGACCACGAAATCAAGCTCTTCTGGTCTGCAATTTATGGGGATTTCTTCTGTTTTTCTGCAGATGGCCCCTTGTCGTTTTAGGTTTTTAATGTGCTGCTTGTCTCTGACGTTGTCTGTGAGCCCCGACCTTCCTGCTCCGTGCAGCCTGGTTCTGCGTTCCCTCATCCCTCGTCCTGCGGCGTGTGGCCTTATGTGATCCTCGTTATGCTTATACTATGATTTCTACATATCTATATTGTGCTATGTTTCCTATAGGTTAGTTGTATTTGGTTCTGCCATGCTCCTTATCGGATCCTGTAGTTCCATAGGGCTGGTTGCCATAAGCATCTGCAAGCTTGCTCTGCATCTCTTCCTTTCCTTGCGTTCCTCATTCATGCACTAATGAGAAAAATAATAAAAGCTTTTGACAGTATGTTTAGTATGTACATGTATCTATCCTCTATCTAAAGAACCGTTTAAGCTTGTTCTTTGTGTATAGGAGTGTGTGTTTGTTTAACGTCATGCATTGTTGCGAGTGTGCTTCATGACTAACGTGGCTATGTCATGATGTCAGTAATGAGGTCAGCACAGTGGTTTCTCTGCATTAGTCAACGTCATTCATCGAGGAATTTGAGTCCATAACCAATGTTGAAGCTACCTATAGCCATAAGGACATTGAGCCTCATTACGACCTAGGCGGTAAGGGATTAACGGCACCATAAAAGGTGTCAGCGCCGTTAAACCCTTACCGCCTAATTACGAGGTCCCTTTGCGGGTTACGACCATAACGGCTGGTTTTACTTGCCGTTAAGGGAGGAACCCGCAAAGGGACTTTCGAGGTAATTACGGTACTGCAATTAGCGGTACCGTAATTACCGCCTTCCCCATTCCCATTGAGCCCTATGGGGGCAAAAATGGGAATGGGGAAAGGCCAATGGTGAATGGGGAAGTACCGCCCCGCCAACCTTGGAATGGGGCGGCAATTCCACCATTCACCATGGCAGAGTTGGTAAAATGGCACTCTACCCCCACCCACCCCATACCCATTACGTATGCTGGGTGGGTTTTGATTGAGCTATGTTGGGCTACTTTTGACAAGGTCCTCCCGAGGCTGCTTTGTTCTTCATGTTTTTTGTCCCCAACCAACTCTCATCACCCACCCCCACTCTCTCTAACACTGCCCACACACTCACCCCTATGCACCGCACCCCCGCCCCCACCCTCTCACCATACCCCCACCCTTTCTACCCCCACACACCCAAACTGCACCTTTGCTACTCTCTCCCACCCAAACCCCATTCTCTTTACCCTCACCTACCCTACCCCCACTCTCACTACCCCCACCCACCCTATTCCTGCTCTATACACTACAAATCACCAACCCTACCTCTACTCTCTCTACCGCCACCCACCCACCCTACATGCATTCTCTCGACACCCATCCAATGACCCTACCTCCATTCTCTACCCCACCCACCTACCCTAACCCACTCTCTCTACCCGACCCACTTACCCTAACCCACTCTCTCTACCCCACCCACTTACCCTACCTCCATTCTCTACCCCACCCACCTACACTAACCCACTCTTTCTACCCCACCCACCTACCCTAACCCACTCTCTCTACCCCACCCTCCTCTCCTACCTCCATTTCCTACCCCACCCACCTACCCTAACCCACTCTCTCTACCCACCCACCTGCACTAACCCACTCTCTCTACCCCACCCAACTACCCTACCTCCATTCTCTACCCCACCCTCCTACCATAACCCACTCTCTCTACCCACCCACTTACCCTACCTCCACTCTCTCTACCCCACCCACCTACCCTACCTCTACTCTCTCTACAAGGACCCACCCACAACCCTACATTCATTCTCTCAACCACCCACCCACTTACCCTACCTCCATTCTCTACACCACCCACCTACCCTAACCCACTCTCTCTACCCTAACCAACTTACCCTACCTCCACTCTCTTACCCCACCCTCCTACCCTAACCCACTCTCTCTACCCCACCCACCTACCCTACTTCCATTCTCTACACCACCCACCTACCCTAACCCACTCTCTCTACCCACCCACTTACCCTACCTCCACTCTCTCACCCCATCCACCTACCCTAACCCACTCTCTCTACCCCACCCACTACCCTACCCCACTCTCTCTACCCCACCCACCTACCCTACCTCCACTCTCTCTGCCCCACCCACCTACCCTAACCCACTCTCTCTACCCCACCCACCTACCCTAACCCACTCTCATCTACCCACCCACCTATCCTACCTCAACTCTCTCTACCACATACACCTACCCTACCTCCACTCTCTTTACCCCACCCACCTACAACTAACCCACTCTCTCTACCCACCCACTTACCCTACCTCCACTCTCTCTACCCACCCACCTACCCTACCTCCACTCTCTCTACTCACCCACCTAGCATACAGTCATCTCACAACACCAAATGGAGAGTATACATAACCAAATCATTATAGTTAAATAGAGAGAGTAAATAAATAGGTAAAGTAAGAATAGAGAGAGAGTAACCTCCTCCTACTACCTACCTACTATACTTCTACCCCACCCACCTACCTAACACACTCTCTCCTCTACCCAATAATCCACCCCCACCCCTCTCTCTACCAAACACACACCACACACTTCTCACCCCACCTTAACCCTCTCTCTACCCCAACACCTACTCTACCCACTCTCTATCCACCAACAAATTACCCAATCTCTCTACCACCCTCTTACCCTACCTCCTCTTCTATCCCACCCACTTACAAGACCTCCATTCTCTACCCCAACCCACCTACCCTACCTCCAATTCTATCTACCCCACCCACTTACCCTACCCCTATTCCTACCCAACCCACCTACCCTACCTCCACTCTCTCTACCCCACCCACCTAACCTACTCCACTCTCTCTACCCCACCCACCTACCCTAACCCACTCTCTCTACCCACCACCTACACTAATCCACTCTCTCTACCCCACCTACCTACACTAACCCACTCTCTCTACCCATCCACTACCCTAACTCCACTCTCTCTACCCCACCCACCTACCTACCTCCACTCTCTCTCCCCACCCACCTACCCTAACCCACTCTTCTCTACCCCACCCACCTACCCTAACCCACTCTCTCTATCCACCCACCTACACTAACCCACTCTCTCTACCCCACCCACCTACCCTACCTCCACTCTCTCTACCCCACCCACCTACCCTACCTCCACTCTCTCTACCCCACCCACCTACCCTACCTCCACTCTCTACCCCACCCACCTACCCTAACCCACTCTCTCTATCCCACCCACCTACCCTAACCCACTCTCTCTACCCCACCCACCTACAATAACCCACTCTCTCTACCCTACCCACCTACCCTCCCTCCACTCTCTCTACCCCACCCACCTACCCTAACCACTCTCTCTACCCCACCCATAAACCCTACCTCCATTTTCTTCCCCACCCAACTACCCTAACCACTCCCTCTACCCCACCCACCTACCCTAACCCACTCTCTCTACCCACCCACTTACCCTACCTCCACTCTCACTACCCACCCACCTACCCTAACCCACTCACTACCCCACCCAACTACCCTACCTCCACTCTCTCTACCCCACCCACCTACCCTACCTCCACTCTCTCTACCCCAACCTCCTACCCTAACCCACTCTCTCTACCCACCCACCTACCCTAACCCACTCTCTCTAACACCCACTCTATCTACCCCACCCACCTACCCTACCTCCACTCTCTCTACCCCACCCACCTACCCTAACTCACTCTCTCTACCCCACCCACCTACCCTACCTCCACTCTCTCTACCCCACCCACCTACCCTACCTCCACTCTCTCTACCCCACCCACCTACCCTAACCCACTCTCTCTACCCCACCCACCTACCCTAACCCACTCTCTCTACCCCACCCACCTACCCTACCTCCACTCGCTCTACCCCACCCACCTAACCTAACTCACTCTCACTACCCCACCCACCTACCCTACCTCCACTCTCTCTACCCCACCCACCTACCCTACCTCCACTCTCTCTACCCCACCCACCTACCCTAACCCACTCTCTCTACCCCATGCACCTACCCTACCTCCACTCTCTCTACCCCACCAACCTACCCTAACAAACTCTCTCTACCCCACCCATCAACCTTACATCCATTTTCTACCCCACCCACCTACCCTAACCCACTCCCTCTACCCCACCCACCTACCCTAACCCACTCTCTCTACCCACTCAATTACCCTAACCCACTCTCTCTACCCACACAACTACCCTAACCCACTCTCTCTACCCCACCCACCTACCCTAACCCACTCTCTCTACCCACCCACCTACCCTAACCCACTCTCTCTACCCCACCCACCTACCCTACCTCCACTCTCTCTACCCCACCCACCTACCCTAACCCACTATCTCTACCCCACCCACCCACCTACCCTACCTCCACTCTCTCTACCCCACCCACCTACCCTAACCCACTCTCTCTACCCACCCACTTACCCTAACCCACTCTCTCTACCCCACCCATCTACCCTAACCCACTCTCTCTACCCACCCACCTACCCTAACCCACTCTCTCTACCCCACCCACCTACCCTACCTCCACTCTCTCTACCCCACCCACCTACCATTGCTGAGTGTGTTTTGGGGTGCACGCCCTTGCTTGTTCCTCCGCCAGGCTCACAACCTCAGTGCCCAGCCTGAGCATCCTCTCTGCTGTAGGTGGTGTTTTTATTTTGCAGGGCCTGTGGCTGCCACCCCCCTCCTATGCCTGGACAGACAGCAGGGGTGGCCCCACACACAGACGCTGGATGCATCCACCGTGGTTGAGTGGCGCAAAGACCAGCCCCATCTGCCTCTCCACTAGGGGGCAGACTAACGTAGCTTGGATGGAGGACTTCCAGTTTAGTTTGTATCTGACAGTGAGCTCTTCAGTAGAGGGGCAATAGCTTTTAGAATTAGGGGTGGATATCAGTTGCTGTGGGTAAATGGCTGCTATTACCCTTCCAGATGCTGTCATCAAGGTTTTCGGTAGCATTTTAAACCTGCTGCTAAGTAGTGTTGTATTTTCACTCTTCTATCATATGGTGCATATTTGAGGCTCTTTTATTGGCTGATTTGCTTTTCACAACGCTAGTGTTGCTGTGATTGTTTGAGCTGGCCGGGAAGCCAATGTTATTTCTAATCAGTCTTCTGTAAGCTATTTGCATATTTGCAACTATGGCAGTTTCCAAAAGATAAATAGTTCCATGTCCTTGATTATTTCATAGTTTAATGCAAAGGTGTTTTCTGCGTGTCGTGCACTCCATTCTGCATGTCGTGCACTCCATTCTGCATGTTGCGTGCTGCATTCTGCGTGTCGCGCGCTCTTTTCTGCATGTCGCGCGCTCCATTCCTAGTTTATCTAAACCTACGCACATCTTCCTGTTACAGCTTTTTGAGTGGCCACATGTCATATCCTTGCATTTCCCATAACCTTGACTGAAATGTTTACAGAGCCTCTGTTTTATTTTCACTTTGCTTTCTTAAAGTATGTTTGAACTCACCGATATTGCATTCAATGCTTGAATGTGGCATTCTCTAAAAGGGGCATGGAGGCCAGAATCACAGAATTGTCAGGTTTCTCATGGCAATGAGTGAGGTGTGAGAAGGCCACGCAGTCCTGTTTTCGCTTGGAATGATGGGACTTGTAGTTTTCCTAAATTTCAAATGGGATAGAAAAAACTACAAATCCCTGGATTACAAGGAGGAAAAAACAGGTCTGGGGAGGCCTTCTCACGCATGGCCACCTGAAATCATAGAGCCCTGTGTTATATGTGGTGTGAATGATAATGTGAATTGCTACCATCTGTAATAACATCAACGCTCATTGTGTACACACTGCAATGCTGTACACAGTTGTGGACTGCTTTAGAGCTCAGTTCTAGAGCCTTGTGTCTCCAAGAGTGGAAAGAGTGCTATGATAAGAAAAGGGGGGCAGTCGAAGGAGACTGGGGGATGCTGGGGCTGCTCTGACTTTGGCTCTGGGGAAGAATGCAATAAAGGGTCTTTATACTGGCTTTCCGTGTGGACCCAGCTTAATACTCTGCAATTAGACATTGGGAATTAAGTGGCACTGGAAGTGCTGCCTGCAAAGCGCAAGTATTGCCATGGGATGTGAAGCTCGGAGAGAGATGGCGTGCGAGGAGGGACACATGCTGTGCACATCAGCTGGCTATTCTTCCACCCATTGACCACTCATGGCCATGCTAGTGCCTGTGACTATTCTCAACCACTACCTGCCCCTCACCATCTAAAACACTGTGACCCCAGGATCTGGCTGAACTCACTCTGTACTTGTAAGGGGAATGCTATGCTATTTGCAAGCAGTCCTCTGCAAGGTAATTGCATGTTTGCAACTACAGACAAAGTCCTGATGTAATAAATATGTGTCACACAAGTGTGCAATTAGGAATTAGGCACTTGAATCATAATCAATATGTGTGCTCTTGCATCTGTTCCTTGCAATGAATTCCTGTTAATAACAATCCTGGCAAAGCCAATTCTTTTGGCAATTTGATCTGCATTTTTCAGGCACTCTCATAATATATCCAGGTGCTAACATCTTTTTTTAGAAGTTGCCATCTGATGGCCAGATGGCATCATTATGGCAGTGTCTGGAAAATGGCTCTCCCTATCCTAAATACAATCCAAAACTGTTGGCTTTGCCAATGCTTGTTGTTTAGAGTTTGTATTCTATGTTGTCATTTCTAGATGTTTAATTTATTTGTCTGGATCGTGGGGTTGAAGGTGACTGTGTCTTTTACCTCTTGTGGGGTTCATGTTTCTAGGCTTCTACTTGTTTGGGATGTCTTTCCGTTGTGGGAGAAGGCCTTCGTTTTTGGTTTGGGTCATGATTTGGACTG
The DNA here is from genome assembly GCF_040938575.1 of Ambystoma mexicanum. Lineage (NCBI taxonomy): Eukaryota > Metazoa > Chordata > Amphibia > Caudata > Ambystomatidae > Ambystoma > Ambystoma mexicanum. The sequence goes on along the minus strand of NC_090941.1, from coordinate 1,158,966,802 downwards.
TTGGCGGGCACTTGAGGTCAGAGGTTGTCTGAATGTTAATGTGTATGTGGTAATTCGGGCATACCGCTGTTAGGGAGGGCGGAGCCTTGTGTATTCCCGCGCCACTCGGAAGGAATTCACCAACTGCTTGACTGCTATGGGGCAGGTTTTGCTGGTTGACACCCTTTGCCCGTGATTGGGTGGGGGGTTTAATTGGAAGAGGATGTCAGTGAGTACTTTGCCAGATTTGAGGCTATCTGGATGGTGGTGATTTGTGTATTTGTTGGGGGTAAAGGCAGTGATTGCCTCAGTAAAACCTGCCCTCTGGTTGTGGCCAGATCAAGCCTGCAGGCCTCATGTTTCTGTTTATCTGTGACTGGTGTTTAGCTGTTAGGTTAATAGCTCGGTGGGATCACCCTGAAGCTCTGTGTCCACTTATAGAAGCAGAGTAGGTCATAGGTCCATGAAAACAGTAGTCTAGAGCTGGGGGTTTAGCATCACCTGCACCCTGAAATACTGCCTGAGTGTCTGAAATGGAAATCAGTCCCGGCGCAATGGAATTGGCTCCATAGGTTCAGGACATTGCTGGAAAATTTGGTATTTTAAGGTTCAGAGCCTTTCTAGTAATTGCCCCAGTTTGAATGTTTTTTCCGCTAGTCCGCTTGGGCTGTGGCTCAGTATGTTTTCTATTTCTATTGCGGCTGCAGGGCTGAGACCAGAAGACAGTGCAACGTTCTCTAGAAGCGACCACACTATTCCCAAGGAAGGTTCATGTTCTCTGCATGTCTTTGCTCAGCTTCCCTCCTTTCCTCTGAGACGTTGTAAAGTTTGTTGTCTAACAGAGTATCGGAAGCAGGCTGTATGTTCTCAAGTTACTTTATTAATCAAGAATCGGTGTAACTAGCAAATTAAACACAAACATCCACCAGCCCCGGTGGCAAGCTGGCCCCAACTGTCACCCTTCAAATCATAAGCCTCAGCTCGCCCCTTAACATTCTAAAGGTGCCATCACATGCAAGCTGGCTTGGGCATTTCCTCAGCTACATCAGATCCTTACATATCTTTCCCCCTATAACTGTGACAACACAAAGAACCAACCAACTAAAAGACAGACAGTTAAAAGAAGATAGAGACCCCCAATAAATACCACCTAAAGTAGAAAATACCTTTCTAACACCACACAAATTTGCCACATACTGCACTCCAACTGCCCAGACCATATCACCAACTTTTGGCCAAACAGCTAATTCCGTCCGAAGAGAACCAGCCCCTACCTACTAACCATCATGCGAAACCCTCGCAATAAACCAAACACTATCACTTATATTCAACCACAAAACACTGCCTTAGACCAGACAGCATACAGCACAATGCTGATCTCCTGAATACCAAAAATAACCCCATGGCGCCTTGCCACATTCTCAGCGCCATGCTGAACTCAAAACCACAATAAAACTAAAGTGACCACAACGCAGGGAACCCATGGCTCACACTAGCAACCGACCCATCGCATACTCTCAGAGATAGACATAGGCCCCTAATGATCAATGTCCTCACATGCTATGATTATGTCTCTAAATGCATCTGTGCTGCTTTTCCACTCTGTGCGTCTTTGTGGAGCAGGGTCCTTTTGCTGTATTGCTGTGGTAGGAAAAGGTTTTTCATTCTCTTCCTCTCCTCTTGTAGTTTTTCATCGAGGTTCTCTGGCCGCCATTGGCTCACCATCTACTCAACATGTGGCTGAGTCATAGATCTGGTGCTTGTTTGCAATGTTCGAACTGACATGCTTGTCGTTATAGTCTCTGCAGTTCTATGTTTCAGCTCTTCATGCAGTTTCTTTGCTCTGACTATGTGTGGGAACAAATAATCTGTCAGTGTTTGTGTTTTCTCTGTGTGTTCCTTTGTGGCTACTTCTGTTCTTTCGAGGGATTTTGATATGCCCTCTCTCTTGGGGTTCTCACTTGACTTCTCTTAGTCACTTCCACTATTTGCTGGAACCGATTGCTCGGCAAGCTGTCTCCCCTTCTCTGCAGCCTTCGTTGGAGGCCCTGTAGCCATTGACACTTGCCCTTGTTTGTGTGAATCCTGTGTGGGGGTGCGTGCAGTGGTCAGTGCTGCGTTTTCATTCATTCCGTGCTGACCCTGTCTACAGCTTTTCTCTTCATTTGTTACCTCAAATATGTCTAAATTACTGCTAAGTACATTTGATTTTAGTTGGTTACTTTTATCATCAGGTTTTCTTGGGACTGGAATGACTATTTAGGGTCTGGGTCCTTTCGTAGGCCCCAGATGTTCATTATCTGGTGGGTGCGCTGAGATTGGGACAATTCGTGCACCAATAAAGAAAGCAGTTCTGATTGTTAATGACAGAAAAACAATAATGATAACAAAACATATACACAAAATCGTTCGGAACGACAATTTGCAACATTTTCTGCCAGGGAAGTGGGGGCGCCCTTCTGCTGGGGGTAAAACTAAGTTACTGTTATGGGCCCCCATTTCAAACAATTCATAGTCAGTTATTTATTCCTTCTCTTGCTCTGATCTCGTAGCTCAAGAGTTCATTACTATTAAAGTGACGAGTGCTTTACAAACGTCCCCCTCTTGTTGGTGCTGTCAGTAATCTCTGGGTATGTAGTACAGTTCCTGTGCTAGACTATGGAAAAAGGTTAGGCTAGCAGCTTTGAAACATCACATTCATAATGCATATCTATAGTAGGTAAGGTCCCAGTGCACTCCTCGAATTTGCTTTGGTCCTGAGGACATGCTGGACCCTGTTCAATGCGAAGGAATGATAAGACAGAACTGCTAAAAATCACACAAAATAAAATGCTGTGAAAATAAAAATAAAAATAAAATGAACGTGAACATGGAAAATAAAAATAAGAATAATAAAAAAATAAAAATAAAAATTAAAAAAACATACTAAAAATAAGCATAAAAATAAAAATAAGCAAAAGTAGAGAAAAAAGTTCAAAGAAAAAAATAAGATGGTGTAGTTCTTGTCTTTGCTCTCCTCGATCTGTCCTGTGGCGGAAGATAAAGCACTGTCTCTCTGTCTCTACGATCTGTCCCACGGCGGAAAGTCTCACTGGAACCTCCTAAGGTACTCTCGCTGGAAGTTGGATAGCTCCACCTGGAGCATTATGCCGTGGAGAAGTGTACCCATGTGTGGGACGTTGGCTGTATCTCTAAGGAAGGTAATGATGTCAACATCTGCACCATTTCTGGATAGTCTGTGACTAGTCTAAGCAGGACAATTTGTGGCAGCTGGGTGTCCTCGGGAGATAGGGACATTTGTCCTGTTTTGCTGTATCCTGGTCATGGGCTTTTCTTTCGTCTCTGCACCTTCCTGTTGCGTGGACTACCACAAGGTGATTTATTTTAGTCCACCATTGGTTCAACTTATCTAGATTTCTTGGGTCTCTGATGAAAGTCCGTGTGTCAGTTGTTCTCCCGACAAGTCCTGAGCATTTCTCGATTACTTGAAAGATCAAATTAAATTTGAGTTCATCATTGTCTACTGGCGGTGGAAGCATTTGTGTCCTCCTCGCTGTGCTCGGGTAGCTCGGCGAAGGCTTCCGTGATGACAGTCAGCAGTTGCCTGATCACTTTTTTGTTGGCTGGATCTTGACTAAAGTCTGTGACACTGACTTTTCAACCTATGAGTGATGGATAAGATAACACCACGAGTTGAAAATAGGTGAATACATCCCACTTGAGGCTTCTGCTGGAATGTACCATAAATTCTGTGAACAAAGTCTCAATACTGGTTGCTTCAGGATACTGTGTTACACTCTCAGAAAGTATTTTGTTTGCAGTCTATCAGAGTCTTGATTCTTTGTACTACTTGGGCATGACGTGCTTTCAAAAGTTTGTTTTAACAATTTTGTTGTGGCTTTGGATGTGCTTCTCTTTACCCTGCAACTGCGGTGCACCTAGTGTTCGTTTTATGTCCTTTATTATCTTTCACTTGGTTTCAGAAAATGTCTTGTTTACAAGCCACAATTTAAATCAGTGTTCCTTTTGCCTTTATTATGCTGCTCATGCATCCTTCTTCCTTGCCAGAGATCTTGTCTGCACGTGCTGAGGTTCTTCCCCGTTGTCTGTGATTTCTTTGCAGTTGGATGTAGCAGGAGGGCTCTCCCCTATAAATGGTTTAATGTCATTTATGAAGATACATGCCCTACTGCCCTGGAGCTTGACAGCAGAAGGGGTGAAGTTCTCTGCGATGAAAGGGCCATTGATTCGTGGTTCATCCCACCTCTTACTGCTAAAGTTCTTCACAAGCACGTTGTCACCAGAGAAGACGAGGGGCGCCTGTAGATCTTGTGCGGAGTCAGCTTCAGCACTTCCTGATGTGTTTTGTGCTGCACTGCCCCCTTTTCGCCGTCGCTGCAGCTGGCCTGAAATGACAGAGGCGCTGGATGTCATACAGTTAAGGTACTCCTGTATCTCTGTTCCCAGAACCTCTCTAGTTGGCTGGGCATCACATCTAGCTCTATCTCGGGGGGTGAGAGAGGGCCTCATCTTTCTGCCTGTAACTATCTCGTGCGGCGTAAGATGATGGTCGGAGCCGGGTTGGTTCCGAAGTGCATACAATGCCAGTGGTAGACAGTCCAGCCATCACTTTTTTAATGTGAGCTTCAACTTGGCTATCCTCCTTTAACAGGCCATTGAGCCGCTCACATATCCCATTCCACTCCGGGTGATACGACGACGAGAGCTTGTGCTTTATACCAAGCAACAAGCTGGTCTGTGTGAACACTGCATTAACAAAGTGAGCCCCGTTGTCTGATCTCATCACCTCGCACACCCCCCATCTAGGGAACACTTCCCTCACTAGAAATTTGGCAGCACAGGTAGCGTCTGGGTGTGTACAGGGACCTGCATCTATCCATCTAGAGAATGGACACACCACCATAATTAAATACCTGTACCCGTTGCACACTTGAATCATGTCGACGTAGTCGATATGTAAGTGCTGGAATGATCCATTTGGCCGGGGGATAACTCTTCTCACTACTTTTAATGTGTGCCCAGCGGTGAACTGTTGGCAGATAATGCAGTTCACCATGGAAAATGCAGCATGCTCTGCTAAATCGGTGTGAACCAGTCTTCTGTGAGCGTTGCAGCAAGATTTTCTTTTGTCATATGTATAGGGTAGTGTAACTGCTCCAATGCTACCTTCAGTAGGGCGACAGGCATTACCGGTTTACCAGTGCTGTCCTGCCTCCACAAACCGTCAGAGGGGTTTAAGGAACACCCTCAATGCTTCCACAAATTCTTCTCCTCCTGTGGCGCCTCCCCCTGGAGCTCCATTAGCTGAGTCTGCCCCATGTCACTATAGGCCTCTGGTGTAACTCGTGCTACCATCATACGCTCATGGGTACGTGCCACTTCCACGTCCATGATTGTTTCGTTTTTGGATGCCATACGCTTTGCTTCCGTGTCCGCTTCATGATTTTCACGTGACACAAAGTCTGCCCCCTTGGTATGGGCAGCACATTTCACGACTGCTATGCCCACTGGGAGCTGTAGTGCTTTTATCAACCTGTCCAATAAGGATGCGTGTTGCACTGGCGTGCCGTCTGCTCGGAGGTAGCCCCTCCTTTTCCAGCGGGCTAAGCCTGTGTGCACGGTGGACGTAACATAGCCTGAGTCACTGTACACCGTTACTTCCTGGTCTGAATGATTCTCAATGGCGAGTATCAGCGCCAATATTTGTGCAGCTTGAGCTGAATAGTGAGATGGTATTCGCGCACTGACGAGTACCTGAAACTCCCCATTCGCCAGGTGTTTCACTACGGCCACGCTTGTATATCGTTGTCCGTCTTCTTGATCGATTCTCGAAGAACCGCCAATGAACCCGATTTCACCACTTGCTAGGGCATTTTCCCTTACCTTGGGGATTTCATCGTAGAATTACTCATAATTCACACAGTCGTGTACGGGTTCTCCCTCTGTGACTGTCTCTGCTACGAATGTAGCTGAATTCACATTACACCGCACTATTTTGATTGATGGATTAGAGATAATCACCTCATAGGCGGATGCTCTCTGTGATGTCAGTGTGCCCCTTGGTTTCTCTAGTATGGTGAATAATGGGTGTTCGACACACAATGTCATGGAGCACCCCATCACAATGGATGACGCCTTTTCAATGGCGAACGCGGCAGCAGCTAGATTATGTTCACTTGGGAAGTGGCCTTTCATGACCGGTTCCAAACTCCTGCTGTAATACGCTAGGGGCTTGTACCCCAGTGAGGTTCGCTGAGCGAGTACTGCAGTCATAAATTTGCCATTGGTATGTGAGAACAGGTAGAATTCCTCTGCATAATTAGGAATCCCGAGATCTGGGGCCTTACGAATTCCTACCTTAAGTTCTGTAAACTCCTTCTCCATTGCCTCTGTCCATTCAATTTCTCCTTTTGTTGCCTGGGCTTTCTTCAAAGCCTGAAGTATATGAGCTGTAGTCGAAAACCCATGCTCTGACATAATTGCACAGGCCTAAGATGCTTTGCATTTCTTTTATCGTGAGTGGTTTAGCCGTGTTCATTATAGCTTCAGCCCTTTCTGGGGTTACCTTTTTCCCTTCGTGTGAGATTAGCTGGCCTATGTACAGCACCTCTCGCTGACAGTATTGTTACTTTTCCTTATCAACTTTGTATCCTTTCTCAGCCAGGATTGTCAGTAGCTGGACAGAGTCGTGCCTGCATTGTTCCTCAGTGATGCTGCAGATCAGAATGTCATCCACATACTGCAAGACGACACTGTCTACTGCAATATTGCTTAGGTCCATTCGCAGGACTCAGTTGAAGATGGATGGGGACTCGCAATATCCCTGTGGCAACCTCGTGCTCTTCAGATGCATCTTTCTGAAAGTAAATGATGTCAGATCTTGTGAGTCACGATGCAACGGGATTGAGAAAAATGCCTTTTTCAAGTCAATCACCGTGAGTATTTTGCTTCTGTAGGTATATTACATAGAATTGTGGGTCGATTAGGGACTAGAGGGAATTTGGCTTCAACAATATTGTTTAATGCTCGTAAATCTTGGGTTAAATGCCAAGACCCTCCCTTTGTTTTCTTGACAGGGTAAATAACAGTGTTGCAAGGTGATTCTGACGTCACTAGGATGCCCTGCTCCATCATGGTGGAAATTGTCTTCGCGATCCCCTCATATGCCTCTCTGGACATGGGATATTGTCGCGCTCGTGGTAAAATTGCTCCTGGTTTCGGTTTCATTTTAACTTCACCTGCCCCCTTCAGGAGGCCTACGTCATAGGGCCCTGTAGTCCATACTGTGACAGGCACTTGGGCCATGTTGTCTGTCTAGAAAAATAGATACCTCTCACGACCAATGGCAATGTATCATATTGGCCGACGACCAGCTGTCTCATGCACTAAACGTCAGAAATACAGACTCATAAGTTTGACCAATGTGTGGCCATTTTGATGTAGCAAGAATCGCCATTTTGTTCTCTAACGTTTGTTCATTGCTTTTTGTTCAAAACATCTTAGCCGAAAGCTTATTCTGCTTATTCTGCTTCACTGATTACTTTGTTGTTCAAAGCGAAAGAGCAAGGCTGCGAGGCTGGGAGTTATTCGTTGAAACATAACGTAGGCAGCCCCAGAGAGGAATGCCCAATCCCCTCCTGCATATAGCCTTGGAGGAGAGAAACACGGCATTTAATCATCTCACTGATGCCAGCTAGTCTCGTTAAAATGGTAGAAATGCTAGAAAGAAACAGCTAAAGGCTTGAATTATGCTTTTCTTACGGCCCCCCTTTACTAAACCCAGCAGAGCGAGCTGACTCCCAGGACCGAATAGCAAATAGGAGATAGCAAGGCATGGAATGCGACTCTTACCCCGTACGCAGCTTACCTGCAAGAACAGAAGCACTGTGTTCTGTTCAACAAAGACATATGTCTCTAGACTCGCAATGTTGCATATTGTTGCTAAAATAGATGTTTGAAGTTGTCATATTCGTCGAAATTGTCAATAATCAGACCCAGTTCAAAGAAACTGTACAATGGGCATAATGAACATGTCATGACTGATTGCAGGATGTCCATTTTGTATATATGTAACTGATGTACGTTATTTGCTC